>NC_045732.1:92890201-93254356 GCF_009834535.1 Camelus ferus | reverse complement strand
TGTTGTTTATCTTATATATGTAGTAGTTTGTATCTGCTAATTCCAAACTCCTAATTTATCCCTCCCCTCTTTCCCCTTTGGTAACCATAAGTTTGTTTTCTTTGTCTGTGAGTCTGTTTCTGTTTTATATATAGATTCATTTGTATTATTTTTAGATTATATATATAAGTGATATCATATTGTATTTGTCTTTCTCTATCTGATTTATTTCACTAAGCATGATAATATCCAGGTCCATCAATGTTGCTGCAGATGGCATTTCATTCTTTTTTATGGCTGAGTAATATTCCGTTGTATATATACCACATCTTCTTAAGCCAATCATCTATTGATGGGCGTTTGGATTGCTTTTATGTCTTGGCTATTGTAAGTAGTGCTTCTATGAACATTTGGGTACATATATCTTTTCAATTAGAGTTTTCATTTTTTCCAGGTATATACCCAGGAGTGGGATTGCTGGGTCATATGGTAGCTATATGTTTAGTTTTTTTTTAATTGAAGTATACTTGACTTACAATATTGCATTAGTTTCAGGTGTTCAGCAAAATGATTCAGATATATATATATATTTCAGATTATTTCCCATTATTAAGGTTCCATTCAGATTATTTTCAGATTATTTTCCATTCCATTAAGGTTATTATAAGATATTGAATATAATTCCCAATGCTATACAGTAAATTCCTGTTGCTTATCTATTTTATGTGTAGTAGTTTGTATCTGTTAATCCCATACTCCTAATTTATCCCTCCTCCCTTCCCTCTCCCCTTTTGTAACCATAAATTGATTTTCTATGCCTGTGAGTCTGTTTCTATTTCGTATATGAAGTCATTTGTATTATTTTTTGATACCACATATAAGTGATATCATATAATATTTGTCTTTCTCTGCCTGACTTACTTCATTAAGCATAATATTCTCTAGGTCCATCCATGTTGCTGCAAATGGCAATGTTTTATTCTTTTTATGGCTGAGTAATATTCCATCGTGTGTGTATGTGTGTATACCACATCTTTTTTTTTTTCACTTTTTGAACTGAAGTTTAGTTGATTTACAATATTATGTTAGTTTCAGGTGTACAGCAAAGTGATTTTGTTATATATATGTTTATATCTATATACTTTTGCTTTTTAAATTCTCTTCCATTATAGGTTCTTACAAGATATTGAATATTGTTCCCTGTGCTACACAGTAAATCCTTGTTTATTTTATGTATGGTAGTGTGTATCTGTTAATCCCATACTCCTAATTTATCCCTCCCTCCCTTTCCCTTTTGGTAACCATAAATTTGTTTTTTACACTTGTGAGTCTGTTTCTGTTTTGTAAATAAGTTCATTTGTATCATTTTTTAGGTTCCAAATATGAGTGATGTCATATGATATTTGTCTTTCTTTGTTTGATTTACTTCACTCAGTGTGATAATATCCAGGTCCATCTATGTTGCTGCAAATGGCATTATTTCATTCTTTTTTATGGCTGAGCAGTATTCCATTGTATGTGTATATGTATATATATATACCACATCTTTATCCACTCATCTGTTGATGGACATTTGGGTTGCTTCCATATCTTGGATATTGTAAAGTGCTGCTATGAATATTGGGGGTGCATGTATCATTTTGAATTAGAATTTTCTCTGGATATATGCCCAGGAATGGGATTTCTGGATCATATGGTAAGTCTATTTTTAGTTGTTTCTCCATAGTGGTTACACCAATTTACATCCCCACCAACAGTGAAGGAGAGTTCCCTTTTCTCCACACCCTCTCCAGCATTTATTTGTAGATTTTTTGATGATAGCCATTTTGACCAGCATGAGGTGATACCTCATTGTGGTTTTGATTTGCATTTCTCTAATATGTAGTGATGTTGGGCATCTTTTCATGTGCCAGTTGGCCATCCGTATGCCTTCTTTGGAAAAATATGTTTAGATTTTCTGCCCATTTTTTGATTGTGTGTTTGGTTTATTGATATTTAGATGTATGTGCCGTGTGTATATTTTGGATATTAACACCTTGCTGGTTGCATCATTTGCAAATATTTTCTCCCAGTCCATAGGTTGTCTTTTAGTTTTATTGATGGTTTCCTTTGCTGTGCAAAAGCTTTTAAGTTTGGCTAGGTCCCATTTGTTTATTTTTGCTTTAATTTCTTTTGCCTCGGGAGACTGACCAATGAAAATATTGCTATGATTTATGTCAGAGAATGTTTCACCTATGTTATCTTCTAGGAGTTTTGTGGTGTCATGTGTTACATTTAGGTTAGGTCTTTAAAGCATTTTGAGTTTTCTTTTTAATATATAGTGTGAGGGAATATTCTAATTTCATTGATTTACATGCAGCTGTCCAGCTTTTCCAGCACCACTTGCTGAAGAGCCTGGCTTTTCTCCATTGTATATTCTTGCCTTCTTTGTCGTAGATTAATTGACATTGGTGCATGGGTTATAGGTGGCTTTTTAATTTTAGATTAGTTTTTGCCAAATTATGGGGTAAGCGACACGGACAGAAGGAAGAGAAGGTTTCCTATACTTTGAATTAACAGGTTTTCATCATACTTCGCTTGGGGATCCACACTTTTAAAGCTCTTTCAAGAAAGGGACAAAGGAAAGGCAATTCTGTCAGTAGCCTTGGTGCTGTTAATGCTGGTGCAAAAGAAATTGTATTGTGTCTTAAAATTTACTGACAGGAAACTATCAAATATTTGATATCAAGAGTGGCAGCTACTGCCACTGTGATCTATATTTCAAAGGTACGTCTCATTTTAGTTTTAGTCAACTAAGCTACTGAAAATAGATCCTAAACTTTCAAGACATACTTTGTCCTTTTTCCTAAAATTTTTTTTTGGTACTAAATTTTGGGGAAGGTTGACTCAGAAAAAAAAAAAGGTCATTAATCTGCTAGTCGTGTTAAGTTGCCAAGAAAATACTACCATCTGTCTTAGTTTCTTTTACAACAGTGCATTCCCACTTCTCATGAAATGTCATTATATAAACAATGAAACTTTAATAATTTTGAGTCATAATCAAAAAGCAGTAATGCTGTAATTCCTACATAGACTATTTTCCCACGATACAAAACCTTGGAGAAATGCCTAAGGAATTTCATGTGAATTTCTTATCTCCATGTGAAAATACAGCTGTATTACAGTACTTTGATGTTTTACTCTGTGGCTTTACTTTATTGAGGAGAATGTAGAATAGATTGGAAATGGATAGATAATGAGTTCCTTGTCTGATTTCATGTTGAAGAAAATTAGATATAGTTTGATCTGTTTTTATTCTGGAATATCCCGATAGACATTTTCAGCAAGATTTTTGTAGGAAGGAAGCACAGGGACTCCAACTGAATGGTAAATAGCTGCCAATTCAAGTTTCTGGAAACTGATGCAATATTATCCTATACATTTTTGAAAAAGAAAATGAAGGTAGTGAATGGCTCTAATTGTTGAAGAAAAATGCTACTATTTTGGTTCCTTAGTTGAATGTGATCAATAATCAGCCTAAAGGGAAATACTTTGTCCTCCAAACATCCATGCTGTTGCTTCATGCATCATGGTTCTCAGTCGGAAGTGTATCACCAGGGGAGTTTTTAAAACTACTACAATTCATTCATGTATTCATTCATTAAACAATTATTGAACACCTACTTGTGTCAGACAGTAAAGCCTTCTGAGGAGGAAATGCTATGTAAATAAAAATAATAAATAAACAATGTAAGTGTTAATATTATTTATCTTTCAGGATGTAGCTCAAATTCAGTTTGCTATTCCCTTCTCTGGGTTCTGTACCTTACAAATACTTTTGTCAACGTTTGTGTTCCTATCTACTGAACTCTTTTAAAAGGTAGAGACCTTGGCTTATTCATTTTTGTATTCCATAGAACCTAAAATAAGATTTGGTACAGATCGAACAGGTGGTCAGAAAATGATAGTTGAAATGAAGGAATCAACGTGGTGTTGCATCATTTAGTATTCAGTTAAGAAGACAGTACTGGTCCAAAAACTGGATTTATTTCTTCAAAGTAGTTATTATTCATGTAGTTGTTATTGTGTTATTCTAGAACTTGAATTTCTCTAAATCATAATGAGTCGATACTTTTTTTTTTATTATATTTATTCCGATTATATTTCAAGGTGGTTTATCATCTAACAAACAATTAAACAGCAGTTTCAAACTTGCTAAAGAAACGAAACCTTTCTAGTCTCTCAAGTTTTTACGCCCTAGAAGCTTACACGGAACGGAGGTGAAAGAGACTAGTTTCGCTATCATTCCAGCCGTTGGTGACCGCATTTCCCCATCTTTCCCTTTCCTTTTTCCCACCCTTTCGCCCTCCGGAAGGGGCCGAGCGCTCCCGGAGCTTCCCAGTCTTCCTCCGCCCCCTGCGGAAGGAGCCGAAGGCGGAGCGGGGTGCCGAAGCCTGGCCGCCTAGCGCTCGGGCCCCTCCGGAAAGAGCCGAGCGGCGCTCGGAAGGGGAGGGCGCCTTTGCCTTCGGCGCCTGGCCCCCGCGCGGTGCCCTCTGTCGGCGGCGTGGGGCAGCGGTGGCGGCAGGAAGCGGCAGCCGCGTCGACGTCGACCAAGACTGGAGCGACGTTTAAAGAAGGAGCCGAATCGCCGCTGAGTCTGGCTTCTGGTTGTTGGAGGACTCCCACCCTTCCGCGCGGCCCGACGGCGAGAGGCGGCGGCGCCGGGAAGCAGGTGAGGAGCCGGCCCCGATTCGGAAGGGGGCGAGGGAGCGCGCCGGCTTCCTCCGTCCCTGGGCCGCGCCTGCCTCCGCTTTCTCCTCACTTGAACCAGGAAGCGGCGGAGTCGGAGGCTCGGCTCCTCCGGCCCTTTCTTTGTGTGGGCCCGGGAGCGAAGGAGGGGACGGACCCGGAGGGCCGCGGCGCAGTTCCCTCCTCCGGCAGGGGCCGAGGGGCTGCCGGCGCCCCGGGTAGGCCCGGAGCGTGGGGAGCCCACGGCGGAGAACCGCTGGGCGTTTTCCTCGCCCCTCCGCCTTCCTTTTTGCGCCTCTTTCTTCCCTCCCAGCCCCTACTTTGATTTAGAGCTTTTCTGCCGGGCCCATCCTCCCCTTCCGTCCCCTTCCCAGGGCACAACAATGCCTCCTGCTTGGCCTCATCCCCTCCCAACACCCCACCCTCCCGTTCGCCACCTTCTACTTTCCCCGGCTCGCCTTACTACCCCCGCCCTGGCTGGGCTGGCCTTGCCTCCTTCGGTGTTTGCAAGAAGCTGCCTTTTCACGTGAATTAGGGTGAAAAGCCTGGGTTGCCGCCGGCCGGGTGCAAATGGGGAAGAGGGAGGGGAAGGAGGGAGATGGGGTTCAGCTGCCGCAGGGAACCGCGTGTTGGTTGGTTCACTCCCGCGGGTGGCGTTTCTCTCTCTTCCACCTTCACCTGCCCTCAGTCAAGGGTTTGTTTCACAGGGATGCAGAATGGCTTTTCTACAGTCAGGTCGCAGATCTTGTTTGGGGTAGGTTCAGACCGATTGTGCTGTTCCTGGGCCCACCTTAACGGGGAAGAGTTGGAAACCTAAACAACAAAATGAATCTAAGTCCCAGTGTCACCTGGACACGTACATGTAAAGCATTCCCCCACTGGGAAAACCCACTTGCAAAGGACAAAAATTGTGGGACCTTATTCAGAAAAACCCATCTATCCACTGAAAAGTAACCTGTGCCGAAATCCCCATATTTCGGAAGCCCTGGTTGCTGGCTTGTTGTCCAAAGGTCACACTTTCTGATGAATGCTTTTATGGTAACCTGGAATTCCTTGGTACTGTTAACGTTCTCCTACTTTTTTAAGTTATAATTTTGAAAAATTGAGAAGCTATTTGAGACGCCCTGCCTTCCATGTGTATATAACTTAAGCACTGTGACAGTGGTACTATTTTGCTAACTCTAAAGGGAAAGAATATTAGCAATAGAAGAATTTCTTTTCCAAAAGTATTTATCAACTAATTGCTATTATATATACTTTTTATTTGATTCTTTTTTTTTTTTTTTTTTTTTTTTTTTTTTTACAATTCAGTGTCATTGTTACTGGGAATGTCTTCTGCAAAGTGCCAAAAAGTGTTTAGGGGGTGGTACACAGCAATACGACTTACTGACATTCCCCCTTTTTTTAGAGTAATGTTTGTTCCGGTAAGTTTATGTCTTCGTTTTCACTAATGTATTTGATGTGAAGAAAGTTCTCATATCAGTGCACCTACTTCTTTACCAACAAAATGAATTGTTTTGTGTTTTCTTGCAAATGAGCTTTAAGAAATAGTAAACTTTCCTTTTCTTTTGTTTTATTTTTTCACAACAGCATCTGTTGACTTCATCTGGCACTCTGTTTAACATTCCACCTCTGGAGATTGTAAGGGTAAAGAGGTGAGGGGAAGGGGCAAGGGATGAAGAAAGAGGAGAGATTAAGAAAGGTGTTTCATAGTTCATTCAGATGAGGCATCCCAATTTAAATAAGAACAGAAATATAATGGGAAGTTTAGAGTTAATCATCGCCAGTGTTTATAAATGCTAATTTAGTCATTGGCTGCAGGGAGTAGCTTTTGAAGATGCTCTTAAAGTTAAAATTTAGGAAGACTGTTTCGGACTCAGTATTGCACACAAAAAAGGCTTTTCTAACATTTAAGTCACTCATTTACAGGTGAAATAACTTATTTGTTCATGATGAAGGTTTTTCTTAAAGTTTTAAGATAGTTAAAAATTAACTCTTAACTCTTTTTGAGAAAATCCAAAATTGGAACTAAGAAAATTAGTTCTAGTCTTTAAAAATTGCTTAGTGGTGATGCATGTAACTGATTCACAGGAAGAGATTAGTGTTCAAATCTGTAGATCAGTTTAAACCTTGCTTGTCTTTTCTTAGGGGGAAGTCATGAGATTTGACATGTGGTTTAAAAACCAGCCTGTATGAACAATTTATATAAAAACCAAAAAGTTATGCCAAACTTTGGTTAAAACTTGAATGAACTATTTAATGATGCTGTAGCTGAAATTCTGAATGACGAGGTACTTCTGTTTTTCTATCCTAATCTCCCATCTCCTCCCTTTCTCTTGCAGACATGGAGACTAGAAAACTGATTTCTGCTACAGACATTCAATACTCTGGCAGTCTGCTGAACTCCTTGAATGAGCAACGTGGCCATGGACTCTTCTGCGATGTCACTGTTATTGTGGAAGACCGAAAATTCCGAGCCCACAGGAACATTCTTTCAGCTTCCAGTACTTACTTCCATCAGCTCTTCTCAGTTGCTGGGCAAGTTGTTGAACTGAGCTTTATAAGAGCAGAGATCTTTGCAGAAATTCTCAATTATATCTATAGTTCTAAAATTGTTCGTGTTAGATCAGATTTACTTGATGAGTTAATTAAATCAGGGCAGTTATTAGGAGTTAAATTTATAGCAGAGCTTGGTGTTCCATTGTCACAGGTTAAAAGCATCTCAGGTACAGCTCAAGATGGTAATGCAGAAACCTTACCTCCTGGTTCTAGTGACAAGAACCTTGAAATACAAAAATCAAAAGATGAAGCCCAAGATAATGGGGCTACTATAATGCCTATTATAACAGAGTCTTTTTCCTTATCTGCTGAAGATTATGAGACAAAAAAGATCATTGTTACCGATTCAGATGATGATGACGATGACGTCATTTTCTGCTCTGAGATTCTGCCTGCAAAGGAGACTTTACCGAGTACCAATGCAGTGGCACAGGTCCAGCCTAACCCAGGCTCTGTTGCTATTTCAGATGTTGCACCTTGTGCTAGCAATAGCTCTCCCCCTTTAACAAATATCACACCTACTCAGAAACTTCCTACTTCTGTGAATCAGGCAACTCTGAGCCAAACACAAGGAAGTGAAAAAGTGCTGGTATCTTCGGCCCCGACACATCTGACTCCCAATATTATTTTGTTAAATCAGACACCACTTACTACACCACCAAATGTCAGTTCTTCACTTCCAAATCATATGTCTCCTTCAATCAATTTACTTGTGCAGAATCAGCAGCCACCAAACAGTGCTGTTTTAACAGGAAACAAGGCCAATGAAGAGGAAGAGGAGGAAATTATAGATGATGATGATGACACTATTAGCTCCAGTCCAGATTCAGCGGTCAGTAATACCTCTTTGGTCCCACAGGCTGATAACCCCCCAAATACCACTTTTGATGGATCATTGATACAGAAGATGCAAATTCCTACACTTCTGCAAGAGCCACTTAACAATTCTTTAAAAATTTCAGATATAATTACTAGAAACACTAATGATCCAGGTTTAGGATCAAAACATCTAATGGAGGGTCAGAAGATCATTACTTTAGATACAGCTACTGAAATCGAAGGCTTGTCGACGGGTTGCAAGGTTTATGCAAATATCGGTGAAGATACTTATGATATAGTGATCCCTGTCAAAGATGACCCTGACGAAGGGGAGGCCAGACTTGAGAATGAGCTACCAAAAACATCTAGCAGTGAGACGGCAAATAAACGTATGAAAGTAAAACACGATGATCACTATGAGTTAATAGTAGATGGAAGGGTCTATTATATATGTATTGTATGCAAAAGGTCCTATGTCTGTCTGACAAGCTTGCGGAGACATTTTAACATTCATTCTTGGGAGAAGAAGTATCCTTGCCGTTACTGTGAGAAGGTATTTCCTCTTGCAGAATATCGCACAAAGCATGAAATTCATCACACAGGGGAGCGAAGGTATCAATGTTTGGCCTGTGGCAAATCTTTCATCAACTATCAGTTTATGTCTTCACACATAAAGTCAGTTCATAGTCAAGATCCTTCTGGAGACTCGAAGCTTTATCGTTTACATCCGTGCAGGTCTTTACAGATCAGACAATATGCATACCTTTCTGATAGGTCAGGCACTATGCCTGTGATGAAGGATGATGGTGTTGGGTATAAGGTTGATGCTGGGAAAGAACCTCCAGTAGGGACCACATCTACTCCTCAGAACAAGCCAATGACCTGGGAAGATATTTTTATTCAGCAGGAAAATGATTCAATTTTTAAACAGAATGTAACAGATGGCAGTACTGAGTTTGAATTTATAATACCAGAATCTTACTGAACTTTGAAAAATCAGAAAGTTTTGGTTTGGATTAAGGGGCAGGGCTTTCAGAAGACCTGTAAAACAAATTAATTTGATCTGCCACGTCATCTGAAGGTAGTCTAGTTGGATTATTTGTTAATAATTTTTAGGAACAAATTATTCTGGAAGTGTGAATAGAGATTAAGAAATCCCCCCTCCCCCAGTATCTGTTTATATAGTTAGCTTTCAGCACATTTAAAAGAGGCAAAAAAAAAAAAGCTTGGAGAGATAGTTTCCTGAATAGAATCTGAAGCAGTCTGAATGTTCTTTGAAAATAACTGGAGTTATTAGCATACCCTAGTATGTCTTGCAACTTTCCCCTTCCGTGTTAGCACTTTACTGCTGAATTCTCAATTTTCTTAATATTGAGACTATAAATGTGTGTTGTGTTTTGTATATGGCATAAAAAGGTAACAAGAACTTCTAAAGTTGTCCTGGAAATTTTCAGAATGAGTCTCTGCTTGGTTGTGTATACTGCTAGTCGAAATAGATAGCAACCTCCTGCCTCCCGCCCCCCCCCATGAAAATGGCCATGCAGACAAGTCTCTCATTTGAAGAATGAATTAGTTTTACATAATGAGAAATCTTACTTTTATCGCCATAGTCCAGAAAAGACTTTGGTGGCTGGACTACCGTATATATACAGTATATATATACTTTTGCAATGTGGTTTCCATGGGCAAAAATACTAAAGGAAAACAACAAATCTCCATAATGCAGATAGAAGATGAAAAGTTCTGCCGTGTTTGTTTGGAATTCTGTGCTTTTAACGGGATACAGCCAGAGCATGGAAGTGAATGGAGATTTCCTTTTTGCTCAGTATGGTTAAAAATAGTCCCATGAAATTTTTCGAATTTTGAATCTGAAAACCACCAAGTAAATTTTTATGTATACATCTTTATAAGTGACAAATTTCATAAATGAGACTCCTACATATTTTGGGCAGGAGGCTACTGGCATATATTTTTAAATGTTCATATTACTTAGAATCTCTAATAGGACTTTTTTTTTTTTTTTGAAATAGTTGAATCAGTGATCTAGTATTGTCCTTTCAGCAAGACCATTTAGGTTTTTACCCCTTCTAAAATAAGTTCCATTCCATCTGCAAATTGCTGCAATATTATAGCGATCAGAAGCTGTCTTTGGAAGTTAAATAGGCTTGTTGATTTCCCATTTTTTCTTGAGAACAATAAATACCATTTTTCTCCCTTTTAAAATGACACATTTAAACACTTAGAAAATAAAGTCAAAACTTATTAAAGTGCTAGTATTAAAAGGGAAGCAGGTTGGAACAAATATATAGTCTAGCATTTATAACAGGATTGACTTGATGAACTTCTGTAAATGACTTTTTGCAAAGGAAAAAAATTAATAGATACTGAAAGAGATTGTTGTGCATAGTTATTAGTCATTTGTAACCTTGCTTAAGTATTTCTTAATTCAACATAGATATTTTCTTTCTCCTTAACCATGTATTTTTGAAAATAGTCTTATTTCTTGACTTTGAACTTAAAGCTTTAATCATGATTTCCCACGTATACATCATTCTTCTGATAGTGAACTAGATGTGAAGATAATGGTTTCAGTGTTTAAGATGGTATCTGAGGGTATCCAGCATCAGTATTTGCAATAATACAAGGAGAAAGAAAAATATAACCGTTTGCATACCGAGGATGGGAATGATGTGCAGCTATGTGTTCTCTGTTCTGTGAGTTGAGACCTTCAGACCATTTTGTAAACTAATCCTTGGAAAATTTTAAATTATCTTACAACTTAAGACTCTGATCTCTGGAATTAGAATATCTGTTTCCTTTTTGTGTAGGTATTGGTAACATTACTCTTTGACCATAGGGTACACTCTGAAATATTTTCAATGGAAATTTGTTTCATTAATGCTGTCCCACCAGTTAGACATAATTCTTCAAGTTGTGAATGATACTGATGCCAGCAGAGCTTCCAGTCCTTTCAGACTTAACTGCTACATAAATTAGTCTGTCATAATAAAACTTGGTAGTTTCTACAAGGTTATTATGACAAACCAGGAATTAATTCTATAATGGAAAACTATCCGTTCTGAATTATCTGGATATAATTATTTGCTGCTGCTGAGCTCTATGTAAATTCTGAGTATGAAATTTCAAACTTTGCCTACTGAAGGTATCTTCTGGAGTTTTGGGGGAGGAAGAAAACTGGAAAATTCACTTTAAATTGTATTTTTGCCAGAAGACTCTTACTTGCATGTATGTCAGGGTTTCAGTTTTTCTAGAAGTCTCTATATCCAAAGTTCAGAATTCATGTGAAATACTCCTTTGGGGTTAAAACCCTTCACTCCCAGTATTTATGGGGTTGGAAATCTGTAGCAAGATGCTGTTTAAAACTTACCATGGGCTTTTCCTATTTTATACTTAGCTTTCTGGTATTTGAACTTTTTTTTCCTTTCAAGTTGGCTTCAAATTTGCTCCTATGCTACATTACCTATAGATATTCCAGATAGGAACTATTTCAAGTAGCAATTTGTTAAAAAGAAATGACAAAATGAAAATGCTCAAACTGAGCAAAGATTTTTAAATGCCATAGCAATCTTGCAAGATTCACTTAATATATTTTAAATGATCATTATCATTTTGCTGGTAATGATCCCCCACATACAACCACTATGAAGAATTGACGCTGCAGTTTTTCCCGTTGTACCAAAAACAAATAGTAAAAATGATCAAGGTATTTTATATTGTCAAGGCATGTGGATTCTAAAGAATGAAATGCTAATTCAGCAGCACTGGCTTTCTCACCTATGTCAGTCATGAAACCTTGTTCATTTCCACCCAATACTGTAATGTTCATACTTGTACAATCTTCCCTATCATGACTTTAAGTTCTACTTTTCATTAACCATTACCTGATATTAGTTCATAGAGCTTCTTGTGGCAAAAATAAAATGTTTTAATTCTGATTTTTGAGTGCATTTTTTATGAGATTACCTTCCAGGAATTATATAGACTTTTATAGTCTGTTGCTTTTCAGTTTTTGTAGCAGGAGACTGGAACTGTATTTCTGATGACAGCATGACAGAGTTTCCCATTAGGTTTTATATGTTGGTTAATCGCATGCCCATTGTATCTTGAACCATAATAGTCAAAAGTCAGTCAGCTGCTGTCAGTTGCTTTAGAGCGTTCGTGATAACGTGTGTTGATTCCATGAAGACACATGTAAGTTGATAAGGAGGAGGATAGTTTTATTAATTTGAAACATCACAAAAGCAGTCTGGGTTTCCAACATGGCAGTGATACAGATTTTAAGCAACATCCAGTTTATTCAGGTTCTGGATTAATATTTTAATGTTTCATGCCCAGTTCAATACTTTAAAGCAGAATTAGGAATACAGCAGTAAATATTACAAAATGCAGTTAAGGTACATTTTGGAAATATAAATTCCTTCATTACAGCAAATATTTTTGCAAAAGAGTAAAGCAGCAAATATTAATTTTTCTAAGGTAACATGCACTTTTTATAATTCAATGTAATAAAAAAGCTGCTCAAATTAAGTGTTACAAAATCTACACTGTTTCAAGTTATTTTGTAAAGTAAGAAAAATACATACAAATGAGTCATAGAATCTTAACACTAAGAAATGTGATAAATGTAGAATATACTGTGTAATGGTGCCTTTAAAAAATTAAATACTCGTACATGTTCTCTAAAGCAAAATGTAAAGTGTAAACGGCAAAAAATATCATTGAGTATTACAAGTTGATATTTGTAATAGTAAGTCAATTGGTTATTCCTTTTTGAACTCCAATAGAATTTTAAATATGCTCACAACTGTAGAAAATAATAGTAATTTTATGTAACGCAAAAGGATTATAGTTGTTCAGATTTGAAATCCGGATGAGACATCGTTCATGATGCCGAAAGTTCAACTGAAGGTTTTGCAAACATTTACTGTTAACAGTGAGGGCATTTGTGCCTTGATAATTCTTGATGACTGGGTGTCTACAAGGTAGATGGGAGCACCAGCGTTTGCCTGCTACCTCTAATCCAGCAAGTCGGGAGGTAGCGAAGTTGGCTGGAAATTTCTCCTGTGTGTGTTCTGTGTCTGCAGAACTGTCTAGTTAGGTACCCTCCTGTAGCCCCTGTATTTTTACATTGTACAAGTGTAGGATTATCAATTGTCCTGTAAATCAGTCGATTCTCAGGTTAACGTAAGATCACAATGAAAATGTTCTTTCCGAAGTGAAGGCATGGGTGCCAAAGTGTTAAATTCATCAGGTTGATGGTTTAAAGCTATATATATTTAAAAGAACTGTACAAATACCTACCACAATGTGCCAGATGGGTTTTAAATCTACAGTAATACTGAAGAATTTGTCAAGTTGGCTACAGTTGAGGTTTTGCAGACTTAAAGCGGCATTGTAACACTTTCATAATCTTGAACGCTGTCATGATTGGTCTCAACAGAAAAAAAGGACCAATAAGAGTAGTGGTATTAAAATACAGATGATTCTTCTGGGGTGGGGTGCAGGATACGTGCAGTTTGCTGGGGTTGAAGCACAGTATTTGAAGATTAAATAGTCACAAAGATTAGTAACAATTCATATCACGACCCAAAGAACCTAATCTAGCATTTTATAACTCTGAATTTTAAGATTTCTATCTCCAGCAAGTGCAACATGTAGTAGAACCGCTGTCTCCTAAGTTATCAGATGTACAACTGAGATCTATTTAAACATCTCACATGTTGCTCTGTGTATTTCAGTGCTGCTTGATCAGTCAGTCATGTTCTCCACTACTTGAAGGAATATTGCACTTTTCCCTTTGGGAGGTACCAATCACAAAAGCTGAGCTGAATGATCACAACAGCCATTTTTACAATACGGAGAAGAAAGGAGTAAAAGAGGGGCAGCTTTTTTCAACATCTAGATACAAGCAAACAAAGTCCTATCCAGAACTCTCTGCGCTGGAATGACCATGTAGCCCCATCATCTGGGAAATGTTCCTTAGGGACTGACTGTAGTGGAAGGGAAAGATAGGGCCTCTAAGCCAGGTGCTTCAACCGAGGTGCTAGGGTGGCAATCTGCCAAGGGCTGGAGGACAACACTCCATTTACACGAAGTGAGGCAGATGACAACCATGCTTCTGCTGCACACAGGTGGAGCCACAGGTTGACGCAGGTCCAAACACAAGCTGCTTGCTGGGATGGCTCCCCAGCCTGGGTTAGAGAGTGTGCACTGCCCTTCTTGGAGGTGCTGCACTCAGCCTAGCAACCCCTGCTCCCCACTGATAACAAATAAGCTTCTTCCCTATCTTTCCCTAGCCAGGCAGGCCATTGTAAAACTTTAAACTATGCGGAAGAATCAACTTTGAATGTTGTACCCTACATACTTCCACTAAAGCAGAAATACAAAAGCCACAATAATGTCAATAGCCAGCAGGCATTCCTCTTTAGGGGCTGTAAGGGGGTGGCTTTTCAAAAGGTGGATAGTAGGGTGGAGAGTAACGGGGTGGAGCACTCGAGGACCACATGTAGCTGGGCGAAGGAGAGGCAGACTGGGGCTCGTCAGAAAGTCCAGAGGGAGGGGAGGATGGAAAGACACTGGAATGCTGTGTAATCAAAATAAAACAATATCAATTTAGGCAGTGAGATCAAAATGCCCCAATATCAGTCATTATTTAAAAATAGATATGGACCCAGTGTGATTCTGTTTGGAACAACCAAGAGCACCTAAACCTCACAGGGTTAATGAAACTGAGCTGGTCCCACTTACTCTCAGTCACTCAGGCTCCAAAGCTTATGCAGAGATGCCTCGGAATCCTCCTCCCCCTCCCTTTGGACCCTGCATTCAGTCAGTTACCAAATCCTGTTACTCCTGTTTCTATGCTTACTCTTGAATCCATCGCTCCCTTTACCACATTTCTAACTCAGTCCTCCAGTACTTCCCCCTTGAGCTATGGCAACAGCGTCCCAGCTAGTCTTCAAAAAAGTAGTCTGGGCCTTAAGAACATTTGCGGTTCAGCCATTAATACCTGGGAAAGTCTTTGCTACAAAAATATGTCACAGAGCCCATCTCAGACCAAAACAAAACTAAGGTCAGAGAGGTTAAGTGGCTTTCTTGGATCTAGAGTCTTCTAAGTCCAACAATGTCTATTTCATCAAAACTCTGGCCCACCACCCCCAAGTGCAGGGTCAGCTGGAGAGCAAAGAGAAACAAAAGGCATGGAGGTGAGAAGGCCAGTGATAAGAATGAGGAGCAATTTGTCAGGTTGCAGGGCCGCTTGAGGATTCCATTTTTCTCTGTGTTGTCCACCTTTCGTAGTCTTTGGGAAGGGGACAGATAATGGGTTTTAAAAATACCTAGTGAATCAGCACATTAGGAGTCATCGGCCACTTCTCTCTCCCAGGCCCATGTATACCCTTGACTTGAATGATTTTCTTGCTCAAGGAAAGTTGCCTTTCTTGTTCACTGCTATTCTCCAGAGCTCAGAATGGTGCTTGGCAAGTAGCAGGCCCTCAATAAATGTTGGATGAATGACCATAACGTCAGGAGTATAGAAGATGAGCTTGGCATTTTTTAAAAAAACCAAAATCTATTTCCAATGAATATGGTCACATCTTGTGGGTACCACTGCCTTGCTGCAGTAGTGGAGCACAGCTGAGGCCTGAAGGAGGGGTCTACAGGGATGGTGAGAGGCAGGAGGCCAGTTTTAGGCTCTCAGGAAGAGCCAATGTAAGCCACCAAACAGGGCTGCAGAACTGCGATTGTCTGTTGTGCCTCAGCTCTAGGAGGAACTGCTATATTAAAAAAAAAAAAAAAGACCAACTTACACCAAAATTTCTCAAAGGTTCAAGCGCTGATGGGGGTGGGCAATACCTTTACTTTGTTCTGCTGGCCTGAGTCTGAGTAGAGCGTGTTATTTCCAGGCCTGGTGCGATCTACAGTCAGCCTTGCTGTAAGGTGTCTGGAGCCTGAGACCAGTTGGCTGATTCTCCTTATCCCCAGGCCTGACCTTTGCACTCCTTAGGTCATGCTTGAGACACTGAAATCTCTGTCTCTTGCCATATAATGTTAGGACTGGGAAGAAACCGTAGCTGCCACCATCCCCTCCTCCCTCACCCTATCCATTCTTTCTCCCTGAGTGAGGGAATGACAGGGTCACAGAAAGCCCTTTAAAGGCAAAACAACTTGAGAAACAAGTCAGATTCCTTTCTATAATCCCAGTTTTTTCTCCTCCCTCCCGGAGGAGATATGCTTTCTAAGACATCGGTCTTGTGATTTCCTGGTTTTCTGCTCCACCCTGCACAACTCTCTCCTCTCTCCTGTTGCTCTCTTCAACAAAGAGCACTGTCCTCTTAAACCAGAGAGGAGAGCAAAACCCCACCAGGGGCAAGATCTCCATGACCAGGATGTGGTTCTCTGCCCTCCTAAATCCCGCTCTGGGATGGTGAGAGTTGGGAGGCCAGTGTGCAGCAGCCCGGCCACAGAAGGCAGGAGGGTCAAGTTTTCTACAGTGGACCTGAAGGTTGTTCTGTCCTGAGAGGCAGCAAAAGGCTGCCATGGGTGGCAGTTGTACACTTTGATCATAAAAGGGGGTGGGGCGATGGCCTTGAGTTTTCACTTCTCATTTTCACGTTTGAGGAAGTATTAAGGGGGAAGGGAGTGGGATGCTTCTCACTTCCCTTTGAGGATGCTGGGAATCTTAAGGATCAAATCCGAGGGCTCCTAGCAGAGCTAGGGAGCTCACTGGCCGTAGTCCATGCGCCCTGGGGATTTGGCGGGGAGGGGGTGCCCACAGTACCAGTGCGTAGTTTCCTAGCAACAGGTAGGCACCTTGGGAAAGATGTGGCTTTGTTGCGGCTGGAGAGCTGGCCAGGTGCATTTTAGTTGCTGCCTAAGAGTCGACTTGACTAACGGGACAGGCAGCTCAGGCAGCTTGGAAGAACAGAGCTTTGAATCCTTTTGCACCACAAAGCATGAAAAGCATGAAAAGCATCTAAATAGCCTACTGCTGGGTCTGGTCAGCTCCAGCTTCCTGAGCTGCTTCTTAGAGGCTGGGGTGGCCGAGGGGGGCGGTGCTCTGGAGGACCGAGGAGTGCCCTTGCCGGACACACGAGGCTCCCATCTCCCACCTTAGTCTGCCCCTCCCTGCCCGATGGCTGACCACACTCCGCGTGACCACTGTGCATTCCTGTCACGCGTGCTGCTCTCTTTAGAAGCACTGGGAGGCAGTGACTCCGAAAAGAGCCCCAGAACCAGCCGGGTGATAAAGGGTACCAGCAGAAGATCCTGTATCCCAAGGGTAAAATCCAGGGGCTCTTGGTTCTTTGCATCCCCCCTCTGTTTCTGGCCCAGAAAGAAAAGCCGGGGTATGGAAAGAAGAGTAGAGAAAAGGAAAAGTGAGGAAAAGGGGGGATCAGAAACAAGACAAAGGAGAAGAAAGGAGAAACGCAGGAGAGGGGAAATAAAGGGGGAAAATTGACGGGTGGCAGCAGCAGCCTTCGAAGCTCTTGGCAACCTGTGCCACACCCCGCCTCCCCTGGACTACTGCTGTCCACAACTTATAATGGGTCCTTTTCAGTGGTGACAATGAAACCTAGTTACCTTCATGTGATTTAAAAAGAGCATAAACAGAGGTGCTTGCATACTGCATAGCCTGAGACTTTGGTTTGAAGCTAAACTTGGCAGGTCACCAAATGGACAGGAAAGGGACCAGTCCATGGCTAGAGTAAAACAGGGGGCTGGCCCAGTAGGCCAGGCTGGGAAGGATGGCTGCAATCCTTTAGGGGCTTACCCAAAGCTACACTGGGATGACTTTCCCAGCAGAAGTAGAAACTGATGTTTTATATGCTACAGAATTTGGCTGACACTGAAGTACAGGTAATGGGGAAAGGAATGCAAGGGGAGAGAGAAGTGAGCGCTGGGGAGGTGAGGAGGCACCAGGAGTCTCGGCTTCTAGTCTTCCTGCCTGGGTGGATGGGACAGCTGGTTGTGCAATGTTTGAAAGAATCCTGGGAGAGAAGCAAGATGGTAGAGTAGAAGGACACTTGTAGCTTACCCTCTCCCACAAATACACCAAAACTCACATCTACAGACCCACTCAGCCAACCAGAGCACCTGCTGAACTCCAACAGAACATTGCCCTCTTCAAAAGACAAAGACGCCAAAACTCTGGTAGGAGAAAAGGAAAAAAGAAAGAAGGAAAAGCAAAACAGTGTGGGACGGGTCCCACAGGGAGGGAGCGGCAAAGGAGGACTGGCGCTCTTTCGCTGGGTTCCCCCCTCTCCAACCAAGAGGCCAGCGGGACAGAGGAGGAGCCTCAGAGGCTCGGATCTGTACAGAGCAGCCCTTGACTGACAGAACTAAGTGAAACGGGCACAGAGGGTCCCCGCAACACCCAGCCCAAGATGCAAGCCAGCAGCCAGGGGCTGGGACAGGCCGCCCAAGCCGGGCAGAGGACTGGGGCGGCTGCACTGAGGCAGCCCCATGGGACTGCAGGGGGCTGCGCACCATGGCTGGGAGGGGATACAGAGCAGAACAACCTCGGTCCCCCATAAATTGCAAAAAAACAAAGCAACACAGCTGGGGTGCCCTGGGGGGAGGGGCACCTTAGCCTTTGTCTCCTCAGACCCGCGGCACCATTACTGGCTCTTCTCGTGAGAAGAGAGGTGGGGTGCAGCCACAGCTGCCATCTCCTCCTGTGCACAGCACCCAGGCAGGGGCAGGGCCGAGCCCTGAATCCACACCCGGGGGCTCTGCAACCTCCTAGGCAGGACTGAGAATTGTTTACAGCCCGAGGCAGATAGGATCTTTCTGCCCTGGAACCTCAGAGAACTCAAACCGCCAAGACAAACAAGGAGCTGAGATTTGGCACAGAGCAGGGGCGGGACTGTTCCGCGGTGTTCCCCGAGCCCGCCTATGGAGCGCTGACCCAAGGCGGAGTGGGCAGCTGCACAGAGCAGCAGAGTGACTGGGAGAGGGCGGATGGCAACCCACCTTCCTGGCAGGAACACAGCACCTAGCCACAGTGCTGGGAGGGGGCGCAATCCGCCCACCTGCCTCGCCCAAGTGCAGCATCTGACTGCAGCATCGGGAAGGGCAGTGACCTGCCTGCCCACTGGTGCCAGAGAGACATGAGCAATATGAAGAAGCAGAGGAACCACTCCCAATGAAAAGATCAAGAGAAATCCTCTGAAAGCACGATCAAGGAAATACACATTGATGGCCTACTAGATCAAGATTTCAAAAAAGGAGTGATCAAAGTACTGAAGGAACTAAAAGAAACAGTGTTTAGAGATATAAAATACGTCCAAAATGGGGGGGTGGGGTGGGAAGGGACTGGGATTTCAAAATGTAGAATAGATAAACAAGATTGTACTGTGTAGCACAGGGAAATATATACAGGATCTTGTGGTGGCTCACAGTGAAAGAGAATTGACAATGAATGTATGTATGTTCATGTATAACTGAAAAATTGTGCTCTACACTGGAATTTGACACAACATTGTAAAATGACTATAACTCAATAAAAAATGTTTATATACATAAAAAAGGTGTCAAAAATGAAATAGAAGCTATAAAGAAGAACCAAGTAGAATTAGTAAACTCATTTGCTGAGATGAGAGCTGACCGAAAGGCTGTACAAAGCAGGCTACATAATGCAGAGGAACAAATAAATGACCTAGAAGACAGGACAAAAGAAAGCACCCAATCAGAACAGCTGAGAGAAAAACAAACAAACAAAAACAATGAAAACAATATAAGGGACCTATGGGATAATATAAAGCATGCCAATCTACACATAACAGGGGTTCCAGAAGGTGAAGAAAGAACCAAGGGGATTGAAAAGGTATTTGAAGAAATCATGACTGAAAACTTCCCAAACCTAAAGAAGGAATCAGATATCCAAGTACAGGAGGCTCAGAGTGTCCCAAACAGGAAGAACCCAAACAGACCCACACCAAGACATATCATAATCAAGATGGCCAGAGTCAAGGATAAAGAAATGATCCTAAAGGCAGCAAGAGAAAAACAAAGAGTGAGATACAAGGGAACCCCCATAAAGCATCAGCTGATTTCTCTACACAAACACTACGGGCCAGAAGGGAGTGGCAAGATGTATTCAAAATCCTGAATGAAAAAAAGATGCAGCCTAGGATACTCCATCCAGCAAGGCTATCCTTTAGACTAGAAGGAGAGATAAACAAGCCACAGACAAGCAAAAACTAAAAGAGTTTAGCAACACTAAACCCATGCTAAAAGAAATATTCACAGGTCTACTCTAAATAGAAAAGAAGCAGGATGCTACAAAAATGAGAAACTCATAACTGGAAAGGTGATAACTACCATGAATTACAAATAATAGAATAAACACAAAATTGTAAAAGAAGACATCTAAATCATTAAGAGTGGGAGAGGGGAGCAAGGAAAGCCACTGTGGAAAACAGTATGGAGATTCCTCAAAAGACTAGGAATAGACTTACCAGGTGACCCAGGAATCCCACTCCTGGGCACATATCCAGAAGGAACCCTACTTCAAAATGACACCTGCACCCCAATGTTCATAGCAGCACTATTTACAATAGCCAAGACATGGAAACAGCCTAAATGTCCATCAGCAGATGACTGGATAAAGAAGTGGTGGTATATTTATACAATGGAATACTATTCAGCCACTAAAACTGACAACATAATGCCATTTGCAGCAACATGGATGTTCCTGGAGAATGTCATTCTAAGTGAAGTAAGCCAGAAAAAGAAAGAAAAATACCATATGAGATCACTCATATGTGGAATGTAAAAAAAAAAAAAAAGAACATAAATACAAAACAGAAACAGACTCACAGACATAGAATACAAACTTGTGGTTGCCAACGGGGCGGGGGTGGGAAGGGACAGACTGGGATTTTAAAATGTAGAATAGATAAGGAGAGATAAAGAATTTGACACAACGTTATAAAATGACTATTACTCAATAAAAAAAATGTTAAAAAAAAAAAAAAGAATCCTGTTTCTCCAAGCTCAGCACTCACAATATCCTCAGGGCCAGCTGACCAGACCCAAGTCCTACTCATATCTGACCACAAGAAATGTTTCCCAAGCTTCCTAACTGGACAGCTACCCAGGAAGGGCATGACTTTGAGGGGTTAGAACAAAACCCTATAAATCTCTCTCCTCTTCCTTCTGTCAGCCTCAGGGGAAAAAGAAAACAGAAGTCTTCAAAGGCAAAGTCACATAAATAGTCCTATTTGGAAATGACCAGAATGGGGAAGTCATTCAGAAGAAAGTCTAGAAAGGTCAGTTTTCCTGCTATAACTTGGGCCCTTTTACAATCCGAGAAGAGAATAAGGGAGCTCTGGGTTTTTTTGTTTTGTTTTGTTTTGTTTTGTTTTGTTTTGGCAGGTCTATGCTTCTGGTGATTTTATTGCTAGAGCTGGTGTGCATTTTGCTGACTGCTTTCTATTTATCTGGGAACATAGCAGATGTTCCCTTATCCTCTTGGCTTTCTTGGGTAAAGACTGGTATTTCCTTCTACGAAATGATAAGGGAGGGAACTTGATAAACAAAAGAAAGCTCCACTCAAATACTAAAATGAAATGCCACTTAAGTTCTAGATGGCAACAAATCACTTAAAAATATACTCCTCAAAACCCACAACATACAACTATAAAGTCTGCAAAAAGGAAATACAAAAGATGGCTGGAACCTAGGGAAGGAACCAGGAGAGGTATAAGGGGTGTCCCTGCAGCCTTTGGAGTGGGGAGCAGTTCGATGCTGTAATAAGATAAAGAGATTCTTTCTGAGTCATGATTAGGAAGCCCACAATTTAAACCAGTAGAATAGGTAAATATCCTCAAATTAACTGGGGAAAAGATCTACGCTGTGCTCAGATTTCCAGGTTCTCCAAAGAATCCCTCAAGCCAATCTCTGGAGTCAGACAGACCTGGATACAAATCCTGTCCTCCACTTACCAGCTCAGTGACTTTGGGGAAGTCACTTACTTTCTCCGTGACTCAGTCATCTCAACTTAAAAACGGCAATGACCAGAGTATTTCCCTCAAAGGACTAAAATGAGATGATATATGTAAAGCACTTAGCACAACGCTTGTAAGTGCTCACTGAATAGGGGCTGTCATTCAAAAGTGAGGTGCCCAGAAATCCCTGAAGTGCCTGCTAGAAGCCCACAGTGTAGCTTTGGGCTAGGTGACTAGATTTGGATCCCTTCTCTGGGTTAAGAACCCTGTTTCTGGGTTTCCATAGCACTATGCGTAATAGTCTATTTACCTTTTTGTCCCCACAACTGTCCCCGGACCATCCCCCCTCAGGTCCCTAGATTGATCTCTTAATGCAAGGCCTATGTCCACAGCTCCCAGCACAGTGCCTGGCATACAGGAACACAGAGGAAACACTGGTGGAACTGAAACCAACAGCCCGAGTCACCACTGGCTTTGCCAATCTCATTTTCATGCCTAGGGCAGTGTCTGAATGAGGAATGATGGACAGAGAGATGGCTCCATCCCCTAAACAAGGCCTTCCTATGTTAGAGTTTGCAGCAACCATCACCAGGGAGGTTACTGTTCCTACTTCAGGAGTTCATTATAGAGTGAAAAGTCCCAAAATCAATATAGTCAATATAATTTACTTAGATATAAAAAAAAAATAGAGGCAGTCTCTTCAGCTGGACCCATGCATGGCCCCTCTGTCCCAGGATGACTTTATATTATAGGTGCCCCAAAGAGTGGTGACCCTCTTGTGCTAGGTTCAGCATCCCTGCATTCTCTTAACGGATTGCTTTTTGCCTCTGTCACTACTGAAATTATCTATGCCCTGAAGAGCTAAACAGACATTTCTCCAAAGAAGACATACAGATGGCCAATAGGCATGTGAAAAGATGCTCAATATTGCTAATTATCAGAGAAATGCAAATAAAAAATACCATGAGGTATCACCTCACATCAGTCAGAATGGCCATCATTCAAAAGTCCACAAATGATAAATGCTGGAGAGGCTGTAGAGAAAAGGGAACCCTCCTACACTGCTGGTGGGAATGTAAGTTTGGTATAGCCACTGTGGAAAACAGTATGGAGATTCCTTAAAAAACTAGAGTTATCATGTGATCAAGCAACCCCACTCCTGGGCATATATCTGGAAGAAACTCTAATTCGAAAAGATACATGCACCCAATGTTCAAGCAGCACTATTTACCATAGCCAAGACATGGAAACAACCTAAATGTCTAGATGACTGGATAAAGAAGCTGTGGCATATTTATACAATGGAATGCTACTCAGCCATAAAAAATGAAATAATGCCATTTGTAGCAACATGGATGGACCTGGAGATTATTATGCTTAGTAAAATAAGTCAAATAGAGAAAGACAAATGCTACATGATATCACTTATATGTAGAATCTAAAAATAATACAAATGAACCTATATACAAAACAGAAACAGACTCACAGACATAGAAAACAAACTTATGGTTACCAGAGGGAAGAGGGGTGGAAGAGATAAATTAGGAGTTTGGGATTAGCAGATACAACTATTAAATATAAAATCAATAAACAACAAGGTCCTATGGTATAGCATGGGGAACTATATTCAATATCTTGTAATAACCTATAATGGAAAAGAATATGAAAAAGAATATATACACATATATATATATGACTGAATCACTACGCTGTACACCAGAAACTAACAACATTGTAAATCAACTATACTTCAATTTTAAAAAAAGAAATTATCTATGCCCTTTTTGAACATATTCATGTCTTCCAGTCTATATTACCTATCTGGGTAACAAGTTCTCTGAGTTGTCTACCTGTGAACACAGCAGGCTTTAAAACAAGTTCTAACATTTTTTTCCAAGCTTTAACAAATGCCTCCTTGTGCTGGTGCTATATTTTACAACAGGGAACGAGCCCAGGTTCACACTCTACATACGTATTACTATTGCACTATAGAGTCCTAGACATCCCCAAACAGTATCTAAACCAAACAAAAGTACACTTAATTCAGCTAAATGGAGGTTTTTCAGTTTCAATTATTTTGTTAATTTGAAGCTGAAATTAGGTTGCCCAAGGACTCTGCTTTTCCCAGCTGGCTGGTTAATTGGAAGCACCCCCAATCAGTCATGCTTTTATGTCCCCTTGGAGCATTCATGCACTCTTAGTCAATAGAAGTAAATTCATTATGAGTCTCCATCCTTTCAAAGGCATTGCCTTGGTCCCCACACTTTGCATTAACCAGATTCAAGAGTTATCCCACTCTGCTGTAGTCCAGGGTTTATGATCAGCGCAAATGCCTAAAAGAGCATTTCATCTGTTTTCCTGAAGTGCCTCGTTCAGTGCTCTGCCTACAGTGAATTCCTTTTAATTAAGCCTTTGTGGTTCTGTTTTTCTGTGCTTAGTCTTAGCTCAAAAGGACAATAGGCAAGTGCAAATGTGGTAACACTATTTCAGTCTCATGTGATAACGAGGCAAAAAAGGGGAGGGGTGTTATAAAAAATATTTTCTATGGTCCCACTTAGGAAGGCTGGAGAAAAAGAAGGGACTTCATCCTCATTACAGATTTGTGGCTGAGAATGCCCTTGTGCTAAGGAGTAGGACTAGGTAGGCCTCTCCCTGTGGCAGAGAAATGGAAAAAGCCACTGTTGATCAGGGGTCCATGGTGACATAATCATGAGCCCCCGTCTTCTCCCCAGTGTAGGTCAAGGCAATTTAGGACACCTGGGCCCTGTCTCTTTCTCTCCCCTTCTCTCCCATTATTCTGTTTCTTCTCCTCTTGTGTCTTTCCCACTCTCCCCATCTCTCCCATCATCGCCTGCCCACATAGGCCTTAAGCTAGCCGTGGGTACCCATGGGCTGCCAAAGGCCATCAGGGACAGAGAGCCCAGCTACCTCATACACATCAGGAAGGTTCCACAATTAGGGAGAGAACAAGAGAGCATGAATGAGAGCAAGGGTCATGGAAAGTTCTTTTTCTCTCAAAACATACCTGAAAGTCATAAGCCGAATACGGTGGCAGGTGAGGAGGGCTGTGGTAGTAGGTGTTGTAGGATGTCACCTGAGGACGGGCGTAGTAAGAAACAGTCGGGTGCGCATTCTCAACAGAGCAGTTCAGGGCTGGGAGGGTTGGGTTCTGGAGAAAAACACAAATTAGCGACAACATAAGTGTTCGTCACTAGGAGGACGGTTAAATAAACCATGGTCCATCCATAATACAGAGTACCATGCAACTCTTGATCAGCAATGATGTGCACCTATATTTGGTGAAAGTTGTCCAGGATATATGGTTAAAGTTAAAAAACAAAAACAAGCCACTGGCAAAAGTATAGAGACAATAAAAAGATCAGTGGTTGCCATGGGTTGGGAGTAGGGAGAAGGATGAGTAGGCAGAACACAGAGGATTTTTAGGACAGTGAAAATGCTCTGTATGAGACCATAAAGCTGGATACATGTTACCACAGATTTGTCCAAACTCATAGAGTGTACAACACCAAGAGTGAACCCTAAGGTAAACTATGGACTTAGGCTGACAATAATGTGCCCATTTTGGTTCATCAATTGTACCAAATATGCCACACTGATGAGGGATGTGAACAGTGGGAGAGGCTGTGCCTGTGTGCAGGCAGAGAGTACATGGGAAATCGCTGTACCTTCCTCTCAATTTTGCTGTGAATCTAAAGCTGCTCTAAAAAAATAAAGTCTTTTAAAAAGCCACCATTTTATATCAATATAGCACAATCGCAGTTTATGTATAAATAAAGATGCAAACAATGATATATGTATGTACTTTGTAAATGAAAATAAACTAATCTGGAAAAATTCAGAACAAACTGTTAACTCTGGTTATCTCTGAGGAGGGCAGGGGTTATTAGAAAGTAAATGGGGACTCTTCACTATTATACAGCCAAAGTTTTTACAACTAATATGTATTACTTGTGACACTTCCCCCCAACCTATTATTTTGAAAAATTCAAACCCATAAAAAGTTGGAATCATTTATTTGTGAGTTTTCACAAAAAAATAATTAAGATCCCAACTACAAAATGTCAAATAGACAAGGCTACTGCTCTTCCTCTGACAGAAAGGTGATCGACCACAAAGGGTTTGTAAAAGTCGTGAGTATTCCTGCAGACTCCAGCCTTGCTGGGGAGCCCTTGGGCAGACAATGAAGGATATTCATTTCACATCAGCCCTAAAGGCTGGAGGCAAAACCCTAGCACAGAAACCAGGAAAGACCAAGCAGAGTATATTGATATGTCCATTTCTGGGAGGCAAACAAAATAATACAGAAAGAATTTAATACCACTTTTTATAACAGTGGTGTGTGGAGCCCCTCAAGGGGTAAAGCTAATCCTGTCCAGGATGGGAGCCCTGATCTCAAGAAGGCCCGACCACCGCTAAAGGCAGGCCCCACTGCTCATTAGTTCCCAAGCAGGACTGTGTTTTGTACCTTATGAGTGCCCCATGGGTCAAGGGGTAGGGTAAATGTTTTATTTCCATCTTTCGTGTCACTGACACCCTCTCCATTTGTGTGGATAATCAAGAGCTGTCTGCAAAACCCACGCCTCTGGTTTCTGGTACACATCTACCTTGCATGAACGGAGAGCAGAAGCTTCCTCTCAAGTGATGAAAATGTGTGGGCAGGCTTTGGCAATGGCATAGGCAACCATGTTGGGGTGTTGGCAGAGGAAACTCCTTGAGAGCAAGTTTCAACACAGTCTGTTGCTCTCTTCCTTGGAGTGGGTTACTGTTTACATCTCTAGGTTTGAAGAGCTACGAACCTCAGTCATTATGATGCTGCTCACAGACAACCAGAGAAATGTTCACAGCCTCTCTGGTGTGTGGGAGACGGCTGAGATCTTGACCATTCCAAGGGCTGGCTCGCTTTACAGAGGCAGAGTGCTCAGAAGTGCCCTTACCCCTCCACCAGGATTCTAAGATGAAATGTAATCCTGGAGGAAGCTCCAGAAATCATGTTCCCTTGGCCATGTGTCAATTAAAAATACACCCTCCAGCAAAGCAAAACCAGTTCTTCTACACAAATAAACTAAGCCTAAGCATAGAGAAAGAATCACGCCATGTGAACTGTATCTATAAAGGCTTGTGTATGTGCAGCGAGGCCGGGGGGGCCAGGATCATCTCTATTATAGAGAAAGAAACACAGGAGGAAGGCTGAGTAAGTCACAGAAGAGAAGCGCAGAGGACGTGGAGAAAACCGACCGGACGCCAGGAGAGGTCGAGGGAGTGAAGAGGTGGGCAGGGAAGGAGCAAAGGGACCGTCCTGAATAACAGCCTGGTCCTATTTTACATCAGTAATTCTGGTTTCACAATAAATATGGGCTCTATTTGTATGTGTGCACATAGGAGTGTATTTTTGTTCAAATTCTGGGGCTTAAGTTATGAGATCCCCATTTTGGGTCAGCAGCATTCTGAGAGCCAGGGCAACAGGTGACCAGGTGGCACAGGGATCGGTGAGAGCAGTCTGGCCTGGGCTCAGTGGAGTCTCTGCTGAGACAGTGGCGGCGGACTTTGGAAAGAATGCCAGTTCACTGTAAGCCAAAGACACCAAGTAGGAGAAAACGGCCAGACAGAATCTCTTTTTCAAGAGTCACCTCAAAGTCTTCTGTCTTTGGGCAGCAAACATTTTGGCCATCAAACATTTCTTCCAGAGCCTTTTCCCCACACCCCTCTGGTCAGGAACGAAGACCGCCTTCCTCCTTTCGGGTTCCTGCCACTCTGGAGATGGCATCCCCTCCTTGACCCCGTTGAAGGCTGTGGACTCATGGCCCTGGGCACCCGCCCTCCCTCCTTGGGAATGCCTTTCATCAGCCTGCACCCCCAGCCTCCCTGAGGCCCCCAGGGCATTCCGCCCAGGAAGGAGGTGCCTCACGAGCCACCACGCACATCTGGACTTAGGCCAAGGGTTTTATGTGGGCCTACCTAGTTGCTGTCCCAGGATTTTCGACACCATGTCTTGTTTTAATAAAGTCATCTAGGCAGGGCTTCCTCCTTGGCGGCCCCATCTTCTAACTCCCACTCGTCCCCTCACCTCATGAATCTAATCTCTCGCCCCTGCTCTTCACCTTCATCTTTCTCCAAAGATGCCCCAACCCAGAAACAGCTCTCTCACCCCAAAGCTCCTGCAGGCCCAAACATCGCACTCCCTCCAAGGGGCCCACCTACCTTGATGCCTCCCCCACTGCTCAGTGCTCGGGCTTCCCAGGTGGGAGGAGGGGTGTGGGAAGGAGAAATGTGTGGATGAGAGCCAGAGAGAAAAAAGAGAAAGACAGACGGGGCTGAGCAGGAAGGCTTTACCTTGACTGATGGTCACCAGCAGGAACACTCAATACCTCCAGTCAGCGCGGGTCCGCTGACCACTTGCTGCCCCAAACTGAGGAGTTATTTCCTTCCCTTGACCTACCCACATTTCACTCTCCCTTACTCATCCTCTCGACAGTCCAGCCTTTCAGGTTCCTGTTCTTCAGCAACCCCGAAATGGGACAGGAAAAGCCAAGGGCCTAGGCGTTATCTGCCTCATTTCTGGGGTGAAAATAAAATCCTTTTTAGGCACAAAATAATTTCTTCGACACACGTGGGAGATTTCTTTAAAGCAGCCGTGCTGCGCCATGGCCGCAGACTGCAATCACCTGGCGGAGGGCTTTTACAAAAGTATTGAGGCCTGGGCTTCAATGTAGACCGATTGATCCAGCATCTCTGGAGGAGCGGCCAGGCACTTTTTTTTTTTTACAGCACCTCAGGTGATTCCATTTAATCTGAAGCCAGGTTGATAACTATCGCCCTAAAGCGACTATCTCCATAATCAGAGATCAAGATTTATTAAATAAGCAAATAAATGCTTTGAAATGCTTTAAAAGCAAAGGAAGGCGCCTACTATTACAGAACACCTCCTGGGTGCTGAGTCCTGGGGCGCCTTTGCGGACACACACGCCAATATGGAAAAGAGTTGAGGAGGAGGGTAGGGGACCCTGGGAGGCTGAGACTGAGGTTGAGGCTGAGGACAAGATCTGACAAGCAGCTTAGCCTAGGGCTGGCCCTTCGCAGGCAGAAAGAGTCCCAAGGCTCTTTCTGGACAAGGTCCAGGATGAAATTCCGGGGGAGGGGGAGACTAGCAGTACTCTTACCTGTAGCTAAAAATGTCTTCCTTCCATCTCTCCCAAAGTCTGTTAGTGGAAAAACCACCCAAAAAGGTTTCTACTACAAGTGTGTGTGTGGGTGGAGGTGGGTGGTAATGAAAAGCTATGTTTACATAATCAGCATGAACCCCACCCACCCCCAGAAGGTGCCTCAAGAACATAGACAACTCATGTTAACAAGAAGTCTTAGCAGACTGACGACATGAACTGGCTCCTTTGACTTGAGATGTCTGAGATGTCTGAAGGCAGCTACATTCTTGAAGCAACGTCTTCTGTTCCCCTAACTTCAAAACATGGGTCGCCAATGCCCCCGACCGCCTAGCCTCGCCCGGCCCTGATGGGAGGGAGGGGGCCCCTGCAGAATGAGAAGTCACTTCCTTCCTTACCATGTCCTTAAAGCCCCCCAGGACGGCAGCAGTGATGATGCCCAGAAATAGGCCGACGATGTTGAGGATGGTAGCGGACCAGAGCAGGTGGTAGAGGTGGATGATGTCCTGGCAGCTGCTGACGTCAATGTATTCGTAGTAGCCACCGGTGATCTCCACCCGGCTGCGCAGGGAGAAGCACACTCCAGTCAGTCCCCAGGGAGCAGACTGGCCCCTAGGGCTTCGGCTACCACGCATGCAGCTCAGGGAAAAGACAGGTGGGCGGGTGGGGAGCCATTGTGAGGGACATCGTAGCCAAGTATGCACTCAGGGAGCAAGACACTATAATCTATCAAAGCTTAATGGCTGTTTACCCAAAAAAAAAAACCCTCCTACCTGGCTGAGAAACACTTGTTACTATCACTACCGTTAATGCTAGATGACAATTATTGACACTTGCTGCGTGCCGGGTTCGGGGCTAAGTATTTTCCATGGTGGATTCATTTAATCTGTGCTAATACGGCCGCTACTAGTCACAGGTGGCGATTTACATTGACATTAAGTAAAATTAAATTTTAAAATTCAGTTTTTTGGTCTCACCAGCCACATGTTAAGTGCTCCACAGCCATACTCATGGCTGGTTACTGTCCTGGACAGAGCAGATTACAGAACATTTCCATCCTCACAGAAGGTTCTATTAGGCAGCACTGCAAATCCTTTCAGTGTTCTATGAGGCAGGTACTACCACCCTTCCCGTTTTACAGATGAAGAAACTGAAGCACAGAGAGGTTAGGAACTTGCTCAAGTCCTAAGTGGTAGAGCTGGAATCTGAATTCAGACTTCAACAATTTCAGTGTTTCTGCTCTCAAAACAAACCACCAAGAAACAAAAACCAGTATTCCAATAAAGAACTAAAGCTGAGTTCCTGCACAAAATCTGCATATCACCTCCTTGGAGAGGACTTCCCTGACCACTCTGTCCAAAGACACCCCAACCCCACCCAGCCCAGTCACTCTCCATCCCATGACTTGCTATGAACTGACTTGTGTCCCCCTCCAAAATTCATATATTGAAGCCCTAACTCTCAAGGTGACTGTATTTGGCAAAGGGCTTTTAGGAGGTAATGAAGGTTAGCTGAGGTCATAAGGATGAGGCCCTAATCCGACAGGATTGGTGGCTTTACAAAAAGAGGAAGAGTGATGTCTCCACACGCCTGCACACGCTGAGGAAAGGCCACGTGAGGACATGGCCACAAGGTGGCTGTCTGCAAGCTCTGAAGAAGGCTATCACCAGACCCTGACTGTGCTGATCTCAGACTTCCAGTCCCCAGAACTATGAGAAAATAAAGATCTGTTGTTTAAGCCACCCAGTCTATGGTATTTTTGTTATGGCAGCTCCAGCTGACTCACACATTTCCCTTCCCTAATTCTTCCATAGCGTGTCTGCTTCCTCACTGTCTGGCCCCCAGTCCCAACTTGAATGTGATCTCTGTGAGGGCAAGGACTTGGTTTGTTTTGTTCACTGCTGTGCTATAGAAATACCTGTTAAATTAATAAATGAAAGTTCCTGTCTTCCTGGATGTTGTAAACAAGTTTACAACTTGGCCACTGGAATCAGTAACAAATCTCAAACACTGTGATTCTTAAAATTAAAGTCACCACCCAATGCCCTGATGTCAGAAAGGTTGTTACATGTGACTCCTCTGCTATAAGAACACCAAAACTTAAAAAGAAAAAAAAAATTAAAAGTTAACCTCCACGATGAAGCTGGGAGGGATTATTCACACAAGAAAAGACTTTGAAACTTTGCAGATGAATTACCTTAGAATTCTTTAAAGCCAGTGTTCCTCTAAGGACTTGAAATCAGGTGGTTACAGGACAGCCTGCATCAGAATCATCTGTGTTAGTGTGTCTGTGTGCCTGCTTGTGTGTGTCACTGCGTTACTTGTGTGTGCCTGCAATGTCTCTGTGGGTCTGTGTACGTGTGCACGCCTCTTTGAGAAAGAGATGGTTAAACAGGCAGATTCCCAGGCCCAGCCCCAGTCCTACTAATAAATCTGGCAGAATCTCTTGGGATGAGGCTTTGGAATCTGTGTTAACAAATTCATTTGAGACCCACTGTTTTAAATAGTAAGCTTCCATAGTGGAATTTTAAAGGTGTTCCAATTCATCAGAACTTGAACTGGATTTCAGCCCTTTCAGGAGCCACGCGTAAGCGTATACGAGTGTCTCCCATCAGTTGGCATGGTACTCAGGCCTGGGGATGGGACAGGAAGGATACACGGATTACTTCTGGTTCGAAAGGGCACAGCTTTACAAGCACCAGCCCCTGAAAAGGGCAGGCGAGTGTGTGAAGGTGAGCAGGGCGTTGTAGGGGAGCCCAGGGGGCTCAAGAATGAGCTCTGACTTCCCCCAAATTATTTTGCCTACCTCCTAATACACTGCGGGAGGGCTGGTAGCGCGGACAGGTGGGCCATGTGACATAGCAGACTCTGGAGTCGGACAGCACGTGAAACCTGGCACTGCCACTTATTTACTGACTGACCTTGAGCAAGTTTCTTAACCTCTCTGAGCCAGGCAGATTTAATGAGTGGACCCACAAAAGTACTCCAGCACCTGAGAAGAGCCCCCTGGAAACCTGTAGCTATATTTTTCCCTTCTAAGAGCCAGCCTCTGGCAACATGATTCAACCCTTTGAATCTTACTCTTAAAGGCAGTCACACTTAAAAGGCACAGACCACAAAATAGTTCATTTAAAAATATTCAGTAGTTGTAGAGAACATATGTTTGGTTTCAGTTTGTGTGGGTTCAGCACCTACTAAATTTTTTTTAACTAAACTATGAAGCAAAAGAATGTTAATACTTAGATCTGGTTCAGGGTTTAACAAATTCATGTGGTTTGTTTCTGTTTGAGAGTCACGATTCTGTTTGGTTCAGTCTCTGGGCAGAGCTCCCCCTGCCCCGAAATGCCATCTTGTGCCTTTTCACTGCTCCCTCCCTCAAGCCTCCAGGACGGCAGGGCTCTCCTGCCATACCCTACTGCTGCCTGATTAAGCTTGCTAAAACATTTTTAAAACTCAGTCATTCATTTAATCAAAACCCTTCCGTGGCTCCCCATCACCTTCAGGGAAAAGTGTCCCAATTCCTCAGTCTGCCATAATCCGACTCCAAAATGGTGTCCACACTCCAGCCAGGCCGGAGACCTCAGAGGCCCCAAACTGGCCACGCTGGGCACTGACTCCAGACCATTGCTCAGATTTCTGCCCCTGCATGGGAGGTGCTGCCTTCTGTTCTCTGCACAACCTCCTCTCTCCCACTGCTCAGAGTTCAACACACACGTCTCCAGCGCCTTCTTCAAGGACCCCAGTGCCCATTCCTTAGCTTTTCCCCTGGACTCCCACAGCCTCGGACAGTCTGTCCTTCCTAGTTTGGCACTTTGCATATGTCAATAATTCAGTTATTCCCTTCATTCGATGGTTAGTTACTGAGAGCTGACTCAGTGCTGAGTACTGTGTGGGGTACCTGAAGCTACACCCAAGGCCAAGGTGGACATGAAGGCTCCGTCTAAACTGTAACCTCTTGAGGGCAAGGTCATCTCTCACACTTCTTTTGTGTCTCCCTCACGGCCTCCCAGCTCAGTGGTAGAAACGTTATGGGTCGTCAATAGATACTCAGTGAATGAGTAACTGAGTTCAAAGAGTGCTGATCATTGCATTTATCTTAAGATTGATTACCCAATGTGGGCTTTCACCGCCTTGCTCCCAACTGGCTGGGTGTGCCTGGAGAAACCACTAACCTCTCTGTGTTTCAGTCCCCATTTAACAAAGTAAAAGGCAACAGATCTTGGATAAGGCTGAAAGGCATCCTTCTGCTCTTTGAAAGGGACCTGGAACAGTTCACCAACTCTTGGTGGCCCGCAGCAGCAATGGGCAGCCTTGGTGCATTTCTCTCACTGCACATATTCTGTGTATCTGTCTACATCCCTCTCCCCACAATCCCCCTGGCGGACTGAGTTCCTTCAAGACAAAATGATATTTTAGGGATGTCATGTTCTATTCTTCTAGAACAGTCCCCAGCACACAGTAAGAGCTCAATGAAAGTTTGGCAAAGGGAGGAATGAATGAAAGTGAACTCTCATCTCGTTTTTGATTTACTACCAGCTGCAGCAGTTCACAAACTACCCCCATTTTCTTTCGTGTCCTGGAGGTTACACACTGAAAACCAGCGATCTTGACTTGACCTCTTCAAAGCTGAGTGAAGTCCTGAAAGGCAGCCGCTGAGATGTGTCCTAGAGAAAGCCACCTTCCCACACAAGACGAGATGGAGTCATCTAAGCTTGGTATCAAAACCTCACTGCCCCTGACGTCAAAGAAGGTCTGTGGCTCCAAGGGGACAGTAGAAACCCTGTTTCCATAGCGCTGTACAAATGACTGCCTGATGTTTTGGTTCCCACTTTTTTTTTTCTTGGCCTCCCTTCCAGGAAATGGACTGGAGGAGCTGGCAATTGATTAAAAATAGGCTTTGTGTGAGGAAAACAAATATGCATTCGGCAAAATTAGTCTCCCAGCCTCAGAAGGCTTGCTGCCAGCTATGCTTAGGCCTAGAGTTTCAGTCTCCCCTCAGCTGGCTGGAAAAAGCCTTGGGTCAAGGAAAATCTTTTCCCTCTATTGTAGGATCATCACCTCTTAAGTCTCACGGCCTTGGTTTCTGACCGAGTGGGACTGTTTCCTGATGAAAAGCTTGGTAAGTGCTTTTCTAGTGGCTTTGCCCTTGGAATCTCAGCACCGCAGACCTGCCCGGGCAAGGCTCCTGAGACTGGTCTCCAGGCACCAGGTGGGTGAACACCATTTCCAGGCTTGAAGGTCTAAAGGGGCAGTGTCCTCAGGACCCCTCTTAGTTGCCTAGTCTCGTAGTTTATTTTCCTGGGTAAAAGGTGTTCCTCTTTCTGATCCTTTTCAAAACATGTCACTCCTTTGTCATCAGGTCTTTACTCAAGCCCCGTCCTGTGCTGGGGGCCTGAGGATGCAGATAAGATTAAGTCACGTTCTCTGCCTTTAGGGAGCCCAGAGTTTAGCAGAGCTCCTCATAAAATTCCTCTAGGGCCTTGAAGACAATACCGGCATAACTTGCTTTAAGAAAGTCAGTGGTTATGAAGTTCAGATTGACAGGAAGATAAATTGGCCTTGCGTCTCCACTTAAAAAAAAATTCACCTAAGGGCTCAGCTAAATGGAATTTAAAGTAGGGTTTAGTTTAGTCAAACCTTTTTTTCCAGAAACACACCTAATTGCAGAGAGAAAGGTGTGCCAGCCAGGAATCACGTCTCTCTCCCAGCAGGCCTCCTCTCTCCTCCTGGGGTCTCAGGCCCAGGTCTGGCCACCTCCCAGCCTCGGGCGCAGGAGGCCGCAAAATGGGAAAGGAGTGCGGAGAGGGGAGCTGGTGGAGGAGAGGTGTCGAGACGAGGGAGAAGGTAAAAAGAGCGGGAAGGACAGAGCAGGGGGAGGGTTAAGGGGAGGCAAGAGAAAAGATAGCAAAATAACCCCAGTTCCCCAAGGACCTATTTTCCATTCCTTTGATCGTTTTTGGAAGGATGGGCTCAGGAAGTACAATTATAGCCAGCTCTCCATCACCGCTGTGAAGGCGGGAAGTCCTTTACAAGTGTTAGTTATTATTATAACATGAATAATTGAACCTTCCAGATAATCCCCAAGCCTCATTTGAGTCTTTAAGTTTCTCTTCCTCTGCTGCCAAGCCTTGTAATGAAATGAGACCAGTGCTATGAGTCCCTCTTCTCCTCCCCCCGCACCCCACCCCTGATCTGTCAGTCTTAACCCTCAAACAGGAGAAACTGGCCCCCCAACACCGAGAGCAGGGAGTAAGGAAGGGGTGCTTCCATGTGACCCCTCTAGATCGATCTACCTCCATCCAGGCCCCCTTGGCCAACTCCTCCCTTCCACCCTCCCCATTCTGGCCCTCAGCATCCCTGCATTGAGAGTCTGAAGAAAATATGTCCGTGGCAGGCATTGGCTGACACGCCCCACATGCATGGCTGTCCACTCAGGCTTGGCATCACCTGCTCTCGCATTTTTGTCTCTTCCACCTTCTAAATTACTCTTAAAAGTACTCCTTGCTTTCAAATGTCCCCAAACCAACTTCATCTAGGCTCCATTCCCTTTGTGCTGGACTCTTAAAGTGGCCCCCCTAGCTGCCTCCAGTCTCTAACCATTCAAATCATCTTCCATGCCATACCATTTGATGGCTCCCCACTGCTTACAGGGTCAAGTCCAAAGGCATCTCTATGGCCAATGAGCCCTCCATGATCTGATCTGTGACTACAGTCCTGCTCTCACCTTCTACTACCTTGTGTAACCACCCACACCACCACCACTGCTGGGAATACGGTCCCCACCTCCACCCCATTTGGGTTTGCTTCCTAACTCCCTACTTATCCGTGAAGTCCCAGCTCCCACATCACCTCCTCCTTGACACCACCTCCTGCCCCCAGCAACTCTGACTTTCAGTCATTTGTGTCATGAGGCTCCCCAGTACGTCCATGGATCTCTGCACACACTATTGTAATTAGTGGCTCCCATGTCTGTCATCCTTACTAGTTTGTGAACTTCTTAGCAGGAGTCTCTGTATTCCTGGCACCTAAACATGCTTTAGCAGAACAAGCACCAAGCCAGCTCCTGCCTCAGGGCCTTTGCACTTGCTGTTCCCTCCGAGACATTCTTTACCCAAGTATCTACTTGGGCTGCCCTCTCACATCATTCAGGGCTCTTCACAAATTTCACCTCCTCAAAGAGGTCTTTCCTGGCTACTCCATATAATGGGGCACACACAGTCTCCACTTTGTCTACCTATCTCTCCTGCTTCATTTTTTTTTTCAGAGCTCTGATCAACACTTGGCATGGTATATATTCACGTGTTTATTGACACTCTTCCCTAATAAAATATAAGCTCCACGAGGGCAAGGACCTTGTTTTGTTGGCTGCTGAATCTCCAGTGTCTGGAACAGGGCCAGGCACAAAGTGCTCAATGACTATTTGTTGAATGTTGTTGAACTTGGACTTAGAACGGGGTTTGAATCCTACCTCTACCATTTTTAAATTCTGTGTCACCTTGGGCTAGTTGTCCGTTGCCTCTGAGCCTCACTCTTATCATCTGTGAAATGGGGATAATAATTCTCCATACATCACAGATAAGAATTAAATGAGATCAGATATTTGAGAACACTGAGCACGATGCCTGGAACAGAGAAGGCAGTTAATGCATGTCAGCTGAAATCTGTTGGCAGACCAATGTCTTCTACTTCTCTGATCCCTACCAGGCGCCCTTCCCCCACACTAGCCCTTTTCATGCCATTGTGGCCAAATAATCATCCCTGTGCCCAGGACCTCAGCACTCACTTGCCGCAGTTGTAGAGGTCACAGCAGAAGCAGGTGTTGCCCCGGATGCGAGGTGTGCAGAATCCACGGCTGAGGTGAGGGCAGTTCACCTGAGGGCACACAACAGTGAAGAGATGAGATGGCATTGGATAGGAGGTAGGACCCTCTGGGATTGGAAACTTGAGTTAGTGACTGATGGAGACGGTAAGGATGGCTGTGAAATGAACACGAGGGATGGGGCTGGGCCGGTGGCTGGCTGAACCTGTGTGTGAGGTAAGTCACTGTGTAGCTGGGCTCGTGTCCAGCCACAGCCACAGCCCTCAGTGCCCCATCCCTGAAGGATGGAGATGGAGAGGAGGAAGGACAGATGGAAGGACAGACAGAAGAACAAATGGACAGTAGGAAATGAGGATACGAGTGGAAGGAAAATCAGGGTAGAGGAGGGATGGGGATCAGATGGGAGGGAAGACAGAGGGGCCATCACATGCACTCTGAAGTACAATAGTACCTCTCTAGCTGCCTGGGTAAGGTTCCTCATAACCCTCGCGGAAGGAGAATTTTTGGTTGAGGAACTTATGACCTTATATAGGAAAAATAGGGTTAGGGGGACCAGGGTTACAAGCAAACCTGTGGAAGTCATTATTAACATCTGTACAGTCACCAAGTTAACACAAGAAAGTGATCACAATGGAATCAAGAAAATAGTAATGACATTTTATACATGTTGAGTTTGCAAAAAAAATTAAAAAGTAATTTCCATTTACTGTCTCTCGCTTGTGAGAAATTTTCCAGGCTCTCCCAGACTCCCATACAGATGCAATGGAGTGTTTGTAAATTTGTTTTGCTGTGTTATAGAGAATATTGGTAGTAAATGGGCATATTTTTCTATATTGGGTCCTTCATACAAAAGCTCATGCCTTTCTGATAAGCTGTTGGCACATACACATTTCTGCTCCTCCCTCCTAACCCAAGAATAGTTCGAAAAATGGTAAATTGGTGACTGGGGAAGGAAAATGGAGCAAGTCAATGGAAGAGCTGTAATTGAAGTATTTTCCCCGATGCCTTTGGAGCAGGGTCACCGCTTTGCCTGACTCCAAGGGCACTGCTCACACTGTATTTTATGGAGAATGGCTTCCCCTGAACTTGGGCAATGTGATTGCCATTTTACATCCACTTGTCTCCCTTTTCTCCCAATCACAAAGTTACCATTTTTCTAATTATTCTTGGGGGTGACGGGGAGGTTGACTTTCAATTTGAGGTTAATAGAGTACCAAATGGTCGAGGTTCCTAGAAGCACATGGTAGAGTTTCATATTAAAGGTGTCTCTGGGATGGGGAACGAAGATTGTGAACTGAAATGAAAGCTGCCCAAAAATGACCTGGAGTCGAGCTTTACCTCACCACCCACTGCCTCAAGTTCTGTGTGAGGCCACATGGAATGCAAGGAGAGCTGTGCAGGGCAGGAGAGACACACCTTGTGTGTCCATGCAAGCGTTATGAGACTGGCCTCTTGGAGGTGTCATCAGAGGGGCCGGGCCAGCAGTCCAGGTCTCCCCAGAGTGTCAAAGTGGACCAGGCTTCTCAATTACCCTCATTTGGCTTCCTGACACCTGAATGTGGGACTCAGGCTCTGCCTCCCTGGTCCAGGCCTGGGGCCTTGGTGGGGCTCCTGCTTCTCTTCCAGCTGGACATAGAGTCCAGGCAGCTGAACCATCAGCCACAGCAATGGGGGAGGGGCCTGCCCTGTGGCCTCCGTACTCTCATCTGTCCCTCTTGGGATCAAAGCCACACACTGAGAGGCTGCCTGCTAGGGTCAGAGGGGCAGCCTGTGGCCACAGAACAAAGTAAATCTGATTAGGCCTCCTGATGCTCTAACCTATGACCATAGCCCCATTAGCACTGTGCTCTGACCCACTGAACAAATCAACTAAAGAAACCTCACAGCAAGGTGTAGGCCTGAGTAAAGGAGTAAAAGAAAGGGGGTTCTAGGCAGAACAGGAAACTTTCCCAAAAGGTAAGACATGCAGCCTCATTCTGGCTCTTACCTCCTCAGCTTCCTTCTGGGATGTCTTGGGGACATAGTGGCACCGGTTGGCATAGAGTGGCTTCAGATCCTAGAAAGTGAAACACCAAACCAAAGTGGGTTTTGGCTTTGGAAAGTAAAGCCTCAAGTGCTCTAATTTGTAGTAAAAGATTTGGATACACACACACACACACACACACACACCCCGCCCCCCCAGAGCAGGCAGTGGGTGGGTTAATTTCTGAAAGTTGCCCATCTAGGGAGCCTGAGAATGTGAGGATCAGATAAAAATGTTCTAATAACTTCTTTCTACTGGGCCACTTGTTTAACAGAAAATTAAGAAATTTATTGAGGAATGGGCTCAGGATCAAGATGGTGAAAGAGAAGGACATGGAGCTCACCTCCCCCTACAAGTACATCAAAAATACATCTACATATGGAACAATTTTCACAGAATACCTCCTGAACTCTTGCAGAAGCTCTTATACAATCAAAACTACAAAAAAGATCACCACATAACCAGGTAGGACAAAAAAAAAAAAAAAAAAAAGAATTGAGACAGGACCTGTACCCCTGGGAGAGAGCTGTGAAAGAGGAAAGGTTCCCTCACCCTGGGAAGCCCCTTCACCAGTGGGGAGTTCAGCCAGGACAGAAAGGGCGCTTCGGAGGCTCGAAGGAGAATACAGCAGCCAGTTTGCAGCAGGCAGAACAGAGAGAGCCCAGCACAGAGGGTCCATGCCACCTCGCTGCACTCCTCAGCCCAAGACGCACGTCTGCTGGTACACGCTGGGGCTAGATGCTGAAATTCAAGCTTTAGAGGACAGACCCAGGGAGATGACTGGGCTCCTTGGGCTGGAGTGTGGTATGGGCCACAACTGGGAGTGTGTGCAATGGAGCCTGGGTCTGCTATAAAAAGCCCCATTGTTAACTTGAGTGAAGGAAGGGGCGGGACCCCACCATAGCAGCCTCTTTCTTGGCATGCTTACAGGGGTGTGGCTCTGCCATAGAAACCCCATTGTTAAGACATGCACATGAAGGGAGGAGCAGTACCCTGCCATAGCAGCCTCTTTCTCAGCATGCTCATAGCCAGCATTGCTCCACCGTAGAAGCCCCACTGTAAATGTGTGCATGCAAAGGGAGGAGCAGGACCCTGCAATAGCAGCCCCCTTCTCAGTGTGCTCACAGCCAGCACAGCTCTGCCTCTAAGAGCCCTGGGAGAGCACAAGTGCTGACAGGTTGCTCCCAAGCTAAGGCAGGGCAGAAATCTGAGTCTATTTCCAGGGGCCATGTAACTTCGGAAGCGGGGCTGAAATCTGAGCTGTGTCCCAGGTGGCTTTGGTGGATTTATGCCACCTGTGCCTTTGTAAGCTCAGTGCCTTGCGGGACATCTGAGCAGATTACTGGTGCATGGCTGGGGCATGTCTGGAGTTAGCAGTGGGTGCACATGCAGAGGCAGGGCTGGGATCTGGGCTGACTCTGTAGCTCCCACAGTGGATCCAACTGCATGACTACATGCAAGTATGGTAAGCCCTGATGCCTGACTTCAGTGGATCTGCACTGGTGACTTTGTGAGCATAGCACCTGAGGGACACCCGGACAGACTACTTTAATTCCCATGGCTGAAGTAGGGCCTTGGGCAGTGCCAACAACAGTGTACTTTGTGAGCCTACACAACAGGTGACAGACAACATCACAGAGTGCACTTCCCAGTGGACAGCTCCTGTGGAGGAGGAGTGGCTCAGTGGCTCACTGGAAGCACTCCAGTCCCACATACCTCACACTGCAGCTCAGAAATGGATCTGGGGGCTTCTATGCCAACAAGTGGGGAGCAGACCCTGTCCCCGACAGGGCTGTGACAACCACAGAGCCAAGAGGAGGCCCTACTCAACATCCAGTGCAGGCTCTGGTCACCACTACACCAACTACACCCCCTATCAAGGGGATAACAGCCAGCATACATGGAGGAAAGATGTGTCAAGCATCCATACTAAAAACAGCCCTCATGACAAAAAGATGTGCACAGTCTACACAGGGGTGCTCCCACTTGAAAAAAACAACCCTTCAAGATCACAGTAGATAACTATTACTCCTAAATTCAGAGTCAGAAATATAAGTAAAATGAAGAATCAAAGGAGACACTCCCAATTAAAAGAACAAGACAAATCTCCTTAAAGAACAAACAATGAAAGAGAACTCTCCAGTCTACTATCACAAGTTCAAAAAGGAGATAATAAAAATACTGAAGGAATTAAGAAAGGCTATCAATAGAAATGCAGATCATTGTAATAAAGAGCTAGAAACTATAAAGAGGAGCCAAGTAAAATTAGAAAACTCATTTGCTGAGATGAAAGCCAAGCTAAAGGCAATAAACAGTAAATTAAACAATGCAGAAGAATGAATAAGTGATCTGGAAGATAGAATAATGAAAATCACCAAATCAGAACAACAGACAGAAAAACAAATGAAAAAAATAGAAAATAAGGTAAAAGACCTATGGGATAATATAAAGCACGCTGATCTATGCATAATGGGGTCCCAGAAAGAGAAGAAAGAGAAAAAGGGATTGAAAATGTATTTGAAGACATTATGGCTGAAAATTTCCCAGACCTAAAGAAGGAAACAGATATCCATGTACAGTAAACACAGAGGTCCCAAACAAGATGAGCCCCAAAGACCAATACCAAGACATATTATAATTAAAATGGCAAAAGTTAAAGATAAAGAGAAGATTCTAAAGGCAGCAAGAGAAAAACAGTTAGTTACAAGGGAACCCCCAGGCTATCAGCTGATTTCTCTGTAGAAACTTCACAGGCCAGAGGGGAGTGGCAAGATACATTCAAAGTCCTAAAAGGGAAAAACCTGTAACCTAGGATACTCTACCCAGGAGGATTATCATTTAGAATAGAAGGAGAGATAAAGAATTTCTCAGACAAGCCAAAATTAAAAGAATAAAGCAATACTAAACCTATCCTAAAAGAAACATTGAAAGGTCTTCTCTAAACAGAAAAGAAGCAATAATCTACAGAATAGAGAAAATCACAATTGGAAATGTGATGATAACTACAATGAACAGCAAAAGAATAAACATAAAGATGTAAAAGAGGACATCAAAATAATAATATGTGAAGGAGAGGAGTAAGAAAATGTAGGGGTTTTTTCTCCTTTCTTTTTCCTGAATGTGTTTGAGCCTATATGACTACCAGTTTAAAGCAAGTAGATACAGTAATGGGTTAACATACTTGAAAAACAGGGTAACCACATATCAAAAGCATACTATAGAGTAACAAAAACCAAAAAGAAGAGAACTCAAGTATAATACAAAAGAAAAATCATCAAATCACAAAAGTAAAAACAAAAAGAAAAAGAAAGGAATGAAGAAGAAATATAAAATCAACTGGAAAACAAGGTTTAAAATGGCAATATATACTTATCAATAATTACCTTAAATGTCAATGGACTAAATGCTCTAATCAAAAGACATATAGTTGGGGGGGGGGCATAGCTCAGTGGTAGAGTGCATGCCTAGCATGTATGAGGTCCTGGGTTCAATCCCCAGTACCTCCATTTAAAAATAAATAAATAAATAAACCTAATTACCTCTACCCTCCAAAAAAAAAAAAAAAAAAAAAAAGACATACAGTGGCAGACTGGATAATAAAACAAGAGGCTACAATATGCTGCCTACAAGAGACCCACTTCAGGGCAAAGGACACACATAGAGTGAAAGTGAGGGGATGGAAAAAGATATTTCATGCAAATGGAAATGACAAGAAAGTGGCATTAGCAATACTGATATCAGACAAAATAGACTTTAAAACAAAGGACATAAAGAAAGATAAAGAAGGACACTATATAATGATAAAAGATCAATACAAGAAGAGGATATTATACTCATTAACATACATGTTCCCAATATAGGAGCACCTAAATACATAAAACAAATACTAACAGACATAAAGTGAGAAATTGATGGAAATACACTATAGTAGGAGACATAAATACCCCACTAACATCAATGGACAGATCTTCCAGACAGAAAATCAATAAGGCAACAGAGATCCTAAATGACACAATAGAACAGTTAGCCTTAATTGATATTTTCAGGACACTATATCCAAAAAAACCCCAGAATATACATTCTTTTCAAGTGCACATGGAATATTCTCTAGGATAGACTGCATACAAGGACACAAAACAAGCCTCAACAAATTTAAGAGGATAGAAATTATTTCAAGCATCTTTTCTAACCACAATGGCATGAAACTAGAAATCAACCACAGAGAGAGAAGCAAGAAAAAAATGATTACATGGAGACTAAACAACATGCTACTAAAAACCAATGGGTCAATGATAAAATCAAAGAATGAATTTTAAAATACCTTGAGACAAATGACAATGAAAACACAACCACACAAAATCTACGGGATGCAACAAAAGCAGTCTTAAGAGGGAAGTTCACAGCAATACAGACCTTCCTCAAAAAACAAGGAAAATCTCAAAAGAACAACCTAATCTACCACCTAAAAGAATTAGAAAAAGAAGAATAAACAAAACCTAAAGTCAGTAAAAGGAAAGAAATTATAAAGATCAGAGAGGAAATAAATAGAGATTTAAAAAATAGAAAAATCAATAAAACCAAGAGCTTCTTTTTTGAAAGAGTAAACAAAATCAACAAACCTCTGGCCAGGATCACCAAGAAGAAAAGAGAGTGTCCAAATAAATAAAATAATGAAAGAGGAGAAATAGCAACCAATACCACAGATATACAAAAAAAAAAAAAAAAAAAGAGAGACAGAGAGAATACTATGAACAATTATATGCCCAAAAATGGGACAACATAGAAACATGCAGTCCACCAAAACTAAATCAAGAAGAAATAGGTAATTTGAATAGACTGATCACTAGAAGTGAAACAGAATCTAATTTAAAAAAAAAAAAAAACAACTCCCTGCAAACAAAAGTCCAGGACTGGATGGCTTCACTACGGAATTCTACAAAACATACAAAGAAGAACTTACACCAATCCTTCTCAAACTATTCCAAAAGATGGAAGAGGGGGGAACACTTTCAAAGTCATTCTATGAAGCCACCATCACCCTTATAACAAAACCAAAGACACTACCAAAAAAGAAAATTGCAGGCCAATATCTTTGATGAACATAGATGAAAAAATTCTTAACAAAATATTACCAAACCGAATCCAACAACACATAAAAGAGATCATATACCGTGATCAAGTTGGATTCAACCCAGTGTCACAAGGATGGCTCAACATACACTAATCAATCAATGTGATACACCACATCAACAAAAGAAAAGACAAAAACCACATGATCATGTCAATAGATGCAGAAAAAGCATTTGGTGAAATTCAACATCCATTCATGATAAAAACTGTTACCAAAGTGGGTACAGAGGGAACATATTTCAACATAATAAAAGCTCTTTATGACAAACTCACAGCCAGCATAATACTCAAAGGTGAAAAACTGAAAGCCTTCCCACTAAAATCTGGAACAATACAAGGTTGCCCACTCTCACCACTTCTATTCAACATAGCATTGGAAGTCCTAGCCACAGCAATCAGACAAGAAAGAGAAATAAAAGGGATCCAAACTGGAAGAAAAGAGGTAAAATTGTCACTATATGTGGATGACATGATACTATATATAGAAAACCCTAAAGAATCCACACAAAAACTACTAGAACTGACAAATGAATTCAGCAAAGTTGCAGGATATAAGATTAACATACAGAAATCCATTGCATTTTCTATACACTAACAATAAAATATCAGAAAAGGAAAGTACAAAAACCATTCCTTTAAAAATCACATCAAAAAATAAAATACTTAGGAATAAACCTGACCAAGGAGGTGAGAACTATAAAAAAACTGATAAAGGAAATTAAAGATGATTTAAATGAATGGAAAGATACCTCATGCTCTTAGATTGGAAGAATGAATACTGTTAAAATAGCCACCGTGCCCAAAGCAATCTACAGATTTAATGTGATCTCTATCAAATTACCATGACATTTTTCACAGAATCAGAATAAATATCCTAAAATTTATATGGAATCACAAAAGACTCAGAATTGCCAAAGCAATAATTAGGAAAAAGAACAAAGCTGGAGGCATCACCCTCCCAGACTTCAGACAATACAAAAAAGCTACAGTAATCAAAACAGTGTGTTACTAGCACAAAAACAGACATATGGATCAATGGAACAGAATAAAGAGCCCAGAAATAAAACCCACAGACCTACAATTAATTAATCTTCAATAAAGGAATCAAGAATATACAACAGAGAAAAGACAGTCTCTTCAGCAAATGGTGCTGGGAAAGCTGGACAGCCACATGGAAATCAGTGAAGTTGGAACACGCCCTCACACTATACACAAAAATAAACTCATATGTCTTAAAGACTTAAACATGAGACAGGACACCATAAATCTCCTAGAAGAGAACACAGGCAAAACATTCTCTGACATAAATTGTAGCAATGTTTTCCTAGGGCAGTCTACCAAGGCAATAGAAATGAAACCAAAAGTAAACAAATAGGACCAAATCAAACTTATAAGCTTTTGCACAGCAAAGGAAACCATAAACAAAATGAAAAGACAACCTTCAGACTGGGAGAATATATTTGCAAACAATGCGACTGACAAGGGCTAAATTTTTAGAATATATAAACAAATCATACAATGACAAAAAAAAATCCAATCAAAAAATGGGCAGAAGACCTAAATAGACCTTTTTCCAAAGAAGACATACAGATGGCCAATAGGCACATGAAAAAAATGTTCAATATTGCTAATTATCAGAGAACTGCAAATCGAAACTACAATGAGGTATCACCTCACACTGGTCAGAATGATCATCATTAAAAAGTCCACAAGCAATAAATTCTGGAGAGGATGTGGAGAAAAGAGAACCCTCCTACACTTCTGGTGGGAATGTAATTTGGTGCAGCCACTATGGAGAACAGTATGAAGGTTCCTTAAAAAACTAAAAATAGAGTTACCATATGACCTAGTAATCCCACTCCTGGGCATATATCTGGGGAAAACTCTAATTGGAAAAGATACATGCACCCTAATGTTCACAGTAGCACTATTTACAATAGCTGAGAAATGGAAGCAAACTCAATGTCCATGCACAGATGATTGGATAAAGAAGATGTGGTATATATACATAATGGAATACTACTCAGCCATAAAAATAATGAAATAATGCCATTTGTAGCAACATGGACAGACCTAGAGATTATCATACTAAGTCAAGTAAGTCAGCAGAGAAAGACAAATATCATATGATATCACTCATATGTGGAATCTTAAAAAAATGATACAAATGAACTTATTTACAAAACAGAAAGAGACTCATAGACATAGAAAACAAACTTACAGTTACCAAAGGGGAAAGGGGGAAAGGGATAAATTAGGAGTTTGGGATTAGTGGATACAAACTCCTATATATAAAACAGATAAAGTCCTACTGAATAGCACAGGGAACTATACTCAATATATTTTAATAACCCATACAAAAAAGAATACATATATATGTAACTGAATCACTAAGCTGTACACCAGAAACTAACACAACATTGTAAATCAACTATACTTCAATCAAAAAAAGAGAAGAAATGGGTTTCTTGAAATTTCTGTTCTAGTTTTCTTTTATTTCTAGTTTTTGTTTTTTTGCAAAGAATCCCCAGGGAACAAGAGTCAAAACTCCAGGTTATTGCAACATCACACTCCCGAACGGAGGGATGGAAGCTCCAATAATGAGGTCTCATTATCACCTGGGGACAGAAACAGGGCTGGCTGACACGTACTCCCTGCTGTCACTGCCACAGCTTTTCCAGAAGGAAGAACTCAGGAAGCAAGCCCCAAGGGGATGGGCAGCCACTGAGCCTGTTGTAGGTTTTAACTCAATTGACCTATGAACCTTTTTCATCCAACTATGCAGATTAGATAAAGACAGTGAACTCCGGAAATACTGCTACAGCCCAGAAAACTAACATGGGGCTCAAGGACAGTTGACTTACCCTGCTGGCTTGGCCAGCTGCCTGGTGATGGAGCTCTCAGTCATGGGGGCTGGGGTTGAACAGATGGACACAATCCGGTGTTGCATGAAAGTCTGTGCGCGGGGATGCTGCCCAGTTTCAGGGGGACACTAAAGAACTAATCATCCCCTGAGTGACAGGGGGCTTCAGCCAAAAGCAGTTAGGACAGGACAAGTGGTTTATGCAAACTGACCTTAGGGGTTTGGCCCAATAACCCTGGCAGGGGGAGTCTACCATGTGATTGCACATCTCCTGTACCTGACACCCAAGTGCTTCCTGCCTCCCAGCCTGCTGCCCCATCATGGACCTAGGACCTTCCTTCAGCTGCTTCTACATGAACCTCCTGACTGCTCCATGTTCTGAAAGTACATTGTCCAGTGGGCTTAGCCTGGAGTCCGGCTGGAAACAAGTTCTCATGTTCACACCTGGAGGGTTTATTTTCCGTTTTGGGGCAATGGCAGGCGTCATTATTATCGCATATAAAGGGAGGCTTGATGTGCTGGTCATAGCCCTCGTGATCTCCTGGTTCTGCAAAGAGCATTCAACCACCAACTGCCCTAAATGAAGACAGACACGTGTGATGGTCACCCATGTGCTGCCTCTGGCTGCTCTCCTACACTGAGACCAACCGGGGAGGAACAAGCCCACAGGATTGGGAGGTAAGAAAAGGCCACTCAGCGAGGGAGTGGCAGCTTTCTACATCTGAAGGCCTAGCAACTCTGGGGTGGGGGAGGACTGGCAACAGAGACTGCTTTCCACTGAGTGTTGTGTGCGCTATGCCTGGCCCTCTCCAGGCGCGTTCACACCTGTTATTTCCCATCATCCTCATATTAAACCCTGAAAGGCAACCAGGTTACTGTTACATCCCTCTGGAAGAGGAGACACTGGCACCAGAAGGTAAAGTGACTTTTCCAGCTAGTGAATGGCTACATTAGGGGAGGAGGAAGGAAGGAAATAGGGGACAAGAGAGAGAAGGAATGAGACACGTTTAGAGGGATGGGTCAGAAGGTAAGTTTTGAGGGGAAGCTGGTGTCAGTGAGGACTGGCAGATATCTTAGGACAGGGACAGTATAGGCAGAAAGGTTTTCTCAAAGACTTATCCAGCCTTACTCTAAACCCCCAAATCCAAAGCTCCATCACAGACCACTAACGGCAGGAAGTACAAACAGCCTAGAGTCAAAGACTAGAAGAAACTTCCAGTAAATATAATTTGGATTTTTCTCCCATTGCCTTTGACTGATGCCAGTGATCAAAAACCTCAGGAGTTTAGGAGTAGAGTTTAGGAGTTAAGGAAATGCAGATCAAAACCACAATGAGAAACCAATTCATACCTACTAGGATGGCTAGAATTAAAAAGTCAAATAATAACAGGAATTTGCAGGACGTGGAGAGATTGGCACACTCATCCATTTCCAGTGGGACCATAAAATGGTGCAGCCACCATTGGCGGTTCATCAAAAGGTTAAACATAATCATCATATGACCCAATAATTCCAATCATAGGCATATACTCAAAGAAAATGAAAACATATGTCCACATAAAAATCTGTGCACAAATGTTTATCGCAGCATTATTCATAACAGCCAAAAGGTGGAAACAACCCAAATGTCCATCAACTGGTGAATGGATAACCAAAATGTGGTATATCCATACAATGGAACACTATTAGGCTGGAAAAAGAAATGAAGCACTGAGACATGCTACAATGTGGATGAACCTGAAAAACATTATACTAAGTAAAAGAATTCAGGTCACTAAAGACCACATATTATATGATTTCATTAATATGAAATGTTAATTAATATAGGGAAATCTATAGAAAAAGAAAGTAGATTAGTGATTGCCTAGGACTTGGGGGAATAGGGGGATTAGGGAAGTGACAACTAAAGGGTACGGGGTTGTTTAAGGGATGATGAAAATTTTCTAAAATTGACGTTGTGATAGTTTGCACATAACTGTGAATGTACTAAAGCTCACTGAATTATGTTCTTCAGATGGGTAAATTATATGGGATGTGAATTCTATCTCAATAAAGCTATTTTAAAAAAAATTAGGAGTGGGAGGAGGAGGGAAAGGAGGAAGCCATTTTAGCTCATGATGCCATCAAAATCTACTGCAGGCTTCTTGGCCACTAGGCCTATGTTGCCATGGAGACAGCCTCCGAGTGAGGAGTGCTTGTCAAATGGGAATAATAACGCCTGCCCTACATATCCCACAGGATTGCTGTGGGTCTCAAATGAGATAATAGATGTCAAGGCACACTGAACCACTAAATTCACTACACAAAAACAATGAATTATTGTTAATAAGATGGCTTCTGTTGAAACAAAATAGCACACATACTATGACTGCAAGCAGACTACAAAAGTAGGTATATACTCAGAGGGTAATATGCAAAAATGATAAGAATTGCTATGTTAGGGTGGTAGGATTGTGGATGGTACCTGTTGTGTCATTCGCCCTTTTAAGAAGAAAAAGATGGCTGCTCTCAGCTAAAATCAAAGGGATGGGTCTGATATAGGAGCCTACATATTTCCGGCCCTAAAAGAAGACTGGGCAAAAGGCTTCTCTCTCCCACCCCTTACTTTTCCCCAACCCCTGCCCCGCCCAGAAATTATCTCCTGAGATGTCAGCAGTGACCATATGAGTTCCTCTCATCTTGACAAATGAGAGACTGACTCTTATGTCTGGGAGGAGAATCTTAGAACAAGTTGGAACTGTGATAATCATCTTGCAAATCATCCTTCTCTGGATCCAATGATACCCATAAATGACTTCAGGATGACCTGCCCTGTTAGCCAATGACAGAAATGGAATAAAGCATCATTGATCCATAGAATGTTCTGATACTACAATTTTGTTCTAATTCAATTGTTTTAGAAAACATATAATTCCAACTGGTTCACAGGCTGTTTTCATTTTCAGTGTTGGTTCAGTTGTGGAAACAATGAGCATCTGAGTTTATTGCAGGGTCTCAGTAAGTTGCTGTGATTTTGGTGTAGGGGCCAGATCAGGGCTACAGTATCACTTCCCTGGGACTGTTGCTTTTATGAACTCCTTCCTTCCTCCATTAAATAATATTGAAAGTGATGTTTTATTTATTTTAATTATATCTTATGACTGCATTGATATAAAGACAAGTAAATTTATATTTGTGAAAGCCTTTTTTTTTCTGGCAAGAGAGTTCATCATTTTTCTTCTGATTTGAAAAGAAACTATAATATTTTTAGGGGACCCTGAAAGTCCAGGGTCGTAGGGACTGTGTCTATTGAGCCCAATGGAGAAGGTGGTCTTCGGTCAGATTTCTGGAATTCTATGAAATGGAAAGTGCCGGAAGCAGGGCGAGGGCTTGGAAACAGCCCCGTGGGAAGGACCCAAATCCCAGGCTTCCCTGGGGAAAGAGCATAGGTGTGGGTTTCAGGAGTAAAACGGCCTTTCTTGAGGCACGACTTCTCCAGAGAAGGGAGAAGTTTAGCACCTAAACTCCAGGACGGGGCTCTGATTGGAGGCTTGTAGATCTGGGGCTTTCTCCAGACCCCAATCAGAAGGCTCCTCTCCAACCTCTGCTATAGGGACAGCAAAGTTCAGGTATCCGCGGAAAGGTGTGTGTCCTCAAGCTCTTGTCTTGCTGTTGAAGGGGAGGGAGGTCACTTCTGCCACCTTCGAGGCTCTCAGGAAGTCATGTGGCTTCTTGCTGCTCTCTCCCCACCTCCTCACTCCAGACACCAATTCCAGGCCAGTCCCCTGGCCCCAATGTCCTTGTTTTTGAAGTTTCCAAATCTCGCCCACATGTCAAACAAGGCTTAGCTCCAGCCCCTCCACCACTGGGAAGCCTGCCCTGACTGCGAGTCCAAGATAAACCACTCCGGCAATTAGAGCTTAGATCCCTCAGCTTAGACCCAGTTCTCGACACGCCTGTGTGTTTCCTGGGATGTCGTCACCTTGATGTCAGCCCCTTGAGGCAGGGATGCTGCCCTCTCCCTCTTCTGTACCCCTCACAGCACTGAGCACACACCCAGCACACACACACTCGATGCAGCGTCATCGTATTGCACATTTACTTTAATCCAGGAGTAAAAATACTCACGATGTGTCTGGCAGCAAAGACCCCATCAACTATGGCGCAACAAAAGGCCGCAATCACACCAAAGCTGATAAAGACGATAGAAGCCACCAGCTGCGGGGGTACAAACCAAAAGTGTCTGTTAGCCTTCCACTCTCACAGCTTCCAGAGACCAGGCAATCCCTGAGAGACCAGCAGCCAAACAGAACTCTGGCTGCCACCTCGCAGGGATGCTCTTTTCAGTCCCATGGGATGAGTGGGAGCTGGGGAGTGGGGTGCATAGAAGGGGCGGCCAAAGCGCATCTCACATTTTCAGGGCAAGCTAAGAAATTCACTTCATGAGTGTGAGCAACAAAGGAAGAGGAGGCTGAGGAATCAGACTGCGTGGCTCTTCTGTTCTCAGACTCAGAAAAATGTTGGGCTTTTGACATTATGTAGTCCAACTCCCTATTTTACTTATTGTGGAATTGGAGGCTCAGAGAGGGGAGGCAGCACGCTCAGCATCACCATCCAGTCTAGAGAAGAGCCTGTCCCCGCCCACTCCTAGTCCACTGTTCTTCTGGACCCCTCACGGTGGGCACAGATGAAGACAGGGGTGATTCTAAGGCCCCTCACAACCCTTCATGGCCTGGCAACGCTGAAGAAAGCAACACTCAACTTATTAAGGCTTAGGTGTCAAAGACATTTTACAAGGGTTGAAGTCTCCAAAACTGTGTGGTATATATGAACATTTTCAAGTAAGAAAAAATGTTTGCTGGAACCTTATTCTCTGATCATGTTAGATAACAGAAAATTTCATAATTGTCTTCCATTACAAGGGTGATACTCCAATCCAATGTAGGGGTAGGTGTTTCAAGGTGTTTCCAAGGGCAGGGACAGGTGCTGCTTGAGCCCACTATCTGTCCCTGTTGACCCTCAAACACCCTCCTTGAGGTGTTTGTGAGGGAAAGGGGGGGAATTACGTGGCATTAAGCTGCTCTCCAGGAAGGGAGAAGGAGGAAATCAAAGTCAAAGCCACCCTAAGGTTCTCCCATCTCAACAGGCTGGGAGGAAAGACTTAATGCCCTTTGGGCGCTGTTCAGAAACCTCGCCCCATAAATCTCACTTCACGGCGCTACAGAGAATTGGTAAATAATGGATGAAAGATGTCATGAAATTGGCATTATTAGCTGTGCTATGATCAGCTCTACAATTAGAACTCCCCTGTTATTTTGAATAATTTAAACCCAAAGTGCAAACACAACTGGCAGCAGGAGAACCCAGGTGAAATGGAAGAAGAGAACCATTAGAACTCCCCCGAGGGCGATTCCCCACATTGCTGGGGGAGAACATATGGTTAGAGTTCTCTGTCCCTGGAGCTATTACGTTATCTGATTAAACTTGCTGTTAAATAGACCCCATTATCTAAGTCTAGATGCCACAGAGACTTGTACCAGGGGAGCTAATCAGTCCACCATCTGACCACTCACCAGGCATCTTGATTTACAAGCCCATAAAACTGCAATATGCTTGCAGTTGGGTCTATACTTTCTTCTCTTGCCCTCTAGGAAGACTTCTCAGGCTGAAGCAGGAAAATACAACAGATGGCCCTTGTGGGCCCCCATGAGGACTTAGAACTTGGGAAGTTTCACCTCCTGTTACATGCTTACCCTTCTTCTCAACCTTACCACATACTTAGGCTTGAACTAGAGGGAAGGCTTCATAGTTTGATCTTGCCTTCCTGTGCCCTCAATATATTTGTTCTGTTAATTAAATTTCCCTAGATTGGAATTTCCTAAAAGGCAGGAACCCTCTGCGAAAATTCCCCCCAAAGATTATGCATCAGAGAGGAAGGTGTGAGGGTGGCTGGGAAGCCGGGGCTGTGGCAGCGGAAATCACAGGAGCAAAGGCATTGTTGGTGAGGACAATAGCCCGACTGGATAGGCTGGCGCACTCCTTTGAAAGTGAGGAGGAAAGCAAAGGGCAAGATACAGATTATTTTACACCTGTGACTTAGGGGAGACGAGCCAGGTCACTGAGGGAGCGTCTGGCAAGGTGAGAACCAGTTCCATGTCGCAAGATCACTTTAAACCAAGTTCCCTGGAGGCTTAGCAGAAAAGTCCAAGTAGCCGTTTCTTTTGTGGCCCCATTTGGGCAGCTTTAAGGAATGTGTTATCCATAGAAATGTTGAGCTTTTTCAGATGAAGAATTTGATTTTATGGCGATGAAAACTTACCATCTGCCGCTTGTTCTCCACAAGGTTTGAGCCGATGATTCCAAGGAACGATCCAAAGCCGAGCTGCAAAGCAACAGGGCACACAAAGCATGTGGGAAGATGGTCAGCCTGACCACACGATCATTCCAGCTCTGGGATATGGTTCAGGATAACAGAAAATACCTGAGGTATAGATGCTAAAGCCCATGCAGCTGTTACTTACACAAATACAGTCTGAGCAAGAAAAGTCTTTCTCCCACCATTTGCCAATTTTTCCTTGTGGATATGAATCACACCTAAAAAGAAATTCATGTGCCCAAAAGCAAAAAGTAAAAGTCAACCATCACTTTTCAGAGCCTGCTTATTTCAATTTCAGTATCCATTACCTACCATGTGACTGGTGAGTCAGTAAGAGACAGATAATGGTGAAAAGCATGCATTATATTCTGATCTTTATCTTTTGTCTGAAAAGAGACCTTCTACCCTGGTGCACGAATTACAAAATAAAGGTTTGAAATAGCAATTTTTGATGCATCTGGCATGCTAATCAAACCCAGGGAGTACTTTAGGAATCAGCAAGCACCTTAACCTAGATTTAAAAAAAAAAAAGAACTATTGTTTTGAAAGCCTGTATTTGTGGTTGACCTACTGCAGTTTATGTTAGCACTTATTCACCTCTTCTTCCATCTCTGCTTCAGTTATGGACAGAAAACACTCATTAAAGGGTGAACAGAAATGGCAGTGTAAAACCCTGAAAAACAATTTCCCTGTCTAAGTGGCTGGGATTATGGCTCAGTGTAGCACATCCCACTTTCCTCCCAGTTCTGCCATTAGTGGATTGAGTCTGCCATCCTCAGTTGAAAACAATCACTAACCAATGGCTGTTGACAGGGATGAAAGTGGAAGAAGTAAAAAGTGATGGGAATGGACCAGTAAATCTTAACACAACTCCAGCAATGTACTTACATTTCTCTTTAGCCTCACTAATGACCAGGCTTTCCATCTGCAGCCTTAACCTTGGCTCACAGGGGCAGCTGTTTCAGTCTGAGGCCCCCAAGCCTTACAGCTAGGCTTGGAAATCTAATGGACCCCAAGACTGGCCATGAGCTTGGGGGGGGGCAGTGTAGGGAGACTGGGTAGTTGTCTCAGAAACCCAAGCATGAATGAGAATGAAGGGAAGGAATGAATACAAATTCTCAAGGACTCATTTTGCAGGACCACTCAGCAGCCCCTCTTGAGAAACAGAAACTGAAGAGGATATGCCTCACTCAACAGTTGAACTATGCCTGTCTCCCACCTGGTCTTATTTGAAATGTAATTAAAATGTGTTGTGATTAAGTATAGTGATTAACATCTGCTCACCATCCACTGCCAGGTGAACAGATAAAGATGTGGTATATATACACAATGGAGTATTAGTTGGCCACAAAAAAGAATGCCATCATGACATTTGCTGCAACATGGATGGACCTAGAGATTATCATTACTAAGTGAAATAAGTTAGACAGAGAAGGAAAAATATCATATGATATCACTTATATGTAGAATCTAAAATATGATACAAATGAACTTTTTTACAGAACAAAAACAGGCTCACAGGTGTAGAAAACAAACTTATGGTTACCAAAGGGAAATGGTGGGGAGAGAGAAGGATAAATTAGGAGTTTGTGATTAACAGACACACACCACTATGTGTATGTAAGATAGATAAAAAACAAGGACCTACAGGATAGCACAGGGAACTACACTCAACAACTTGTAATAATCTATGATGGAAAAGAATCTGAGAAGGAATGTGTGTGTGTGTGTGTAACTGAATCACTTTGCTGTACACTGGAAACTAACGCAACATTGTGCATCAACTATACTTCAATTAAAAAAAATTTTTGACACCACGTCATCAGAGTAGCTTGGCTTCTAACCCCAGCTCTTCCACTTTTGTCTGTACGACTTTGAACAAATGGACTGACCTCTCTAAGCCTCAGTTTTCTTATCTGGAAAATGGGGACCACAGTAGTGAGTATCTTATAGGGTTTTTGTAAGGATTACAAAATGCTACAGCCAAAGAACTCTGTACAGTGCTTAGCATACAGTAAGTACTCAGTAAATGTTATTGTTCTAGTGATTATTATTACTATTTTTAAAGACATTTAAATTTTGAGCAGCTCTAACCTGATTTGAGCTGGAAAATCCTGTCACTATTTGCTCTATTTCTTAAGAGTTTCGTATTCTATCTTATCTCCCCTTCCAATATGTTCCCCATCTTTTATTTTTCAGAAAGAATTCCATGAATAGTCTGTGCTTATGACACTCTGGGCCATTTGTGGAGACTGAGAGAAAGTCAGAGACAGCTTCTTACATGGAAAAGAAGCCCTTTGACTGAACAGTTCATCACTTTCCACAGATATTCGCTGAATGGCTGCTGAGCCCCAACCGGAGTCTCTGCCTTAAGACAGGAGGCAGAGCCACGCACTGTTCCTGACACTCTCAAACCACTCCGATGACAGAGACTGGAAGAGGTGAGCTGAAGCCTCATGGAATTGGCTGGAAAGACAAGGCGCTCTGGGACTGGAAATCCCAGGCCAGCCAGTTACTTACCCCAGTTCCCTCCCCTTTTCTTTCATTCCATTTCTATTCCACTCCGGTTCATTCCATTTTCTAACATTCACTAAGTACTTCTGTCAGATTAATAAAAAGACATGTAGTTCATAGTATAGTGCAGGAGAGACAGACTGTGGGTTAAGGACCACAGGCGAGGTACAAAGAAAACGCTATAGAAGTAGAGAATAATTCATTTTGTGTTATATCCTTGGCTCCTCTACTTATAAACTGTGTGATCTTGGGCTAGTTCCTTAACCACCCTGTGCTCTGGTTTCCTCATCTGTAAATGGGAGTCATAATGGTACCTACCACACAAGACTGCTCAGAGGATTAAATGAGATAAGGTCTATATGTAGCGTGACTTGTATATCAGCTGCTAGGCTGCTAAATACATGGTAGTTCTAAGATTTCACAGAGGAGGAGACATTTTTAAGTGGGATCAAAGATAGGTAGAGTTCACTGGGTGAGAAACTAACATCTATTAAATCCTGGCTGGAGAAATTCACTCATCTGGGTGACAGGGTGATGAACTCACCAGTGTCATTAAAACTACCTTACAATTGAAAAGCATTTTAACTTAAAGAGGCACTTGCCATCCATTTTGGTCACAGGACTGGTACAGAGGTTGGTGGTGCTCCTAACATTCCCATTTGATAGATAGCAAAATGGAGGCCTAGATGATTGTACGGACTCGTCCCCACTCAGAGCAAGTTCACAGCAGGGCCAGGACTAGCTCTCAGATCCTCTGACTAACAGCTGGTGTTCTTCCAGCCACGCTTTACTGCATTTGTGGCCAGTTAGCAGAATAGTGACCTTCACCGCTGCCCCCTAGGGAAGAAGTTCTCTACAGGGCTGGACTGAGAAGTCCTATTTGAGGAAGAGCTGAGGGGGTGAAAGTAAAGAAGGAAAAGTCAACAGAATTTCCTGAAACTGGGCAGCTGCTTCTAATCAACTGTTTGCTCTCCCAAGGCCTCCAAAAGGTAAGTTCTGTGGTCATCCCTCGGAAACTGCGGGGAATCATGGAATGTTTGGACCTTTGGACCCCCATCTTGACTCCCCATTACCTGAACAAATAACCAGTTTGCTTTGTTTTGGCTGCCTTCCACTTGTAGAGGAAAAAAGACAAATCATTAGAAATTGGTCAGATTCAAAGCCTCTTTCTAGGCTGGGCATTATAACTTAAGCCTATTCCCATCCACTGGGGCTGAGGCTCAAAAGGATTAATCATTGAATAATCATTCAGTATTCATTGGACAGCTATGCTGTGGCAGGCACTGTGCTAGACCTGTGATTTGGAAGCCATGAAGTGAGGTGGGATATGATACCAAGACCAATGAGACTCAGCCTCGAGAAGCTATATTTAGGTAAAGGGGTCCACGATCCCTTTCCTTAATCTTGAAATCCATGAAGCTCTTAAAACCAAAAGGGCTTTTTGTAACTAAGTTGGTGGCAAAACCTGACTTTGAACTGATGTGAGGTTATCTTATAATGTTTATCTACTTAGTATACAAATTCACAGTTTATTATAGAAAGATGAAGAGATTTGATTATGGGGTAGATCTCAAGACCCCACTGGGATGTTAGATAATGTATGATATATGCACTGTGTAATCTTTCTGAAATTAAACAAGTCTAAATTTGCAAACACATCTGGATTCAGATAAGGGATTGCAGACCTGTATAAACAAAGGTAAATGAAAATACAGCCCGACTTCTCACACAGCAGAATGTGAGTATTTTCTAAGAACCATGAGTAGGAGGAATCTATGGTAGGGAGTTCAAAGATGGTAGACACCACTGTGGATCCCAATGGTTGAGAAATGTCCTAACTGTGAGTTTAAGTTGGGATAGGACAGAGTATTTAGATAAACAGAGAAAGCATTCAGGGAGGACATTCCAACCCAAGTCATGTTCAGAGGACTGTGAATTGACAATCTGAGCAAAAGAGAGGTAGGGGAGCCCAGGCCTAGGGTATCTTCAGAGAGCTTTGAATGACAGTGCTGAGGCAGCAGGAAGCCAATGAAGGTTAATCTTATCTAGCCAATCAAAACTCAAGTCTCATCTTTGAAATGTACTTACTAAGCTAGGAACTTTATCTTAGAATGATCTTATAGTTTAGAAACATTTTCAACAAGAGGTGGAAAAAAATTCTGCCTAATTCACAATAAACCACCAAATCCCAGTACCCGGAGCTCTTTATATTTCCTGAACATTCAAGTTAGTCAAAACTTTGTTGGATTTATCAAGAGTCTTCACATGTGAAGCAGACGCTACCCTGGCCTAGAGAAGGTTTCTGGACTATTGATTGTTCTTCATGATCCCTGTTGTCTCTGTCTCCTATTATCCCATGGTAACACTGATGTAATTTTTGATTAACAGACCACCACCACCCAACCTGGGAAATAGGCAGAAACTCCTGGTTTCTTTCCTGAAAGAAAACCCAGGCTGTGTGGGCCCTGGCAGTACAACAGCTGAGGGAGAGAGTGCTAGAATGAAAGCCCTGATCAGGTGGCCAACTCCATCTTGTGGGTTGCATGGGAAACACATTTAGAGGCATCATTCTCCTGGATCAAAGGTTAAGAGAGTTACAGAGGTGCAGGCTCTCTCCCCTGCCTTTTTCGGCTTCTTACAACAGAGGTTCTTCCTTTTTTAGGAGGAGGTTCTGCCTCCAGAGTAGAAAGCTCACTGGAGCTCTTCTGCAATGGAATAGGTCTTGAATATTCAAAGGCAGTACAAGTCCTAAGCCAGTTTGTCTTTCTGTGTTGGTTTTCATGTTGAAAAAAATTGTACAGTTCAGCCTGTACAGATTAGCACACCTTTAAAAATGCATGTTGCATATGTGTCTTTGGATGATGATAACACATTCCAGCTCAGGGAGAGTAGCATACACCCTATCAAAATGCACCTCCCTGTACAAGGGCATCTCATTTGGCAAAATAAAGATGCCTCAGAAAAGTTTCATGTGACTTAGAGTTCTGCAAATACATCACATTTTGAAATGCCTGAGATCTCAACATTGAAACGAATTGCATGGTAAGTCTTCTTTTAATCTAATAAACTGCTCCCTAATTTGCCTGTTTTAAAAATTTAAATTCTCATGTACAGCTTTAACCAGAGTCACCAATAACCTGCAGAGTTCCCATTAACCTGACATTTTTTCACAAGTCTATATAATGGTCATTTATATTCATACCGACCAATTGATAGTGCAGAATCTTAAAATATCACAGTATGGTCATTCTGGTTTTACTGTTTTAGTGTTCCAGGTGGTTGCTGATCCACCTGAACTACACTCCCTTGGAGTGTTTATTAAAATGCACTCCGAGGTGGGGAAACCACTGGCTCAGAGTTTGCACAGTACCTCTCTAATAACCAAACTATTCAATTAGTGAAAGCACTGCATTCTCACATAACTCTGGATTCTCAGGAGTTTATTGTTTCCGAGGTATGAGTCGTTCTTGCATTTGTTACAATATGACCTGACCTATAAACTCAAATGGATTTTTCTGGTCTTCAATCTGCAGTCTTCCCCCTTCACTTTCTATAATTAAAACCCATTTTAAAGAAACAATCTACAGGAATTATAAAAGCAAAATTTTTTAGGTTAAACCATAGGGCACACTGCTAGGGATGGCTCTCCTATAACATTTCCAAACGAGCTCTTAGTCACACACACACACACACACACACACACACACACACACACACGCCCCCAGCGCTTTAACTTCCAGCGCTAGCTGAACATCAGGTACTCGAATAACAACAATCACGCGCCCTCCTTCCTTTGTTAATGTATTCCAACCCAGCCACCCACAGGCAGATATTCCACAGAGAAGGTTCAGAGCCCCCGTTCATGAATAGCAGTTGCTACTCTTAAATGACATGGAAAATACCTTCCCCCACCCAGGGAGAGTCTGAATCTTGGCTTGAGCAGTGGCTCATCAGTCAGAAATCTTTTACTAAATGCAGCTACCTGAAGCACACAAAGTCACGCAGACCCTATAAATTGCTTTTCCAAGCCACCAAAATGCAATCTTACCCCTCTTCCTCCCTCCACTCCCCCTTCTTGTGTTTAAAAATAAAACCCAATTTTGCTGACGACTGGTTTTCTTGCCTCACCACAGGAAGTGGACCGGGTGAGTTCTCACATCACATGCTTAACAGAGGGCACCAAACGGTGTCTGTGGGACACCTGCCCTGGGTTGGGGGGAGCCCTGCCTGCCTGTGAGGAAGGAGCTTCCCAGGCGGGGCGGGCAGCCTTCAGCCGCGGCGAGGCACAGCCCACGTCAGGCCCCTGCTTGGCTATAGGGCTATTGAGGAGGCTGACTGTGGAATCGGTGACCTAGGCAACAGGCGTCAGGCTTGGTCACTCACAGCGCTGGCTTGTCAAAGGCATCCATCTTTAATCCCTTCCCCTTCCTTTGCTTCTCTCTCCAACCCCCACCTCTCCAGGAAAAAAAAAAGAGAGAGAGAGAACGAAAAGAAACAAAACAACAAAGACTTCTGACCTCTTTGCTAACCTAAAATGAGAAAGAAAAAAAAACAACCATCCTAAAGTTCCTTTCCCCTCTCTAGCAGTTACAGTTGGGAAGTCATTTAATTGAGATTAAAAGTATGATCCAACCTTTAGAGTTAGGTTTTTGGGTTGAACAGCAGTGTGTGTAGATCCAAATGAGGTTTTTGTCTGCTTTTCCCCCAGCTTTATTGAGGTGTAATTGACAAATAAAATGGTATGTATTTAAAGCATACAACATGATGATTTGCTATAAAATGAAGTTTTGTGTGCAGGGTTCAGTGGTTTCCAGAGTGGACTGCAGGCACCCCAGGGACGGGTAAAATAATCCACTGAAATATGGAAAGAAACTACTTGAACTCTCATTTCTTATTTTTCATTTATCTAAAAGAAGAAGAAAGAAATTATATGTTACATATTCAATAAACAGACTGTCACTGGCGCCCTCCGTTGGTGTGAATGCCAGGTGACAAGGCGAGCTGTCCTTCTGGAGGAGGGCAAGTTCCAAGCAGCAAAGGGTTGGTGGTGGGGCAGTTTACATGTGCCTGGACAGTCTTATCTAGTCTTAACTAAACTAGTCCCAACAAAACAGACAAGCGGTTTGGAAAGACTCCTGTTGAGAAATCGCAAAATGAAAATGACCCTAATAATGTAAACACAGCGAGCAAGAGGAAAATGACAGAACTGATACTTGGAACTCTCGGGGTGAGCTCTTTGTCAGCCACGCTGTGAGATCACGTTAAAAACCAGTGACGACAATGACGATCTAAACATATCTGATAAGAAGTCAGCCAAAAGTAGTCAAAATTATCTAGGAGGCTATTTGAAATAAGGATTTATAACCACTATCTTTAATGACAGACTTCATGTGAAGTGCATGTCATTCTTCAAAATTTGTTAGTATTAGTATGAAGATATTAAACATTAATGTATATTTCATTTTATCAAATTTTTGCATTTCCTTTTTTGTATGCTTGATGAACATGTATATAATTTGTAAATGAATAAATATACATATTTTAGGAGTAACTATTTCACAATTTACCTGATAGGAGGGCAGGATCACTTGGGAGATCAGTGCTGTAGGTCATAGACTGTCAGGTTGCCAGGGTCCTCAGATTTCAGGTCAGATCAGGTGACCTCTATTATATACAGGAAAGCAGATGCCCAGAGAGGAAAGGACCTCAGCCTAAGGTTAACACTGCTAGTTAGTAACATCTCCTAGATCAGAAAACCGAGATCCTAAAGAGTGACATGACTTGCTAGTTAAGAGACGAGGCTGGGATTCTTCTGTTTCTTAGTCCAGTGCTCTTCTAAACGGGCCCAGAGTGGCCTCTCTAAGTAAACGTGGAGATATGTAAAGGGAGAAAGCTGAGCAAACACAAAAACTCAGACAGAATTGAAAACCATCAGAGTAGAACCCAAATGTCTGTAGCCAGCAAGCTACTGAGACCTACCTATGCCTTCTATACTTACAATAACTCCTGGGTAATAACCTCCAACAGTCACATTCTGGGTCCTGGTGGTTGCAGCGAGGCCCACCGTGAGAATTAGCACGGACACAATAAGCAAAGTCACGGTGACATAGATGGAGTTTCGTTTCCTCCGATTGAAGGCTCCTGAAAACACACGGAGAAACAGAAATTGATCATCTCGGTGAGAGAAGGGATGGACTTAGAAGAATCACTAGGAAGGTTCTCGTTTTCTACTCCAACTGGTGACTGGGGTTATCTCTGGGGAGTGGGATTCTGGGGAAGAGATAGAGCTCTAGTTTTTTTGCAGCCATCAGATGCCACGTTTGCAATAATAATAATATATATATTTCCAGTTTGAAAATAAACAACAGAAGAAATCATACCAGTTATGTAAAACCAAAGCTAAACAAATTTTCTGCTTTTGGCATTCTATAAAAGATGTGTCATACCTATTTAGTGGAGTGGTTTTTTAGGCCAAATTATAAGGCATATGATAAATGGAAAGTGTACTGTGGAGGTATTAAACGAAAATATTTTAAAGCCAAGATGCAACTAAGAAGGGTTTTTCATAAGCTGAAGATACGAAATTTCATTTTCAGTGCAAACATCAGAAGCAAGCCAGGTACTGGGATTTTTTTCTTTCATTTATTTCTGACATTTGCCACCTCATGTATAAACTTTAAAATGGTGTGTTGGCAAGATTTGCCACATAACAAATGTGTGTAATAAACTAAGTGTTTGGAGGCCATTAGTCCACAAAGATGTGTATCGGGGGAGGTAGATGGAGAGGATTATAACTTACACCGTTTAGGCTTATGTGAGGGTGACATAAATACGAATGATGAGAAACCCGTTCTCCTACTCAGTGCTTATCAGACATGATAGCGCAGACCAATATTTTTTTCGAAAACAGGCTTATTAAACCAGATAGAAAAATGGTATCTAGACTCGCTTTTCAATTTAATTTTTTTTTAAGGAATGGAGCACCGCTCAACACTCTGAATGCGTTTCTCTGGCACAGGAGGGGGTTCTCAACAGGAAAGACCAGGGATGAGTTACCACCTAGGCATCATCATAAAAATAAGCAACTGGGGGAATTGCTATGAGAGACCAGTTCTCCAGTGGGTAAGATGAAGCGGTGGGGAGCCTGATAATGGGGTCGCCCACCCAGGTGACTGGGCTGTCGTTTATGGGCCTAAAGAGGCCACTGGGGACTGTTCCGAGGACCCTGTCATTCTGGGAGGCCTCACTGCAGCCTCAGGAAGCAGCTGCCGGTGAAGCCGCCCAGACTGCACCACTGGGACGGAGGGGAGAGGGGATAAAGGAAGGGGGAGGGAGGCGAGAAAAGCAGCGAGACCCCGGAGGCCTGCTGGTGGTGAGAGGGAGGGGCTGCGGCTGGCCATGCAGCCCCGGGCAGATTCCCCCTCCTCGAAGAGAGAAGAACGTCAGGAGCGCCCCCCTGGCTGAGCCCACCAGCCATCTCGTCTCCCCTAGGGCGGTCCCTGCCCAAGGCTCCAAGGGAGGGGGGAGGGGCTGGCGGTCTCTCCCCTGACGTCAGCCTGGAAAGTGAGGGCCGTGACTCATCAGGGTCATTTCTAATACGATACTATTCTAAGACCATTTTACATCGAAATGTAGAGTGGCTTGAGCGTTTCGAGGCACCCACAGATGAAAGCGCCACATCACACCTTGGGAGGAGAGGTAAAGAGAGTTGGGAAACGAGGCTCCTCTTGGGGGGGGGGGGTTGAGTCCAGCCTCTAGGGGAGAAAACAGAAGGACCGCTTGAGACACCTGTGACATCAGGGCCCTTTGTGTGAGAGGGCTATTTGGGATGCAAATGGGGAGGGGACTGCTGGTAAACACTAGGAGCCCAGCGGGAGACTCCAACTGCGAAGGGTTGGGGGTGGAGGAGCAGAATTGGTTTCTCCTGCTTATCTGAAGGTTAGTTATCCTTCCTCGAGATTCCGAGGGATCCTAAATGAGTCTTTAAACCGAGGTCCCTAAGTCCATTTGATGATGGGCTGCTTCTCAGTGAATGTGCTTGTTGGCTCCACAGAGGGGCTCTAACACGAACTTACCAACATCACCTCCCAGTCCTGTCTGCCTTCTCCTTTGTCACTCACACCATCTTGGCCCTCCCCAGCCCCAAACTGGCAAAACAGAGTGAGGGAACATCTGGATACACCGAGAGTACCTTTGTGACACACCAAAGTGTCTCAACACCTCACAGGGAAAACACATCGCCTTAGAGACTGGATTTGGGGGAGTGTGTGTGTACGGGTTTTCTAAATGTTGTGGGTATCACTTGTCTGCTCCTTCCCCGCCAACTGGCTTCTGATCTTGTTCACAGCTCTTGGGTCTCCTTTGCAAATATCACTCTAACTCTTAAAAGCACAAGAGCCAGGTCAGAAAAGTGACTCAGCAAACCACATGGTGTCATTTGAAAATCTTTTTTTTTTCCTCCTGCTTTAGAACTTGAATTGAAAATCCAGTCAGTTGAGAAACCCAGGCAGAGATCCTGTAGCTCCACAGGGGCCTTGCCTCCAGATAGGATTAGCTTTGGACGAAATTCCTAAGAAAACTCTCCCTTGACTATTCTCTGTCCCTTCACGCCCTCCCCCAAGTCACCCCTTATTTTACACCATAAGGACTAAAACTGCATAAAATGAAGTTATTTCTAGTTGCACTTGGGGAGTTGACCATTGTAAGGAACCCCAGGGTGAATCCTTTCGACAAGTGTCACCCCTCCGTGTATCTTTAGTGTCAATTTGACTTAAAAGTCGCATCTACTGAGAGCAAGAGGCTCCCAAAAGGCAACTTAGTGTGTCTGCTTAGGACATTTTCCTGCTGGTTGTTTTATTTGAGAAGGGAGAATTAGAGCTCTGTTCTTATTAGGGTACAATGTGGGACCTGCCTTAGATGTTCCTGTAAACACAGGAACACCTTATTCCGATTTTGTTTAGTAAGTAGACATATCAAAAAACCTCAGACACCATGAGGTACTTAAATAAAGGAGCAGGTATTTGAAAACAGCGCCCATCACCGTGTCTGATACCGAGTGAGCAGTCAATACTTGTTGAATAAACAAGAGGCAACATTTCAGAATCGCTTCCTTTCTCATCAAAGAGACTGTGGGGGCCATTGGGTGAATAAATATGGGTGACGCTCATAGAATTGATTTTTTAAAACAGGATACACCCAAGGGCTCCCCAGAACTAAAAGCCTTCTGGCCAACTAGGGTCACAACCCCAATGTCTCTCACTGGCCTGTCTACTTGGCGCCCAGTGTTTTTCTATTTAGGCAACAACAACCACCCCTGCAACCAATAGCAGTGGGAGAGTCTGAATCCCGTCACTGCCACCCCCCCACCCCCAGCAGCCTCCCTGCAGAACTACTGCAGCCCTCCCTCTCTGCAGTGCCCCACCTCCACCCCAGATTCGTGACGACCAGTATGCTCTGCTCTAGAAGCGCCCAATTACTTGCTGTCTCCACCCTTCCAAATACAGCCAGCTTCTCCCTCCTCTATGTTCCCCCCCTGGTCAGAGCCCCAACCTGCACTGCGGTCTTTGAACCTGAGTCCCTCCCTTCCTTCAAAACCTGTTCAAAATTCACCTCCTCCGAGAAGTTTTTCTTGATTAAGCTCATTCTACTCTAATCACTCATTATTTCATGTCCCTGACTTCCCAGATACCGCACTCAGTATATTAATTATAACTACTACAATTCCAATTGTAATTGTGGGTCTGGTCCACAACCCATGATGTCCACTAGTTCCAGGATTATGTATCTGACAGGAACCAAGGTGTGGGTTGCCAGAAGGCAGGATGATTGTCTCTGCTCACTTGTTTTTTACCTTGTACATGTTCTTGATTCCCCCTTGATTACAGGGTATGGAATCTCTATCAGAGTGCAGCAAGGATGGAGGCCCAGTATACTGTCCTGTGCACTACGTTGTTGCTGACTGACTAATTCTTCGGGCAGATATTTGAACCAGTTAGGATTTGCTTACCTGAGTCAGCTTTGCCACACAGGGAGGGTCCCAGGAAGTCCCAGCATTGAGCATCCGTGGATACAGGTGGCTGCCCACACAAGAGCCTGAAGGCTCTGCCAATCTCCCAAACATTTCCTTAAAGGTGCTGAAATCCCCCCTTTGGGCAGTTCTTTGATAGGAGACACCCGAGGCCACCAGTGGATTACAAATGTGTTATTTACAAGGGAAGGAGCGCCCCGCTGTAGTGGAGGTGCATTAGCGCCTGGGGGCGGTGTTGCCAAAAGGGAGATGGGGGTTGCTGGGAGTGGGATGAAGGGGCGCTGGAATCAAATTACCAGCCAAGCGCCTGCTCCGCTCGGAGCCTTGGACTAATCGCTCATCCCCAGGCAGCCGGCAAGCATAGAGTGCAGGCACCTTGGTGCAGTGTGTGTCTGTGTATTTTATATTTTATTGTTTTGGCTGCGATTGTGTCCTGCCTGTAGAGGGAATCCCCTCAGAAATGCTGCCCTTGGAGGCTGAAACACTAACCCACCCACCTCCACTTCCCCTCCCCCCATGCAAGGGAAGGTGGCGTTGCCAGGACTGAGTTAAGTGGGAGTAGCTCCTAAACAGCCTAGACGCTGATTCAGGCCTGGGCTGTGCGGGACCAGCGCCAGGGAACTCCGAGGATACTCCCCTGTCCAAACTCTGGAAACCCAGGACTACCACTCGACTCGGGAATTTGCTAGTGCCCTCGGTCTGCGGGCTTTACGAAGCCGGCTGCGCGGAGCGGGCTCGAGCGTCCATATGGGATCTGTGACTCTTTTCCCGCAGTGTCGACTCTGGGCTGGGCGAAGCCCACTCATCTTCTTGTTGCGTAGATCTTTCGGAAAACGCGTGATTGGCTGAGGGCCCCTGGGAGCCGGAGAAAGAACTCTCTTCATCTTGTTCCCCAACACACAGAGCAGCGTGCCAAGGAGCAACGCTTTAAGCCCGGGGCCCCTAACCTGCCCACTCCCAAACCGGCAGACGGGCGGGCGCTGGGGGCCGCGTTTGCTGGTGGTTGTGGCCCGCTGAGGGGATGCGCGCGGCCGAAGCCTCGCACTCTTCCACCCAGCCCTCCCTCGCGCACCAGCCTGGCGTCGGGGAGCCAGGGCTGCGTTGGCGCCACAGCTGGCCAAGGTGAGGAGTGCATTCTGTGTGCGTGCGCGCGTGTGCGTGTGTGTGTGTGTGCGTGTGTTGGGGAGAGAGCTGGGGGGGAGTGTGGTACTGCTGAGTTCTGGATTCGGACCCGAGTCCTTGGCCTCATTTGTACCACGTTGCAAATAACTACGCCCTTAAAAATAAAAAAAAAGAGCAAATTCTTATATTGAATATGCAAAACCATTGAAAATATGGATCTTTCCACCATCCAGGAGATAACACTTTCTGGGGCCCCTGCGGTGAACGAATTCTGCTGAAACTGAGTCTTTTGCAAGCAGTAGGGCGCTCACATAGGGGGTTCAGCCCTCTGCCTTGCCCCCTCCCCTCGATGTTCCCGCAAATTCTTCGGAGAAGACCTGAGCAGACTGGATGGCAAGAATTCGGGACGGAGGGATTTTGCAGAATGTAAAGTATGTTGTAAAGAGAGAATTCGATTTGGTTCAAGTACATCCGAGGCGAATTTTAAGATTAGGTGGGATCATGGTTTGACAATCCCCTCCCACTCTCCTGGGCTCCAAATTAATTTCTCCGCCCAGTGAAATCATAGGGCTTGGGAAGGTGCCTAAAAGCTGAGGGGGACTGGCGGGGGGTGGGGGTGGGTAGGGTTGTTTGTTTGTAACTACCAAAAAGCAGCTTCGAGGGGCAGCCAAGTTGGTGCCTGGAGGTAGCTGTCCCCCAGTTTCCATAAGGAAAGATATTGAACCAAATCAAGCTAGTGGGTTCCCCCCTCCCCCTCCCTTTCACCCAGAGTGGGAAAGCGCGACTTCAGAAGATGCGCGGGCTCGAGCGCTGGCTCTTTCTTTCTCGCGCTTTCACTCGTCCCCCCCCCCCTTTTCACACTAACGCACATTCCGTGCATTTGGAGCAAAATAGGAATCAAATTCAAGGAATGTTGATCCTGCCGCTGCAGACGACCAGGCTGCGCTTTCTTGAGTGATTCCTCAGGAATTCCCCTCCTGCCAGCCCCTCTCCTTTCTTCTCTCCCCCTCGCCCATCCCCCAGGGTTGCGCAAACCCCCCCATCAGCGAGGTGCAAGTCAGGCCTCCCCCTACTGCAGCTCTGAATTTCAGGGCAGCGTCGACAAAGTTGGGAGGGGGCGAGGACCCTGCTTCTTCTAATTATCGTTAGTCGCGAGCTCTTAGAAGTGACGGGGACTTTGCAAAGAGGGAGCGTCGAATGGAAAGCGAAGGCGCAGGTTGCAGGGAAGTGTTTTGATCCCCAGACAGCTGGGATTTACCACCAGCTGCAAGTCTGTCGGCACACGCACACAAACACGCACACACCCGCACTCCGGGGCAGGGATACTCCGACGCAATCTGGGCGCTCAGATCTCCGCGCATCGTCCCCGCCCCCGCCGGGCCGCTCCCCTGGGGCTCTGGTCCGAGACTCCGAAGCTGGGGCGCGCGGACCCCCTCCCTCGCCCAGCTTCCCGCTCCCTGGCTGTCGGAGCGGCCGAGGCGCTCCTAGTCCGGAGGGCAGCGCACTCACCCCTTGCCCGCCGCCGCCCCTAGGAAGGGCGGCTAGACTTACCCATGGAATCCGGCAGGGACATGTCGCTGGACCGCTGCTGAGTCAGGGACTGATGCATGGTGAAAGCTGCCCTGTGGCCCCGGTCCCCGAAGCTGCTTCACGCGCCCCCGGCTCAGGGCGCCCCGCAGAGCATCCTACTCCGCGGCGGCTGCCGCTCCCGGTACCTCCCGAGAGCTGAGAGAGACTGCCTCTGGTTGCGAGCTGCAGCTCAAGTGCCGCCTCCCCCTCCCCTCCCCTCTTCTCCCTCGCTCCTCTCCTGCCTCCCTCTGCTCCAGGAGGCAGCAGCATTGGCGGTCCGAGCAGCGACGTGCGCTTGCGCAAGACCCCCCTCCTCCCTCCCCCTCGGCCCCCCCCCCATCCTAGTTATCCACCTCCCAGCCTCCAAAGCCAGACAGGGAGCTGTTTTAGCCCCTTGAGGCCAGGGCTGCGCAGAGAAAGAGGGGGAGGCTACAGCCTGGGGCCAACCGGCCTTCTCTGTAGTTTGAAGAGGGTCTTGGGCAAGCATCTTGTTCTAGGATTTATAATTGGGGAGAGGGCAGAGTAAGAGGTTCAGAGCTGAGAACACACATACAGAGACACACACACATTTGTGCAGGTTTGGTCTTAGTGCTTCCAGAATGACATAATGGAGCTGGAGATGATCCAGAGAAGGGCCACTCTATAATCAAGGAATGGGGGAGGGGGAGGGGGCTGCCATATGAAGATAGATTAAACAAATGCAGACTCTAGTCTAGAAGGATGAAGTCTGGGAAGGGATGTGACTAGAGTGTATAAAATTATGCAGAGATGGAGCAAGGGAACACAGCCTTATTCACCAGATCTGAGAATTCTAGAACCAACAGCCCCCTAAGAGCTAGAAGGAGATTCAGTTAAAGCAAATATGACTCTGCATCAGCACCCCTGTTTGTGCTTTTGCTCCAGGCTCTTTTATGTCAAGGATCTCATTTTCTCATCACAGCAGCCATGCAAGGCAGGAAGAAGAGGTATCGATAATCCCATTTTATAGATGAAGAAACTGAGTCTCAGAGAAAGGATGAAAATTTCCTGTACTCACTCAGCCAGTAAGTGATAGAGGTGGGATTTGAACCTAGATCTGTTGGACTCCCAGGTCAGTGCTTCTCCTGCTATGGCAGCTGAAAAGAAATGTTACTCTACATTGCATACTGAGAGCCTAAGGAATTCATTAGCCCCAAGAGGTGCAACAGGATGAAAATACAAATAGTCTTGAAAAGAGGGAGAAAGTTATGGCTGACAGATCTACTGTGGATTGCTAAGGGAAACGGGTTGTGGTAGGAATGTTCTTGATCTTGGAGAACAGCCACATCCTTCCCCAGCCTGTCCCTTCAGACCCCATTAGGATATTGGGCTGGAATCACTATGCCCTTGGCCCAGAGGGTGGTTCTGGTGTCCCCCAAACAGCAGCAGAATAGGATGAGGCCTCCTCGGAGTGCCCTGAGGCTTCTGCCTGGTGGCCAAGGGATGTGGAAGGTGAGGAAGGGGAGAGCAGTGGGCTCCAGCTCCTTCAGGAAACTCAGCCCTGTGGGCCCAGAATCCCAGAGAATTCACCTGTTTGAAGGCATCCATTCTTTCCCAGTGAGAGCTCCTGGGTTCTGCTTGCCAGGTCTCCTTCCTGCCACCTCCCCCTGATGACTGCTGCAACCCTCTCTCCACCTGCACCCCCAAAATACCCCCAAAATCAAGTATAAAACTTTCCTGAGAGTTGATGGGATGAAGAAGAGAACGTGGGTCTTTCCAGCTCTGGCTTGCTAACCTACTGCAAAGCTTTGCTTCCTTATCCAGGAAATGGAACCAGGGGCCCTTGCCCTTTCCCTTCTTCCAAAGGAAGAAAAGATGCTTCCTGAAAACTGAAAAGGAGGCCCTTTATAAAGAACTTGGGCACCCTAGGGGTCAGGTATTATCAGCAGCCCTACACCATAGATGTGCCTTAGAAACCTGTGATCTATGTCCTAGATCCAGACAAGAGGCCCACTCTTGTAGACGTGCGTGTCTTAAGCATGTTTGGCTTGTGTCAGAGCGGCCACAAGCTCCACAAAGGCGGAGAGAAAGTCCATATTTACACTCTTGCCATGTTTGTCTTTAGTTCTGTTTACTCTCGCTTCCTTCCCCCACTCTAAATATCTCATGCATTTAATGCAAAGAACTCCAGCAACCAGCACTGATTTCTCAGGAGTTCATAATTAACTAATTCTGTTTCTGTGAAAGTAGCCTCAAAGAAAAGCAGTTTTTATACAGGCTGTAAAAGACAGCTTTACACCTTCTTTAGGGATTTGGACTCCTCAATAGCAACCGTACAGCTGGAGGTCCCTGAAGAAGCCGAAGAGAAACTTGCTACCATGCTGGTTTCCATGGACAGAGTCAGGCCTTTTCACTTTAGAGAGAATGTTACCCGTTAGTTGATACAGAAGGCATCTGTAATGTGACTTTTATAATCAAAGCCGTGAACTAGTGAGGGGCCCTTAATGGGGGTGAGCCTTGCTGTATGCAACATCTGTATGCCTGAATCCTGCATGGAAATGAAACACTATTTAAAAAAATACTAGAGGAGTTGGCTGTTTCAAAGAACTGTGTACTGCATATTTCCTTCGAACTGCCTCACATGGTACCGTATGGGACTTGGAACACAGCAGGCTCAGTCAAGTTAAAAATGACTTTGAGACCAGGAGCAGTGACAATAGTAGCAGCTGCGGCAGCTCAGAGAGTAGTAGCAGTCTTCTCCCCAGAGGTGGTGGCTTGTTTGGACAGAGGATCTGGGATAAGGGGAGGGACTAGAATGGGAACTCGGGGGGAGGGGGGACCCACAACACATTTCAACCAAGCCTGGTACGAAGACCCCCTTTCCACCAAAATAAAGTTTATTTTAACTCAGAATGAGCTGGACAATTAAAAAGCTAGAGGCATTTTTCTGGAGCGCTATTCTGATTTTCTTCACGTCAAAACACTTGTGCGTTTTACACATAAATCAGTTCATTGTGAAATTTACCAATAGGCAAGACACCTAGATGAGGGAACAGGTCTTTCATGCTAATGAGGGCTACTATAAAACTGCTTGGTTAGCTTCTGATAAAAGAGAAATTATTAAAATGGCTTAAAATAAATCCTTTTCATTGCAAGCTTAATCAAGCATACAATGTTGCCGTAGGTTACAAACTGTTTTATAGCAGGAGGAGACGTTTGCCAATGGGGCTGCAGCCTGCTTCTCTCTGTCTTTTTCAAACCAGTGATGATCGTGCTCCCCAGAAGCCTTCAGACCACTAGAAAAATGCCAGATGGCGCTCTGTCTCTAGCATGTTCACCCTGGGAATAGCCAGAACACTCCATCACCACCTTATTTTTTTTAATTTTTAATTTATTTGGTGGAGGGTGTGACTAGGTTGATTTGTTGATTTATTGATTTTAGTGGAGGTACTGGGGATCCAACACAGGACCTCATGCCTGCTAATCGTGTGCTCTATCACTGAGCCATACTCTCCCCCCATCACCACCTTATTTTGATGATCAGTTTGACTTGGTTAAATTAGCGTGGTACCTTTCTGATTCCAAATTTGGGAATGTGGGCTAGAGGGATCATGTCTCCACGTGTACATACACAGACGTGCATTCATGCATATTTGAAACAGTGGCCACACAAGCATTCACAAATGCAGAGACACACACACACCCCCACACATACATACACACACATTTACATCCTAACCATTCCTCTCCACCATGATTTACCACCACCTACCTCTCAGCTCCCATCCTTGAGTTGACCAAAGATAGAGAGGAGCTTCAGAATAAGAGAGAACTGGAAAGAGTCCAACATCCCTAATCGAGGCTTGAGTTTTACCCACCCGACTACCTTAGGTCAATGCCTAGTACTCAGTGCCTGCACCACAAACAGCAGAATCAGAGGAGAACCATGGTTGATGGTGTTATTTTGCCCATGAAACTCGATACATTCCCATTGTCAGCTGGTCTTTTTCTTCAGGTACCAGGAAAATCACCACAGCACCAAGGCACAAAGCTGGTACTTGCCTTTACTTTGTTATTGTTTTCTTTCTATTCTGTGAACTGCTTTAGTGACCAAACACTACATCATAAGTGTTTTCCAATACTAAGAAGCCATTTTCCATAACGTGATTTTAAATGGATGGAATATCATTTACTTATCACTCCCTGTTATGGGATATATTAGAAGTTTCTAATTTTTCAACATTATAAATAACACAGTGAATTAAATATTTGCACCCTTATTACCATAAGATACAATATTACAGTGGAATTTTTGGTTCAAAAGTTTTAAATATATATTTCCTAATTAAAACATTTTTATCAACATATGGTAAAGTACACAGGTCTTAAGTATACATATCAATGAATTTTTACATAAATATACTCTTGTGACCACCACCAGATCAAGATGTTGAACCCTTCCCACATCCCAGATGGTTCCCTTGAGCCCCTTCTCGGCCAATAACCCTCCTAGAAGTAACCACTACACTGAGTTTTATCAAGTCCAAATATTTTTAAGGCTTTTAATATATATCGCCAAGTTGTCCTCCAAAATATTTGTAGCAGAGTACATTCTCCCCATCAGCAAGTGAAAATAACTGGGTCCTCACACCTTCTTGGCTTTACCTTGCAAAGGAGATGTTGTAGCACTTGAGACACACCTGGTTACAGTCAGCGACGGGAAGGACCTGTCAAAGAGCCGGATTGGGGTTCAGCTGGGTACTAGGCGTCCAGTGGGAATCACAGATCTTGGAGCCGGAGGCTGAGGGCAGTCCTAGAAGGCAGGCAACATAGTGTCACAGTCCACAAGTACCTTAGAAACCTCCAACTGCTCGGTTGTTTTCTTTTATTCATTACTGCTCTCTGTTGTACATACCCCAGGTTGTCTTTGCACGCAGCTTTCAAAATCTCTACAATGATCACTTAGTTATGCCTGGTACATAGTAGGGTCTTAAATACTTGTTGAATATATGGCACTTTTTATCCCTTGCTTTTTTCTGCTTACGGAAAGAAAACATGACACTGAAGAGGCGCATGACGCAGCAATTACCCTCTCCCCCACAGTTCTTCTCCCCAGAGGTAACAACGATTCACGGGTTAGAATGCATTTTCCCCCATAGTTTTCTCCACGTACACTGTTTTTTACTTTTGTTTATTTGTTTTGAGAGTTAAATACTCCTTTTAAAACGTAAACTTTGTCGATAATAATATAATATACTTTTGTTAAGCATTGTAAGGTGCATTTAATAGCTTTCAAATGCACCACATCAAAGTTCATCTTCAATCAATCAAACCCAATGATAGTTCATTCTTGCACAATAAAACTCCCTTCCACTTGTATTACAATACCTACTTAGCTCTTAAAGGCAGGGAGTGGAAATTACAGCTTGTTTCTGATCACTAATCATTAATGTGTTCTAATGCTCCGAAGACCATCAAGAGAATTATACGAAAATGAATATAAAGAAATGATTCTGATTTCAAAGTACATTGTTTGGAAACATTAACAAAAGCGTAAAAATGATACCAGTATACATATGTCTAGTAACTTCTTGATAGAGAAGTTCTGAAGAACAACCTGTTTCTTACTATAGAAAGGAGGTAATTTCTTTTTAAAATCAAAGGTTTTTTTTTCCCACAGAATTTCACATTTTCCTAATTTGAAGGCAGAAAACAGCAACAGAGAACAATAACACAAGCATCAATGAATACACTAGGGAAATCTTGATATTCAAAAAGGCTAGATAATGCTTTTTTGAATTTTAGAATAAATGTGACAGAGGTTAATCATCACAAAAGGTTAAGGTTAGAGCGAGATCAGTCAATGAGTAAACATGGTTAACATATTTTATACAGTAAACTCTTTATTGAAGGGAAAAAATCCATACAGAAAAATTCACTGGATGTACTGCTTTATAATCAGGGGGAAAAAGGGCAGGAGATGAGGGTGAGTGGCCTTAAGCCCATAGGAATAGGTCTGGTGATCATTTGGTGGGTTTCACGAATGCCCTGGTTTACCTGCCAGAGATGGCGGTTGGTGGGGATAGTGGGGTAGGATTCAGTGAAGCTGTAACTGCTTTGTTTCCTTCCTCTAATTAATTACAGAGCTCAGTACATACTTTTCCTTTATCCCCATCAAAAACATTCATTAAACATCTAATAGATGTGGCATTGTTGCGTGTGGGGGTGTGTGTCCAACTGCTTTGTTCAAGTTTGGACTGGAGAGGATTTCTGTGTTCGGTAGTTTCTTGGAATCAATAGATTTGCTACCAGTTCAAACTGCTCCACAGAGCCTTTAAAAATGTTTACACTCTGTGACCCAGTAATTCCACTTCTGGGAATCTGTACTAAGTAAAGAGAAATCCAGAATAAGATTTATGTGCAAGGATGTCCACGGCAATGTTATTTATAAAAGGAGAAAAACTGGAAAAAACCAGAAATGCCCCAAATTAAGGGAATGATTAACCAGATGATACCACAGCCATATGATGCTCATATTATATAGCTATGAAAATTGTTTTCAAATATTAAGAACATAGAAATAGCCATAATGATGAGTGAATATGTAGGCTAAGAACTGCATGTATAGTTTGATCCTGATTTTTTTAAATTGCATATCTATGCAGAGAAAAATGACTAAGAGGAAAGTCATAAACATTCACTGTAATTATCTCTGGGAGGCAGAATTACAGGTGACTAACTTCTTTATCCTTTTCTGTATCTTTCAAATATATTCAGTGAGCATGTATTATTATTAAAATTAGCCCCCCAAACCCTCCAAATTCTATCTGATAAACAAATTAAACAAACAGGTAAATGTTTCATAAATTGTACTCTGTCCTCCCTGTGCTGTGTACTTGGAGTTAGGACTCACCTACTTTGGTTCTCTCTCTCTCTTTCTCTCTCTCTCTCACACACACACACACACACAGCTCTGCTTTCAGTCTGCCTTGCCGGAGTGCAAGTTTCAGGCAATATGTCACCTCTGTAAAGGGAATTTGTACTTCTCTTTAATTGTGTGATTAAAGCTTGTTGGTGCTGGCACATGGCGAGTACTTTTTCTGGTCCAGCTCTTTCTAGGCCCCTGAAATTACACCAGTAGGGGGCTGTCTACTCTGTGGATTGCCTGAAAGGAACAGCTTTCTGGGAAACTGACCTGTGGGAAGATAAAAGAAATTCTGCCTGGGGTGTGATGGGGTGGTGGGAGTTTGAGGGAAAGACAGAGTAGAGACAGGGATAGAATGAGCAGTTTTGGTTAGTAGAGAGGGTATCTTAGTAAGGTTGTCTTTTAGTGTCTTGCTGTTAAAAAAATGTAGCACTGCAGTTCAGTTGGATGGGTAAGAAGTTCTGTTGAAGGTTAAATGCACCCAGCTCCATGCCTGCCTCTCAGCCCTGCTAGGAACCCAGATCCTGCTATAACGAGGAGGGGCTGCTCAGTAAAGGCTGTCTTCCTTTAACAAACAGTCAGCAGGTGCAAAAGTGAAATATGCACCTAAATTTCAAGCAATACAGAAGTGTAGAAATTAAAACGTGAAATTCCTTCCCTCTCCAATCTCACTCTTCAGAAGTAACCTGATAAAAAGTCTGGTGTATATTTTTCCAGACCTTTCCACTTTTCCTACGCATACACAACAAGCATATATGCACATACACACAGAGTTACACACATAGGTAGAGAACAAAAATGGAACCAAACTATAAATATTATTCTGTAACTTACTTTTGAAAAAAACACCAATATTATTTCATGGGCATGTTTCCATGTCAGTATATATAGGTTTACCTCATTTTTTTAGTAACTATATAACATTCCATCATGGGAATGTTTCAGACTTATTTAACCAACTCCCCATGGTTGGACATTTAATTTAGTTCCAGTTTTTCATAGTTACAAGCAATAGTGCAATAAACATCCTTGTACATATTCCATGGAATCAACTTAAGGGGAAATCTTCTTTCCATCAGCTGTGCATTACCTAACCATTTGCAATTAGTTTCCTGGGCTCTGGAGGACACTTTTTAATGGCTATGCCAAATGTTCTGTAGCGTCCCAAATGGTCCAAGGCATCCTTTCCAATTGAGTTGCAGTCTACTACACACTGCATTTTAAACGATATTACGCTTTAAGGACAGGGCACTGTCTTATATTACTGATACAGTGTTGTAATGCTCTGTCTTCATCTTAATGCCCTGGACTTGAATGGACACTGCCTGAAGAGAGTGGGGCGGCCAGAGGCTGCTGGTACATGGCACAAAGGACAGCCCGACCCAGGGAGACACAAATATGTGAACTTCCCTTCCCCACTTACATCCAGCATCTCTCCACCACTTCTGGCAGCAAGATAAGGCACTTTATTTTCCACCTACCAGCGGGGAGAAAAGTTGGGGTGCACTAATACTAACATTCGAATTGAAGGAGACCAGGCTGCTTTCGACCCCTCCTATCCCCCATCTCCCTCCCCTACACTCAGGGGCTCACCGTCTCCATCAGTCATCTGGCTAGACAGCCCTTTCTCCGACACCCTATTTGGAGGTGACACCAGCCATTGCCTGCACCCCCATCAAAACACATCTCTTTTTATTTTTTTATTTTCTAACTTTTTTATTGAATTATAGTCAGTTTACAATGTTGTGTCAATTTCCAGTGTAGAGCACAATTTTTCAGTTATACATGAACATACATATATTCATTGTCACATTCTTTTTCGCTGTGAGCTACAAGATCTTGTATATATTTCCCTGTGCTATACAATATAATCTTGTTTATCTATTCTACATGTGCCTGTATGTAGAAAACACATCTTTTTTTAGAACTCTCCGTTGCCAGTATTCATTTGTATTAGCATGACAGAGAGCACCTAAGGCTTGACATCAGGAGACCATTTTTTAGCCCTAGGCCTTTGATCAAATCAGTTAATCTCTCTGAGCCTCCATTTTGACATCTGCAAAATGGGGATAATAATAATAGTATCTTCTTCAAAGGGCTGATGTAGAGATGAAACGAGATCACAGAGGGGAAAGTCCACTGAAAGCAAGGAAAAGTGCTATGTGATTGTCAGGTGCCGTTATTATTTATGGATTCTCTCCTGTAGATAAACCAGTTTTACTTTGTCTTATTTAAGCAGGGGATTTCTGGAGACTACAATGTTTTAACTGGGAGGAGTGCTTATTACAGTGAAAATGTCAGGCGGTGGCACAGGCCAGTGGGGAAGCTATTTTGAGATGGGGAAGACCTTCCAGACCTTCAAATCCACCTATGTAGGGGGTTGCTGGCACCGCCAAGATGGACAGCTGACCAGAGTCCCCCAGGCAAAAGTGTCAGAAAGGTCTCTGTTACCCTTTTCTATCTCCAGGAGAGAGGAGGATGGCTTGGAAGGGGGCAAGAAGAGCGTAGATTTCTGTGGGCTGGCCTGAGGACCTATCCTCCCAGGGGACATGTGTTCTAGCAACTGTTTGGTGTATTTTTAAAGGTCAGTGAGGCTTTGGCTCTATAGGATGGAGTGGCTGTGACACCTGATTAATGTCTGTGCAGTACTTTCCAGAATGAAATTTAATCAGCAGAATGATTGCAGCAAGTAGCTGCCTGGAGGAAAACGATCCTGTCCTAATGGCGCCTTGTTTGATGTGTTGGCGTTGTGGCGGGGCACACACGGTATTAGTCCAGCCCACGGGGGCCCGCCTGGGACACCGGAGCAACTAGCAAGGAAATGCAGGCAGCAGCCGCAGCCCTGCCAGAGCTCTGGGTAGGGTCACCGCGGTCACTGTCAGCCCCTCCCCACTCCCAGGACCTTTACTGTCAGCCTCGTTCCTGCCCCCAGGGTCTTCCCCGTCGGCTCCTCTAACCCCCTCCTTTCATTATTATCCGTTCCCCGAGTCCCTCAAATCCGTCACTCTTCGTGCTCCCCGCATCTGCTTCAAGGCCTTCACTGACAGCTTCGTCCAACACTCTCACACAGACACACAAGCACACGTGCCTCGCCGCCCCGCACAGGTGTTCTCAAGGCTTATGTGGAATGAAAAATAGTCTCTCCTCCCCAAAATGACTGGAGTCCCTTGGTCTAATTAACCCTTCTTGGCCCACTTTCCTGACAGAAGCACGGCGGTTATTACACTGACCTGCAGACATTCTGCGGTCGGCATTATTTATACTCCCTAACAGATAGGAAGTGCGGCAGGGATCGAGGGGACTGCCACGTCCCACCACTCAAATGACCCGGTGTGCCTTACGTCCAAGCTGACTGTGCTGGGCCTTCCTCACCAGGAGCTGCGGTTTGAGATGTCCTCCCAGGAGTGGAGCTGGGCTGAATGCACTAGTCACACTTTCTTGCTGATCTTTATTTCCCCAGTTTGAAAAACTTCCACTTAACCCGTCCAGAGTGTACCCCAGACTCACCGCAGGGATTTAACCCAGGACGAGGCAAGAGCTTGGAATTATTAAGACCCCAGTTTACAGTGGAAAGGGTAGCCTTTCAGGACCAAACGGATCAGAATGACCAGGCTGTAACAACCCCCTCTAAACTCAAAGAAAGGGCTGAGCAGTCTCTTCTCCGCGGGCAGCTGAGATGACTTCAAGACTTGCAGGCTTTGCCTGAGGCACCACCCCAAGGTCCTATGTGTGAAATGAATCTGGAATCCAGGAAAAACAAAGAACTGACTGGTGTTCCTGACCACATCAAGTTGTGTATGTGTGTGGTAGGGTCTAGAGGCGGAACTGAACCAGAGAGGGTGGAGATGGTGTTCAAAGTTAGAAGATACCTTGAATAGTATAGAAAAAACCATTATTGAGCACTTGCTATGTACCAGGTCCTAGAAATAAATAAGATTCAATAAATAAATAAGATTCGCTCTCAAGGAGTTCACAGTTAAGTGGGGGGGGGGTCTTGTAAAAAAAAAGATAATTTCGGCACAGAAAACTAAATGCAATGGTAAAAGTGTATGCTGGATACAGAGAGAGGACTGAGAAGGGGTGGGAGAAGTGGTACCTGATTTAAGTATTAAAAGATTTACTCATTCATTCATTCTCTAGGATGTAAGTCGCATGAGGTCAGGGGCTTTTGTTCGCTGTTGTAGGTCTAATGCCTAGAACAGTACCTGGAATATGGTAAGAACACGATATTCATTGAATAAATGAATACATGCTTATTAATATGCCAAGCACTGTGTTAAGCACTTGGGATACATGGGGGAGGGGTGATGGAAAGGGAAGAGTCAAGGAAGATTTCTAGGTTTTTGGCTTGAGCAGAAGGATTGGTCTTAATTCTTCCTTAAACACTTGGTAGAGTTCACCAGTGAAGCTATCTGGTTTGTGTTATTGTTTTGGGAGGGGGAGGTCTTTGGTAGAAATTTTTGATGGCTGATTCATTTCACTTGTATCGGTCTATTCAGATTTCTATTTCTCCTTAAATCAGTTTTGATAACTTGTGTCTTTCTAGAAACTTGTCCATTTCACCTAGGTTATCTAATTTGTTGGCATACAATTATTCATAGTATGCCTTTAAAAAAAACATCTGTAAGTTCAGTAGTAATGTCCCCAGCTATAATTGTTGAATTGTCTATTTCTCCCTGCAATTCTGTCAGGTTTTGCTTCCTGTAGTTTGGGGAGGGGGTCTCTTTTTAGGTGTGTATATATTTATAATTGTTATATCTTCCTGAAGTATTGACCCTATTATCATTATAAAATGTTCTTCCTTGTCTCTAGTAACAATTTTTGTCATAAAGTTTATTTGTCTGATATTAGTATGTCAACTCTCTTTTAGTTACTGTTTTCATGATGCATCTTTTTTCATCCTTTTACTTTCAACTTAATTGTGTCTTTGAATCCAAAGGATGTCTGTAGACAGCATATAATTGGATCATGCTTTTTATCCATTCTTCCAAATCTGCCTTTTGGGTGTAGTGTTTAAGATGTTTGAATTTGATGTAATTATCAAAAAGGTAGGATTTATGTCTGCTTTTGCTATTTGTTTTCTATATTTCATGTCATTTTTGTTCATCAGCTCCTCCATTACTGCCTTCTTTTGGGTTAAGTGGATTATTTTCTAGCCTACCATTTTGATTAACTTGTTTCTTTTACTATATTTTCATAGTGGCTTCCCTGGAGATTGCAATGAGTATATTAACTTATACAAACCAATTGAAATTAATACCAAATTAGTTTTCAATATTATTCAAGAACTTGCTCCAAGAATGCTCCATTCTCTTCCTGCTCCTTTGTGCTGTTATTGTCATACAAATTACATCTTTATACAGTGTCATCAACACAGACTTGTCATGATTGCTTTACACAGTTGTCTTTTAAATCAGAAAGCAGCGGGGGGAGGGGTGGAATGTGGTATATGGCCTAAAATTAATATTATGTATTGCCTTGACATATGGTAAAATCAAGAGGGCCTCAAATGGCCTAACTGCAAATTCCCTTCCCCACTCTGCTTCCACAGATAAGATCCTCTAGCCAAACAACCCTCTTTATCATGGAGACCAGGTACAGTTCCTGCTTATCCCTGAGTAGTGGGCTTCAGTTCCCTGCCAGCCCATAGAATTAGTTAAACAAACCAATCAAATCCTCCCACAGGAACCAGGGGCTTCTCCGTCTTCTTGATACTGCAAAGCCTGCCTCCCATACCCCTGCTTGTTCACTCTTTCCAAGTGCAAACCCTGTGTGGCCCTGTGTGACATGCAGTGTCCTCCCCCTTCAGGCTGCAAGTATATGTGACTAATAAACTGCTGTCCATTTCATCTGTCCAGTGTTGTGTACGTGGTCATCCCCATAGCCCTAGGGCAGGATCCCTCCCTCAACAATGGTGTGAAGAGGAGGTGATCAAAACAATTGGCGTCATGAACAGGATGGACCAACCATGACCCAGGACAGCTGGTCAGCTTTAATTAACTGCTCAGGCTAATTAACTGACTCCATGATATGACAAATGCTGTCTTGGACAGAACTGCCAGTTGCTGGTGGACTTGTGCTTTGGCTTGCAAGGCACTGTGTGTGGTCTTTGCTAGGTATTGCCATCTCTTTCCACTTTGAATGCTCTAATCCTCAAGATAAGAATTACTGCTAATTGACTATATCCCATCATGGTTTTGACCTGTGTTTGGCAGCTGGTCTCTGAGGCTCCTGCCTGTGCAGGCAGCACACACAGATTCCTAACCAGTTGGCACTTGAGGTGCAGTTACCAAGGGTGGAGCTATAGCTTTCTGATCACTTTGTCTAGCCTGGCTACTGTCACTGGCTGCTTGAACAGCCATAACATACCTTGTTCATGGTTGTGTGCTACTAGGACAGACCCAGGGACACCTCTGTGAGGCTAGTGGAAAGGAAGGAGACCATCATCTTGGGGAGAATTAAGCTGACTATTAGTTGCCTAACAGTCACTGTTATTCAGGCAAGGAGAACATTCTTGCTCATCTCCTGTACTGCTGCTTCCTTTGTGGCTGTCAAGTATGCTCTCCTAACCCCCAAAGGTATTCAGGTACACATCCATGGTGGCCCATGGCCCAGGCATCAATGATTTTAAAAATGGGAAGGAGTATTTCATACCTAATTGCTCTCCCAATGCATAACTCCTAACCAATGTGCCTGGGTTTTGCCTAACGCTGCTGCTTACCAGTGCATCAAAAGTCCTAATCTTGCAATCACAGAGCTTGATGAATTCCATTTAGGCTATAGACAAAATGATCTTACTGGATGTGGACCTCAACCCATAACCATCAAGAAAGTCCACTTCACTGATGACTGGGCAGAGAGAGAAACTGAAAGCAGTGGCTTCACATGGCTAGAAATCTAAACTGTTATGAGGGAATTTTTAGAGAAAGAAAAGGGTGGGGAAGGGAAGCCCCTGCAGGGGAAAGAGTAGGGCTGTAGCACAATTGTGGACCCAATGATCTTCTGTTACACCACTCTGCTGCTCATGCCTCCTGTGGGACAAAGAGCTCAATTCTCAGGGTTGCAGGAAAAACATTACATTGAAACAAAGGTCCACAATTGGACACAATTGGAAATACAAAATGTACTAAAATAATTCATACAGCAAAAAGACAAAAGGGCACTTTTGCACCTCTACAACATAGGCTCTGAATTAACTTCAACATTTGCAGCTGAAATGCACCAACTGGCAAATGTTCATGGAGTTAGTCAATACTAAGGCTCAGATTACAGTTATACCTGGGGACCCATTAAATTATAACAAGGTACCCTCCATAATCTTAAGGGAGTTACTGAATGTAAAATAGAGGACAAATAGGTATGCTTCACCTTAACCATCAGAATTACCATTTTGCCTATATTCCCCATGGTCATAGCACTCACTATCCTAAAATGTCCCGTAGTGGGCATGGACATTCTGACCCAATGAATAATAAATTAAAATTAAATAAAGTCTTTGGCATTTACAAATTGCCTTAACTAAACGAGGTGCCATGGATTCCCCTGTTAAAATAGTTAATATGACCTAATGTAACTTAAAACAGGGACTTCAAAGATTAAAACTTATATATAAGACCTAATTAGTGAAGGGGTGATTATCTCCACTGCTCCTTCATTTGACATCCCAATTTGGCCTGTTCTTAAACCTGGAAAGAATGAATGGTGCCTCACAGGAGATAACTACAACCTCAATGCTGTGGTTTCATCCACTAAGGCCCCTACACCAAATATTGTTGTAATTACTTACTCTCTCCAACTGGTAAATATTTTGCTATTATAGATTTGGATAGTATATTCTGTTCAGTGTCTATTTCAGTAGCTTCTCAACTGCTGTTTGGCTTCACCTCTGAAAGGACACAATATACCTTTACTAGGGTGTATTTACTAGGGTACCACAGCAAACTTGCCATCACACACCAGATCCCAACTGCATCCACCTTTCTCTAGGAACACAGATATGACATTACCACAATAACATACTCCTCCAAGGAGATTGATTTGACACACTTATTGAGGACATACAAATAACTCACAAAGGCACTCACAAAAAGAGGATAGACCATTGCTCCAAACATAAGGCAAGACCACCTCTGTTACATTTCTGAAAATTCTTTGATAAACTGAGAGCTATATCATCTCTGACATTGTCTTAAACAGCTGTTGACCTTTTAAGTGCCCACAATATTAATACAAGTCCAACAGCTTTGAGGGTTGGGGTTTTGTTTTTTGTTTTTTTTTTTGGTTCTGGAGGCATCACATTCTTCATCTACAAATTTTACTTTATATCACTGATGCATTACTTGCGAACTGGCCCATCTTGAATAGGGCCTTCTCCAACAAAAAGCTCTAGAATCTGTCAAATTGAAATCAACAAGCACTTCTGTTAGTTCCCTCAGAGACTCCTTCATTGTAGCTTAGCAACATCCTTTCATGCCTCCTGGAATCTCTAGGCCACCTACGATGACTATAAATTAAGTTGTCCATAGGCTTCTGAAGCAAGAAGCATCATAGCCCTATACTACATACCATCAGGGCAACAACTGATGGCCACATACCGAGATCTTCTGAAAATCAAGGTTCTCATAGTCCCTGAGCCTGTGACCTTTTATACCTAGCTGCCCATTATGCCTTGGGTCATGGAAGCAGCACCCCACAAGCATATCACAGCTAATGAGGTCTCCTTGCCACTGGATGGAGCCAAACCTGGCTACAAGAGGGGTGGTCTCCTCTATCTTCAGTCACTTGCCAGATACCATGATGCTAGTCTCCCAGACTCTTGGCAACCTGGGGACTCCCTTAGGATCAACCAGGTGGCCAATAATGGGCATTCATACACTTTATGGATGGCATCACACCACCATGCTTGATAGAGTTCAATAGGATGTTGCTGTTTTTCATCCCTTAACCAGAATGTCTCTGAAAAGGATGGTACACAAGAGTCAGCAAAATTGGCCACACTTCAGGTAATCATTTTAACATTGGATACCCTGGCCAACAAATAGTCTCATCTGTACATTTTTACAAACTCTTGGGCCATTGCCTAAGAGTTGCCCCCTTTGAGATAAAGAACTCTGGGAATCTCTTGATCCATAGATACCCAAAATATAAACCAAGGTCACAAAATGTCTCTACATATACTAAGGCCACAATACAAGGCCTTACCAGGATGCTTCTTATTTAGTTTGGAGTTGTAGACATCAGTGATAGTGACAAAGGTACTCATTTCACTTTTCAGAATACACAATGCTGGCTCTTAAGGAAGGCATTCAGTGGAACTTCCACCCCTCCTATAGGCCCCAGGAAGTTGGTTTGAGTGAAAGGCAAACTGAGCTCCTCAGAGAACGCTTATTAAAGTCACAAAGTGGCAAATGGACCCCCACTGGGTGTCACTATTGCCACAGGCATTGATTAGTCTAAATTCATGCCTTCTGGGGACATGTACTCCCTGCACCAATGCCACACAGGTCCCTCAACTGCCTTTATTGTCCACCAAGGGGGACACCTCTAAAGTTAATGTTTTTTGATGATCTCTTCATCATGTGGCCCTCTTTCTCCTGGTCAAGTTCCTACTTCACTTCCTAGGGAGGCACTTTTCCTATCCCTAAAAGTCTCAGTCATGATCAAGATTTAAATTGATATCAAGATTCAAGAGGTCAGCTGTGATGTAAATCTTAAAATTAATATTGAGTGCTGCCTTGACAGCTGGTAAAATCAGGAAGGCCTCAAGTAGCCTAAATCCAAGTTCCCCTCCTCACTCTGTTCCTATGGATGATAAGGTCCCCTAGCCAAAAACTTCTCCTTCTCATGGGAATCAGGAATAGTTCCTACTTAACCCTGAATAGCATGCCTCAGTTCCCTGTCGGCCCATGGAATTATTCAAACAAGCCAATCACATCCTTCTGTGGGAACTGAGAGTCAAGGCATACTCTTGATACTACAAAGTCTGACTCCTTCAGACCCTCTTTGTTCACCCTGTTCCCAAGTGCAAACCCCTTGTGGCCCTGCATGGCATGCATTGTCCTCTTTCACTGGGCTGTGTGTATATGTGACTAATAAACTGCTGTCCATTTCATCTGTCCAGTGTTGGGTGTTGTATGTTCAGCCATCTCCATAACCTTAGGTTGGGGAATCCATCCTTCACCAATGGAATGAAGAGGTGGTGCTCAAACCAAGAAGTTATAAAGAAAAAATACATTTATATTGTCTTTTATACTTATCTATGTATTTCAATTTAGCAATTTCTTTTTTTTTTTTCATGTAGATTTAAGTTGCTATCTAGTGTTCTTTCATTTAAGCCTAAAAATATCACTTTAGTATTTTTTGTAGGGAAGATCTGCCAACAATAAATTCTCTTAGTTTTTATCTCCTTCATTTTTGAAGAAAAGTTTTACTGGATATAGAATTCTTTAGGTAACAGTCTTTTTTCTTTCAGCACTTTTAATATGTCACCTTACTGCCTTCTGGCCTCTATGGTTTCTGATGAGAAATTAGCTGTTAATCTTGTTGAGCAACCTTGTATCAAATGAGTCACTTTTCTCTTGCTGCTTTTAGGATGATCTCTTTTTCTTTGTCTTTTGACAGTTTGATTATGATGTATCTAGGCGTGGATCTTTTTACATTTACATTTACAAATCCTACTTGGATTTGTTTAGTTTCTCAGATGTGCAGATTCATGTTTCTTTTTAAATGAAACTTGGGAAGCTTTCTGACATTATTTCATCAAATGTACTTTTTGCCGCATTCTTTCTCTCCTCTCACCCATTGTGTTGATGCTTCACTGTGTCCAACAGGTCTCTCAGGCTCTGTTCATTTTCCTTTTTTCCCTTCTTTGTGCTCCTCAAACTCAAAAATCTCAATTGAACTATCTTCAAGTTCATTAATTCTTTATTCTGCCTGATCAATTCTGTTGTCAAGTTCCTCTAGCGAATTTTTCATTTCAGTTATTAAGCTTTTCAACTCCATACTTTCTATTCCATTCATTTTATAATTTCTATCTCTTTATTGATAATTGGTATTTAGTGAGACATCATTTTCATACTTTGCTTTAGTTCAGTAGACTTGAGATCCTTTACTTCAGCATATTTAAAACCTCTCATTTAAAGTTTTTGCCCAGTAACTCCAATGTCTGGGCTTTCTCTAGGACATTTCCTATTGACTGCTTTTTTCCCGTGTATGAGTCAGTCTTTCTTGTTTCTTTGCATGTCTCATAATTTTTTCTGAAAACTGGATTTTTCAATAATATAATGTGACAACTCCTAAAATTAGATTCTCTCTTATGCCCAGGGTGTTTTATGTTTTGTTTTTCTGTTTGTTTTTGTTAATATTGCTGTTTGTTTGGTTAATGACTTTTCTGAAGTAATTCTGTAAAGTTTGTATTCTTCATCATATGTCTTTGCTTGGTTAGCTTACTGAGCAGCTAATGATTAGATAGTTTCCTTAAATGCCTGGAATCAATATCTCCCAGTATTTATTGAGGGGCTCTGTGTTCACTTTGGAGCTTTTAATATTGAGCCAGATAACTTGAAAATCTGTCTTAGCCCTCATTTCCTGATTACATAGAACCTCAAAATCAGCTGGATGTGAGAACTTTGGGCCTCCTCAGGTTTTTCCTGAGTGTGCACACAGACTCACACATGTGTGTGACTTTCTAGAGTCCCAGGAATTGTCAGAGCTTGTCAAAACCCCTATGGGCCTTTCATTCCCCACTTTTCCTTTTGAGATTTTTGGTAAGCCTATTGTTTCCCACTGTGTCTAGCAGCAATGATGTTAAATAATTGCCACTTACTATTTTCAGCAAACACCCTCAAGGAAAAGGCTGTTCACACTGGGTGAGCTCTAAGGTCAAATAAAAACAAACCTTGTGAATGGTGTCTTCCAGGGAACCATCAAACAGGTCAAACAATGACAACTATATAGGTATAGGGTTTGAAGGAGCTCTAACCCCATTTTGCCCCTCTAGTGGCTGCCAGGCTTTTGGTTTCCACATTATTGTGGGTTGTCAGTTTTAAAGGCTACTGCAGGACTGGAGAGAAGGAGATGGGCTTAGAGCAAGTTAAAATGCCACTCAGCTTGCTGTTCTTACTGCACTCTAGCTGTTTTTCTTCAACACACACTCTGGTTCCTGCAAGCATTTTGTTACTTTCCAGAGATCTAAAAAAGCAGATTATGACCATTATTAACAGTGTTCTCATTGGCTCTGTGAAAGAGAGTATTTTCTGAGGTCCTTTCCACTCCATTATTGCTGACATCATTCTAATTAATTCAATTTTGAACCTTTTGAGTTTGATATCTGTAGGATATCTAGGTAGAGATATACAATAGGAAGCTGAGTATATAGATCTGAAGATTGGGGGGGAATCTGTATAGAGATAAAAATGTGGAAGATGTAAGAATAATTTAAAACATTGGAGTGGATGAGGTCACGCAGGAGGAATCTGTATGATATGAAGAACAGAAATCTTAGGAAAGAACTGTAAGGAACAGCAATATTTAAGGGTCATTTAGAGACCGAGAAGATTGAGAAGGCCAATCTCAAGAGAGATAAGAGACACCAGAAAAACTTAGATTTGAGAATACATTTCTCATTGACCATGCCATCTGTGGTTTGAAACCCAATGTCATTCCCATCTTGTTTTTTGCTGACATAGAATACCCAGTGTGTCCATCTAGCTTAGGACTAGCAAGATGCTTAGAACTGCTCCATTCTCCAATCAGGGACAGAGATGTCAGGTCATTTATCAGGTCTATCAGTCTTCAGTTTGTCTCCTTCGCTGATCTTTTTAGCTCCTACTCAAATCTTGTCTCCTCCATGAAGTCTCCTGACATGAAATAAGAAGAATCAACATGCATCCTTGATGCTGGCTCCCTAACGTTCTACTTTTTCACCACTATATTTCACTAGGTTCCTTTGCATTTTCATATAAATTTTAGAATCAGCTTGTTATTTTCTTTTTTTTTTTAACGTTTGTTATTGATTTATAATCGTTTTACAATATTGTGTCAAATTCCAGTGTAGAGCAGTTTTTCAGTTATACATGAACATATATATATTCATTGTCACATTTTTTCTCTTTGAGCTACCATAAGATCTTGTGTATATTTCCCTGTTCTATACAGTATAATTTTGTTTATCTATTCTACAATTTTGAAATCCCGTCTATCCCTTCCCACCCCCTGCTCCCTTGGCAACCACAAGTTTGTATTCTATGTCTATGAGTCTATTTCTGTTTTGTATTTACGCTTTGTTTTTTTGTCTTTTTTTTTTTTTTTTAGATTCCACATATGAGCGATCTCATATGGTATTTTTCTTTCTCTTTCTGGCTTACTTCCCTTAGAATGACATTCTCCAGGAGCATCCATGTTGCTGCAAATGGCGTTATGTTGTCAGTTTTTATGGCTGAGTAGTATTCCATTTTATAAATACACCACGTCTTCTTTATCCAGTCATCCATTGATGGACATTTAGACGGTCTCCAAAGTATTGAAGGAACTAAAAGAGATAGTGTTTAGAGATATAAAATATGTCAAAAATGAAATCGAAGCAATAAAGAAGAGCCAAGTAGAATTGGTAAACTCATTGGCTGAGATGAGAATAGATCTAAAGGCTGTACAAAGCAGACTAGATAATGCAGAGGAATGAATTAGTGACCTAGAAAGCACCCAATCAGAACAACTGCAAGATAAACAAATAAAAACAAATTAAAGCAACATAAGGGACCTATGGGATAATATAAAGCATGCCAATCTATACATAATAGGGGTCCCAGAAAAGGAAGAAAGATCAAAGGGGATTGAAAAGGTTTTTGAAGAAATCATGACTGAAAACTTCCCAAACTTAAAGAAGGAATCAGATATCCAAGTACAGGAAGTTCAAAGGGTCCCAAACAGGAAGAACCCAAACAGACCCACACCAAGACATATCATGATCAAGATGGCCAGAGTCAAGGATAAAGAAGTGATCCTAAAGGCAGCAAGAGAAAAGCAAAGAGTGAGTTACAAGGGAACCCCCATAAGGCTCTCAGCTGATTTCTCTACACAAACACTACAGGCCAGAAGGGAGTGGCAAGATATATTCAAAGTCCTGAGTGAAAAAAAAAGATGCAGCCTAGGATACTTTATCCAGGAAGGCTATCCTTTAGGATAGAAGGAGACATAAAGAATTTCACAGACAAGAAAAAACTACAAGAGTTTAGCAATACTAAACCCATGCTAAAAGAAATATTGAAAGGTCTACTCTAAATAGAAAAAAAGCTTGTTATTTTCTGCAAAAAAAAAAAAGCTGCTGTGATTTTTTACTTGGATTGTGCTGAATCTACAGATCAAGTCGGAAAGAAATGACATTTTAAGAATATCAAGTACTCTGATACAGTAATATTATATATCTCACAATTTATTTAGGTTTTCTTTTATTTCTCTCAAGTAATATTTCATACTTTTAAATGCACAGATCTTCCACATCTTTTGTCAGCTCATTATGTCAAAATCATTTGATGTTACCATAAGTGGCATAGTTTTCATTTCAATTTTAGGATCTTCAAAGCTGGTATATAGAAATATCATTGATTTTTGTATACTGACTTCATATTATGCAACCTTGTTACTCATATATTAGTTCTAATAACTTTTTTTGTAGATTCCTTAAGGTTTTCTATACAGACCATCATGTTGCCTGTGAATAAAGAGTTGTTCCTCCAACCTGTATGTCTTTTTCCCCTTTTTCTTCCCTTATTACATGATCTAGAATCTTTAGTACAATGTTGAATAGAAGTCATGAGACCAGACATACTAGCTTTGTTATCTTAGGAGAAAATTCATTTCTTCACCATTAATTATGATGGTAGCTATAGGTTCTCCATAGTTGCCTTCATTAGGTTTAGGACGTTCTTTTCTCAGTTTGCTGAGAGATTTTATCAGGAATGGGTGATGGGTTTTGCCAAATCTTTTTTCTGCATTTAGTCAGTTAATATGGTGAATTAAAGTGACTGATTTTAAAAAGTTAAAACAACTTTTGATTCCTGGGATAAACAGTAATTTAGTGATTTATTATCTTTCCTGTATATTGCTTGACTCTGTTTGCTAAATTTTTTTTATTGTAGCATAGTCAGTTTACAATGTCGTATCAATTTCTGGTGTATGGCATAATAGTTCAGTCATATATATACATACATATATTCATTTTCATATTCTTTTTCATTATAGGTTACTACAAGATATTGAATATAGTTCCCTGTGCTATACAGAAGAAACTTGTTATTTATCTATTTTATACACAGTAGTTAGTATCTGCAAATCTCGAACTCCCAATTTATCCCTTCCCACCTCCTTTCCCCTCTGGTAGCCATTAAGTTCGTTTTCTGTATCTGTGAGTCTGTTTATGTTTTGTAAATAAGTTTGTGCCTTTTTTTTTAGATTCCACATATAAGTGATATCATATGGTATTTTTCTTTCTCTTTCTGGCTTACTTCACTTAAAATGATTATCTCCAAGTCCATTCATGTTGCAAAAGGCATTATTTTATTAATTTTTAGGGCTAAGTAGTATTCCATTGTATAAATATACCACATCTTCTTTATCCAGTCATCTGTTGATGGACATTTAGGTTGTTTCCATATCTTGGCTGTTGTAAATAGTGCTTCTATGAACATTGGAGTGCATGTATCTTTTTGAATTAAAATTCCCTCTGGATATATGCCCAGGAGTGGGATTGCTAGATCATATGGTAAGTCTATTTTTAGGGGTTTTTTTTAACTTTTTTTTATTGAATTATAGTCATTTTACAATATTGTGTCAAATTCCAGTGTAGAGCATACCTTTTCAGTTATACATGAACATACATATATTCATTGTCAAATTTTTTTTCGCTGTGAGCTACCACAAGATCTTGTATATATTTCCCTGTGCTATACAGTATAATCTTGTTTATCTATTCTGCATATGCCTGTCAGTATCTACAAATTTTGAAATCCCAGTCTGTCCCTTCCCACCCCCCACCCCCTTGGCAACCACAAGTTTACATTCTATGTCTATGAGTCTGTTTCTGTTTTGTATTTATGTTCTTTTTTTTTTATGATTCCACATATGAGCGATCTCATATGGTATTTTTCTTTCTCTTTCTGGCTTACTTCACTTAGAATGACATTCTCTAGGGACATCCATGTTGCTGCAAATGGCATTATGTTGTCATTTTTATGGCTGAATAGTATTCCATTGTATAAATATACCACCTCTTCTTTATTCAGTCATCTGTTGATGGACATTTAGGCTTTTTCCATGTCTTGGCTATTGTAAATAGTGCTGCTATGAACATTGGGGTGCAGATGTCTTTTTGAAGTAGGGTTCCTTCTGGATATATGCCCAGGAGCAGGATTCCTGGGTCATATGGTAAGTCTATTCTTAGTCTTTTGAGGAATCTCTATACTGTTTTCCACACCAAACTGCATTCCCACCAGCAGTGTAGGAGGGTTCCTTTTTCTCCACATCCTCTCTAGAATTTATCGTTTGTGGATTTTTTAATGATGGCCATTCTGACCAGTGTGAGGTGATACCTCATTGTAGTTTTGACTTTGTTTGCTAAAATTTTATTCAAAGGTTTTGTGTCTGTGTTCCTAAAGGGTCTAGGGTCTTGAGGATTGTCTGCACTTTGCTTTTCTTTTCATGTCTTTGTATGATTGTAGTATCAAGGTCATGCTGGAATAAAGTTGTGCTGTTACTCACTAAACACTATAGAAAGACAGAGATGATAAATATGAAAGAAGTTAAAAGTGAAATAAGATAGTATGAGAGTCCAATATACATCTTATTGGAATTTCAGAAAGAGCAAATTGAAAAAGAATAGTTGAAGAGATAATGGCTGCAAATATCTGAATCCACAGATAATAGGAAACACAATGCAAACCAGGCAGAATAACGAAAAAGAACTTCACACCTAGACACACTGTGAAATGCAGACTACCAGAGATGAACAGACCTTAAAAATAGCCAGGGGCATTTTTCTCAAAGAAATGAAAATTTATGTTCACATAAAAGCCTGTTACTGGATATTCACAGCAGCTTTTTGGCAAAATATGGTACTGGCCAGATGTCTTTCAATGGGAGAATGGTGAAACAAAGTATTATATGTGCATACCATAGAATACTACCAACCAATAAAAAGGAACAAACTATTGATACACAGAACTTGGATGAATTTCCAGAGAATTATGTTGAGTGATAAAAGCCAATCTCCAAAAGTTACATACTATATGATTACATTCATATAACATTCTTGAAATGACAGCATTATAAAAATGGGGAACAGATTGGTGGTTTCCAAAGATTAGAGATAGGGGGAGGGGGTAAGAGGGAGGTGGGTGAAGTTATAAAAGGGCAACATGAAGGATCCTTGTGGTGTTGGAACTACTTATTATCTTGACTGTGGTGGTGGATACACAAACCTATACAGGTGATAAAATTGCACAGAACTTAATATAAACTTACATCACAGACATATACACAAAAAATGGATGTGAGTAAAATTGGGGAAATCTGAATAAGATCGTGGATATTAGTATCCTAGTTGTGATACCATATTATTATTTTTGCAAAATGTTACCATTGGGAAATTTGGCAAAGTATAAAGTGTATGACTTTGTATTATCTTTTTACAACTGTATGTAAATCTAAAATTATATCAATACAATTTTTAATTTTAAAAAAGTAGCCAGAGAGAAAATACAGATCCTCCACAAAGGAAAAACAGACTGTCAGCAGACTTCTCAATAGCAGCAATGAAAATCAGAAGACAGTACAATGTTGTCCTCAAAGGTTCTACAAAAGTCTGTCAATCCTGAATTGATATCCAGGAAATATTTTCTTTTGTGCACAATGGTGAAATAAAGGTATTTTCAGACAAGCAAACACTTAGGGAGTTTAGTAAAGGATGTACTTTAAAAAAAGTGATATCAGAAAGATGGTCTAAATCACAAAAAGAAATAGTGAGAAAGAGTTGATGATCATGTGGGTAAATCCGAACAAACAAGGCAAAACAATAGTGTATGACTCGTATTTTAAAAAAATAATACAATGAAAATACTAAGCAATAATTGTATGAAAATAAGTAGAGGTTTAGCAAGGTTTCTGGATACAAAATCAATACACAAAAGTCATTTGTTTTATTCTACTTTCACTAAATAAATAAATTCCTCAAGTACGGGGGCAGAACAGAAATCCAAAATAGAATAAAAACAGAAACAAATGAACCTAAGAGTATTTTAAACAAATAACACAACCACTTTAGGGTTTGGGAGTGGAGTGAGAACTAACCCAAGAAACTTTTGAACACAATATTTTGACTCTATACCCTAGGCTTAAAAACAAAATAAGTACAAACAAATAGTGTACTCTAGGTAGTGGGTATGTTTTTGGCAGTGGTATAGATTCAAAATTCTGAAGCTGCTTTACGTGTGTTGTCTCCCTCCTTCACTATCCATCCTAAATTCCTCTCACCCTCAGATATCACCTCTGCTAGTCCTGGTGGCTTACTTTGCGATGTCAGTAAAACCCTCAATGCTGTGAAACCTGAGACCCTGGCAACCATACACACCTTGGTTTGGGGTTGCTGCACTTGTCCATTCACAATTAAAATAGAGCAAGGCAATGGAGTATCAAGAGTTGTCCAAATGGATTACATAAGCTCCATTCATATTTCATCCTGTTCCCATTTTGTAACAGCAGCCCACTGGGACTTGCCATAAACTCTACAAATTTCTCACCCCTTATTCTTCCCACTCCATAGGATCTGCTGCAAAGAGCCCTTTCTTGGTCTGTGACTTACTCAAAGGTGGTAGACTTCCATTTATATGACTGGATCAGTGTTTTCAAGTATGGAATTATTTCCTCTAAAACCAAAATAGTTCTTCCTGGTACAGTGCGTTTCTTCTTTGTGGCAGGGATCACAAGATGCTACAATTTGTGTTTTACTTTGGCAAGTATTTCTCCACATGCTCCTGACCCCTGGATCCTTAAGCATTTCATTAAATCTTTTTTTTTTCGCCCTCATGAAACACTTCATTAAATCTTTATAGGCTTTATCTCCTCCACTCTGGAGCACATGTGTCTTACCAAGGCCTCCAGAGAACTAGCCATCGCTTGCTCATCCTGCTCAATCAGCACAATGAGATCATCGATGTAATGGATAAATGGGATATTTTTGTGGATGTTCCTAGAGGCCAGATCTCTTTGAATTATATTATGACAGAAGGCAGGAAAAAATAACAAATCCCTGGACAAAACTATAAATGAATATTGTTCTGCATTCTGCATAAATGTGAACTCTTTCTGATCCTCTCTCTTGTTTGGAATAGCAAAGAACATATTTGCCAAATCAATAGCCATACATCATGTACCCAAAGCCAAATTAATCTGCTCTAGTAAAGATCCATGACCAGCATAGAGGTTGTGATTGGCTACTAATTGCTTAAACTTGTGGTCATCTCCAGCAATTTTTCAAGTTCTATTCAATTTTTGCAGGGTCTATACTGGTGTATGTATGAAATGGGGAACACCATCGTTTCACCCTTGAGATCCTTAGAGTAGCACCAATCTCTGCCTGGGGTAGGGGGTGGAGTATTGATTTTTATTTACTATCTTGGCTGTCAGCTGCAGTTTTAGAACCTTTGACTTGCCTTTCCACTATTGTAGCTTTTATGCCCCAGGACAAAAGACCCAATGTGTAGGTTACTCCAGTTGCCAACCCTCATGACCTAAGCACTTCCCAAAGGCCTCACCATCACCTTTGGGGGTTAGGACTTCAACATATGAATTTTGCAGGAACACAAACATTCAGAATATGGCATTCCACCGCAGCCCTCCAAAATTAATGTCTTTCTTGCATGCAAATACATTCATTCCATCCCAAAAGACAACTCATTTCAGCATCAACTTAAAAGTATAAAGTCCAAAGTCTCATTTAAATAGCATCTAAATTGGATGAAACTCAAGGTATGATTCATTCTGAAACACATTCCCTTCCAGCTGTGAACTTGTGGAATCAAACAAGTTATGAGCTTCCAAAACGCAATGGTGGGACCAGCATAGAGCAGACATTCCCATTCCAAAAGGGAGAAACAGGAAAGGAAGGGGTGGCAGGTCCCAAGCGAGTCGAACTCCAAGACAAACAATATTAAATCTTAAGGCTTGAGAATAATCTTTAACTTAACGCTTCACCCTCTAGGGCAGAGGTCCCACCTTCTAGACACATTGGGACAGGAACTCTGCCTTCAGGACACACTGGGGTGCTCAGCTCCCATGGCTTTGCTGGATGCAGCTCATGTGGCAGCTCTCTCAGGCTGGAATCACATGCTGGTGGCTCTACCAGTCTGGGTCTTAGGGGTGACTCAGCTCCCAACAACTCCACTGGGCAGAAGTCCAGCACCCATAACTTTGAGTGGGAGTCATCTGGTCTGTTGAAACCCAGGAGATGCCCCCCACCTTTGGAACCAAGGAGGCAGCCATGATAATCTCTGAATTGCCTTTGGGTCCTTTGTCCCTTGTCTTGAAGAATATTGCACTTTCACAGATGAATAACTCTATGGTCCTGTCCTATAAAATCTAAGAACTTTTCTCTCATTCTTTCCCATCTCCTCCTTCAGTTCAAATAGACTGTTTTCCTGCTGGGGTGGCTGATTAAGTTCACAGCTTACACCCTACTAATCTTATCAAAGCATCCCTTGGTCATGCTATTAGTGTTCTCATATGAACATGCTTTCTCATTTTTTCACCATATGGATAGGCTGAGAATTTTCCAAAACTTTAATTTGTTATACTTTTGATTAACAATTCTGTCTTTAAGCCATTGCTCTTGTCTCATTTTACTACGAGCATTCAAGAGAAGCCAAGCTGCTCCTTCAACACTTTGCTTAGAAATAGTTTCAGCCAAATATCCAATTTTATCGCTCACAAATTCTGTCTTCTGCAAAACACTAGGACATGAACACAATTCAGCCAAGCTCTTTGCCACTTTATAACAAGTTCCCCCTAGTTTCCAATAAGATGTTCCACATTTCCATTGAGAATTTATCAGAATGACCTTTACTGTCCATTCTGTGACATACTGTAACCATTCTGTTTATGACCACTTAGCTATTCTCTAAGAAGACTGAGGCTGTCTCTACAGCTCTTTTCTTCTGAGCCATCACCCAAATGGCCTTTAATGGTCTGTTCATGGCATTGTAGGCTTTTTCTAGCAGGTACCTCCAAACTCTTCCAGCCTCTATCCATTACCCAGTTCCAAAGCTGCTTTCAGTTTCTTCGGTATTTGATACAGCAGCACTACTCTGCCCCCAGGACCAAAATCTGTATTAGTAAGAACTCTCCAGAGAAATATAATCAATAGCATATACATAGATATGTAAGAGGGGATTCATAGGAATTGGCTCATGTGGTTATGGAGGCCAAGAAGTCCCATGATCTGCTGTCTGTAAGCTGGCGACTGGGAAAGTTGGTGATATCATTTCTTCTGAGTCCAAAGGCCTGAGAACCAGGAGTTCTGATATCCGAGGACAGGAAAAATGAACATTCTAGCTCAAGAAGAGAGAAAGGAAATTCACCCTTTCTTCACCGTTTTGTTCTTTTTGGACCCTCAACAGATTAGATGATGCTTGTCCACATCGATGAGTGAGGGTGGACCTCTTGTCCACACTGATGAGTGAGGGTGAACCTCTGTATCAGTCTCCTGAAATAAATGCTATTCTCTTCCAAAAAACACTTGCACAGATACACGCAGAAATCATGTTTTATCAGCCATCTGAGCATCCCTTAGCCCAGTCAGGTGGACACATAAAATGAACTATTATAAGTATTAAATCTTATACCCCAAGAGAGTATCCTCAAATCAATAAATTCTCCCTTATCCAGTCTTATGACATGGCCCCCTTGATTGAGCACCCTCAAAATCAAGTCCCATGAATACTCTTCTGACTCCAGCCAACACATTCTAGCTAATTTGTGCATATCCCTTGGGATACAGGCCCTGTCCTCCCCCATCAGGCCCATGATGTTCTTAGATGGGTTATGCTGCTATGACTGCAGGAGAAGAGGTGGGTAGATCCTGAGGGGGTCTCCTGCTGCCTTGAGGGAGAGAGGCCTCTGCAGTGTCTTCCCACATGGGGAGGGGGGCTGGTGCATTATTTCTTAATAAGAAGGAATGGGCCACCTGTGCCGGTACTGAGGGTGCAGAGGGGGCTGGGGTAGTGCTGTCAGATAATTGATAGGATGCCCAGTTAAATTAGAATTTCAGATAAACAAATACAATTTTAGCATAATTATGTCCCATGTGATATTTTAATTTTTGTTATATTTTTATTTGCTAAATCTGGCAGTGCTAGCTCGGGGAGCTGTTATGATCTAAATGTTTGTGTCCCTCCCAAATTTATTTGTTGAAATCCTAATGCCCAATTAATGGTATTAGGAGACGGGGCCTTTGGGAGATGATTAGGTCATGAGTGGGGAGCCCTCATGAATGGGATTAGTGCTCTTATAAAAGAGACCCCAAAGAGCTCACTAGCCCTTTTCACCATGTGAGGACACAGCAAGAAGTCTGTTACCAGGGAAGAGGGCCCTCACCCAACCAGGCTGGCATGCTGACCTCAGGCTTCCAGCCTCCAGAACTGTGAATGGTAAATTTCTGTTGTTTATAAGTCACCAAATCTGTGGCATTTTGTTATAGTAACTGGAATGGACTAAGAAGCCAAAATGTTCAGGGTCATTCAACCACATGTGCCCCAAGTTTTCCCAACCAAGGCTCTGACTTTAGCATAACAAACTTGCCTCTACCAAATATTGGCATCTTCAAAGCTCCTCTACTCTTTAAAATCCTGAGTTTGGTCTTCAGATTTTTTTGTGTTCTTCCCTTGCAGAAGATAAGAGCTTTGGTGTAAGTTACCAAAGAGACACTCTATATTTCACAGTATTTGACTGTTCATTAACAGCCCTCACCTTTTCATTATCCTTCTGTAGGTATCAATAAAACTAAATAACAGCTGATAAATTTCATTGTCTTTGTATGATTCCCTCTTCTCCACGCCCCCTGCCCCCATTTCCCAGAAGCCTGAATCATTGCATGGACAAAGCATTCCCTTTCATAGAACATTTCCCCAAGACACTACTTGTGAAAGTTTCAGCAAGTGTGCCACCATCTGGTGCCTGGGACAATACATACCACACTTACCACTAGGGATGGGGTCTGCCTTGACAGCCTGGTGGTGAGTAATACCATCTCCCAAACTCCATTTTACTGCCTGATTTCTTGGATCACTCCTGGTAGCAGATGTATTAGTTTAGGTCCTCTGGTAAGGAGACACCTAAATGGAGCACAAAGCACAAGAGGTTTACTGGAGGGTAACGTGGGAAAGGAAGGGAAAGCAAGATTGGGCATTGAGAACCTTAAATTGTGAAAATTTTGGCATCCTGAATGAAGAGTTCATTAGAGAAATTCCTCATTGGGCAGAAAGGATCAGACCTTAGCTTTGTACACCTCCCATGCTCAGTCATTGACTAGGGGCTGTGTGGGAAAATCTTGGCTTTTGCTTAAATACTTTAGCGATCTCAAAGGTGATGCACCGGAGGCTGACAGCTAAATGCACTCCTTGCAGCTGAATGGCAAAATCTTCTTGAAAGAATAGCCAAGAGGCATAGATGGTTCTTTTAAAAAATGATGCTGGGACAACTGGGTACACACATAGAAAAAGGAAATAAATTGGACCCTTACTTCAATTAATACCCCAAAATCAGTACAAACAGGTTATACATCTAAATTTGAGGGGCAAAATTATGCTTTTAAAAGGTAAATGATTATGTTCACAACCTTGGGATAGTGAAGAATCTCTTGAATAGTACACAAAATTATTAACCATAAAGAAAAAAACTGATAACTTTGACTCCATTAAAATTAAACAGTTCATTAAAAGATACCATTAAGAGAATTAAAAATTGATCCATAGACTAGAGGAAGATATTTGCAATATATATGTAGCAAATAAAGTTCTAGGACCTGGGACATGTACAGAATTGCTGGAAAATTATAATAAAAATTTTTAAATGGGCAAAAAGTCATAAACAGTAACTTCACAAAAATGGAAATCCACATGGCCAATAAACATATGAAAATGTCCTCAATTTTACCAGAGAAATGCAAATTAAAACCATTATGCAATATCACCACACATCTACCAGAATAGCTAAGTTTTTTTTTTTAATCCTTACAATATCAATTTTTGGCAGAGATGTGGAACAGGAACTCTGACATACTGCTGGTGGAGATGTAATGTGATTTAGCCATTTTGAAAAAGTTTGGCATCATCTAGATTTGAAATTAATGCATTTTCTGTGACCCAGCAATTCCACTTCTATATATACACACAACAGAAATTTGTATGTATGTTCATCAAAAGACATGTACAAGAATGTTCTTAGCAGCACTGTTGTAATAGCCCTTATACTTGAATAATCCAAAGTGTTGACCAGCAGTAGACAAGATAAAAATTTGTGATATTTCCAAACAATAAAATACTATTTAGCAATGAAAATTAATGAACTGTGGCTATATGTAAGACCACAAATGTACCCTACAAACATAATATTGATGGAAACAAGTCAGGAACAAATATTACATACTCTATGACCCCATGTATAGAAAGCTGAAAAACAGGAAAACTAAACTCCATTGTTTAGGAACTCATACATAGATAGTAGAACTATAAAGAAAAGAAAGGACATGATTAACAAAAGTCAACATATTGGTTATTTCTTCAAGAGGAAAAATGAGAGTGACCAAGAAGGGACACATGGGAAGGCTTCTATTTTTTTTTCAATTTTTTATTAAGGAAAATTTGACAGATACTGGAAAAGTTGGAAAAATAAAACAATTAACACTTACGTACCCTCTAATTGGATGTAACAAATGCTAACATCTTGGCATTTTGCTTTATATTTCTCCATGTATACATACATACATTTTAACAGCTTTATTGAAATGTAATTCATACACCATACAATTCACCCATTTGAAGTGTATGATTCAATGGTTTTTAATATAATCACAGCTATATGCAACCATAAGCATATTTGATTTTAGGACATTTTCATCACCTCAGATGTAAACGTCATAGTTTTAGCTATCCACTCCCCATCCCCCCATCCTCCCAGCCCTAAGCAAGCACTAGTATACCTTCTGTCTCAGTAGATTTGTGTATTATGGACATTTCATATATACGGAATCATATGTTTTTTGTGATTGGCTTCCTTCATTTAACATAATGTTTTAAAGTTTCATACATGCCATGGCACGTGTCCGTACTTGTATTTGTCTGCTTGGTCTGCCATAACAGAACACTACAACCAGAGATGTTTAAACAACACATTTATTTTCTCACAGTTCTGGAATCTGGAAGTCCAAGATCGAGGTGCCATCATGGTTGGTTTCTGGTGAGACTGCTCCTTGGGTTGCACACCGCCATGTTCTCAATGGCCTCATATGGCCTTTCCTCTGTGTGCCTGCAAAGAGGGAGATCTCTGGTATTTCATCCTCTTCTTATAAGCATCCGAGTCCTATGGGATTAAGACTCTACCTTTAGTACCTCTTTTAACATTAATTATCTCCTTAAAAGCTCTACATCCAAATTCATATACATTGGGGGTTAGGGCTTCAACATATACATTTGGAGGGACATAATTCAGTCTATAACAGCATTTAATTCCTATTTATAGCCAAATAATATTCCATTGTCTAGCTATATCACATTTTGTATATCCATTCATCAGTTGATAGGCATTGGGTTGTTAATACCTTTTACCTACTATGAATAATGCTGCTATACAACAAACCATTGTGTACAAATTTTTGTGTGAACATGTATGTACATTTCTCTTGGGTGTGTACCAAGGAGTTGAATTGCTGGATCATGTGGTAACTATGTTTACAGGAACTGCCAGACTGTTTTCTGAAGTGGCTGCACTGTTTTACATTCCCACCAGCAGTGTATAAGGGTTATAATTTTATCAAATCTTTGACACCACTTGTTATTATCTGACTTTTTATTATAGTCATTTTAGTGGGTGTGAATGGCATCCAACTGTGGTTTTAATTTGCATTTCTCTGATCAGTCATGATGTCAAGCATCCTTTTTATGTGCTTATTGGCTGTTTGCATTTCTTCTTTGCAGAAATGTTTATTCAGATATTTTGCCCAATGTTTAATTGGGTTATTTCTCTCTGTATTACTGAGTTGTAAGAGTTCTTTATAAATCCCTTGTTTTGTATTTCCTTGCATTTCCTGTTTTTATCTTGTTTTGTATTTCCTTAGAGTTCATTGAGCTTCGTGGATGTGTAGACAAATGTTTTTCAATATATTTGTGAAGACTGCAGCTATTATTTCTTCAAATACTTTTTCTGCTCCCTTCTCTCTTCTGCCTCTAGAAGCTTAATACTCAGAGGAATAGGGGGCAGTAACCTCAAGTTTTCAAGGCTTGCTTCTCCCAGCAGAGAACCACCACCTTACAAGCCAGAGCAAGGGTGATCAGTGCCCGAATATTCTCAGCAGTGCCATACCCAAGGTAGAGCCTCCATCCCACAAGTGGGGGCTGCACAGAAAAAGGAAACCTGCACCTCTTGGCCACACTCACTGGATCTTAGCCTCAGCAACAGATAGCTAAGGGCCAGATGAGAAAAGCTCACATCCTGCACTTCCTGAGATGTCAGCCCTCCAACTGGGAGCTCAGGGAAGGTAGAGACCTGTGTTCTTATTTGCATCAGTCTGGAGAGGAGTTTTCTTCTTGCAGAGCTAGGAAAGAGGGAGGAAGGGAATGGGTCTTGGTTCAAATACCACATTGTCCCCATGTTCTAATCAAATTTTAGTAGACTTTCTTGAGTAGATGTTTCTTCATTTTTTGTATGTCCTTAGGATCATTTCCAGAGATTTTTAATGGTCGTATGTATTTTTTTCACAATTTCCACCAATTTCACTGAAGAGCTGGTCCACAGAGCTCCTCACATCATCATGCCAGCAATGGAACTCCCATATATATCCATGTATATTTTTGCTGAGCTGTATAAAAATAAGTTGCAGGCATTAGGAAACATCCCTAAATATTTCAGCATTAATCTCCCCCAAATAAGGACATACTCCTATAGAACCTCAATACCTTTATCATCCTTGAATAAATTAACATAATTGTATAGTATCATCTAATAAACAGTCCATATTCAAACTTCTCCAAGAATGTCTTTTATGGGTCTTTTTGGGGGGTGGGGGTGGGGAACCAATAACCAAACAAGGTTCACATATTACATTTTGTTACTTTGTCTCTTTAGATTTCTTTAACCTAAAACAGACCTTACCCTTTTTCTTTTCATGTTATTTATATTTTAAAGAGTCCAGACTAGTTGTTTTTACAAGGCCACATGGGAGGAGGATTATTTCTTGAGTGCTGTCAATCTTCTATTTCTTGCCCAGGGTAGTGAGTTCCCTATGGTGTTAGCTTTTAATTTTTTTTCATTAGGCCACACAATATTTTATGCATCAAATTTGTGTAATCAGTACAGATAAGAAATGAGCTATCAAGCCATGAAAAAATGTGGAGAAACTTAAATTCATATGCTTAGTGAGATAAGTCAATCTGAAAAGACTACACACTGTTATGATTCCAATTATATAACATTATGGAAAAGTTAAAACTGGAGATAGTGAAAATGTCAGTGGTTGCTAAGGGTTAGTGGGGAGGGAGGGATGACTAGATGGAGGACAGAGGATTTTTAGGGCAGTAAAGCTATTCTGTATGATACTATAATGGTGGATACATGCCATTATATACTTGTCAAAATGCATAGCATGTACAACACCAAGAGGGAACCCTAATGTAAACTGAGGACTTTGGGTGATTATGATGTGTCAGTGTAGGTTCATTGATTGTAACAAATGTCCTGCTCTGGTATGGGATGTTGATGGTGGGGGGAGGTTGGTGGGGGCAGGGAGTATATGGGGACTCTCTGTACTTTCTATTCAATTTTGCTATCAACCTAAAACTGCCCTAAAAACAAAGTCTGTTTCAAATTCTGTATGTATATTATATTTCACAGTTTTTTTAAAAGGAGTAAAAGTCTGGAGAGAAGTGATTACAGTTATAGTGCTCTAAATTTCTCACATTTTTTAGGAGGTGTGTAAGTATATTAACTTTAGACTTAAGTACAGTGGGCTATCAAAGTCAAAATTCTATGCTTTTCTTATTACACCATCCCCCTCTCTAGAATCAAGTTAGGAATTATTGACTTTCCAAGGTCTCCTAGGTCCAGTCCTGATAAGTGAACAGCCAGATTTAGTGCCTGGGCTAATTTTTTGCAATTGTCATAGCTTCTTCTTCTCTACTGCTCACAAGCATTCAAAAATTCCTTCCAATCTCGTTTCTCCAAAGAGCTGGCTCCTCCTCTTGACTTCCAAGTTACAATAGCTGAGAGGTAACAACCTCCTCCTCAAGCCCTCCCCTGAAGTTAATCACCCCTTGCCCCCTGCCCTGGGCAGAAGCAGTGACGGACGTCTTGGAAAGGTCCCTGACTCATGATCAAGGGGATTAGACTAAGAGGCCGAGCTAATGATTAAAGAGAGAGTTAGGGATAATGTTTCCTTGCTTCTATTTTTAGCAGTACTGTACTAGCATGGGATTGGTTCACATTAACACCTGACTTTCTATCTGTGAAACCAGGGAGACCAGTCTGTTTGGGCTAACAAAATACTTGGGGAAAAAAATGTTTTTGTTGATACCATAAGAGTGACTGACCAGAGAAGTCTGGGAATTTTTATAAATAAAATAACCACGAATATGCTTGTAAACACCATGCCATTCCACAGCATCATTCCTTTTTTTAGCTTTTTTTTTTTTTTTTAAAAAAAACAGACCGTGTCACTGAACAGATGCAGGCTTTGCTGGGAAGGGAAAGAGTGGAAGTGGGTTACAAGAGAAGTGTGAGGGACAAGGCTTGCCTTCAAGGTTCTTGCAATCCCATTGGAGAGAAAAAATATTCAGCTAGGAGAAGGAAGAGAAAATATCTCACTGGTTTAGAGTGCATGATCATTTCTTTATATGCCAGAGGTGACGCTGACCTTTGAATAAAGGGAGGAAGGTTTGTGCAGCTAATTGTGAAAAATAAGGGCACTGTGTAGGTTCCTTAAGCGTGAAGGCCAACAGATTTGCTTTCAAAAACACCTTTCATAGCTGTATTTTCTCTTAAAGAATGTCTAATAATGTCAACTGGGATCTGTTCTTTCAAGTCCTCGGCAGATTCTAGAAGCCTTATATTCATGACTCTCCTTTCTGTCACCAGTGTTGCTGCCTGTCTTGAAAAGTAATAGGACTCCACTCCTTGGACAGTGTTCTACATACTAGCTGGTCCGCAAGTTTAGATTGACCTTTTACCTAGTTAGAGCCCAGGATTAAAGTCTGACTCCATCAAGGAAAAGTGGTAAGAGACATGATTCTATGTGGACCGTGTCTCTCAGTGAGGCAGTACAGATCAAATAATGTGGATAACGCTCTCTTCCATATGTTATGCTTTCCTGGTGATCAATAATTTCTGATTTACTTGTTTAATGTCTACCCCCGCAACTAAAGGGCCTGCTCCGTGAGGCTGCTGACCATGTCTCTTTCATTCTCTGCTGTATTGCCAGCACCCAGCACAGTATCTGACACAGAGTCACCATCCTATAAATATCTGTTAAATAAAGAATTAATCAGTTAAGTGGGAATTAAATCCTGACAGGGCATGAATGGAAACTAGCAAATGAGGGAGAAAAAATGGTGAGAAATAAACTGAGGTCTTCGTTGGGAGCCATGAAATGACTGCAGGAACAGAACAGGAAGTGCAGAATAGTAGAGCCTTCTAGTGACAGTGGTGAGAAAGTGAGGGTGAGAATAATGAAACTAACATTGGTTGAGCATCTTCTAGGTGTATGGTGCTTTAACATGTATGAACTCATTTAATCTTCACAACTCCATGAGATAGGTACTATTACAATACACATTTTACAGATGAAGAAAAAGAGATTGATTCAAAGAGATTGCATAACTTGCTCATGATCATTACTGTGAGACAATTTCCCATGAATCTCCCATGTTTCTGCCCATCTTGTGAACAGAGACACAGACTGACACTGTTCTGGGCAACTTTTTCAAGGATATTTGTATAATGAACAGCTTTGGAAGATATAGTGGCTCCCTCCAGAGCAATGGAAAGGCAAATTACTGCCCATAATAAAGGATTCAGATTCCTTTAGGTCACTGTTGCTCTCCTGTAACACAACCCACAGCATGTGCAGGTGTCACCTGGCCCCGTTTTGAGTAGCTCTTATGAGTCTTGGGAGCAAGGGGAACTGACACAGGAAAATGCTTATACTCTGGCTACTACTGTTGCTGTGAGAAACAAAGTCCCTTATCTCTGGCCCAGGAGTCTCAAGTCTTCTGCCAGCATCCATGAAAAAAAATGTGGCAGGTTTTGTTAGCTTGCAAGTAAGATAAAATCTCAGAACCATCACAAGTCTTGATGGTCACACAGGTGAAAAGTGTTGGAACGGAGAATTGTACCCATGCCTGTTTGACTCCAGAACCCACACTCTTTTCCCAGGATGCTGTTGCTTCCTGAGCTGTACACAGGGGGAGCTGCTGCATCGTATGACATCACTCCTCCTTGCCTTTCCTCCACACCTACGTGTCACTGGACCTGACCTTACTTTTCAAGTTGGATGATCTGGGTGTCTCGTTAAGCAGAGAAGAGGTTAAAACTATCTGATTATAATTCTTTTTCCTTCTGTCTCCTAGGTTAACGGAAGCCCTTAATCTATCATCTTATCTTCTTAATCATGCTATTTTCCCAGGGTTATGGTTCTTGTAATAGGCTTTTGTCAGGCATATTCATATTGATGAAAAAAATTCCCAGAGGACACAACAGGCTCACCTGAGCTGTTCCCTAAATGACTACTAGTTTTAGCTCCTGGGGGATACTTGCCAAACTCTACATCAAAGGCACCAGGCCTCCTGTATCCTTGCTGGACCACCCAGGTTCAGCAAGGTTCAGGGGGTATACAATGGTGGGATCTCAAGATCACATTTTCCATATATTTATAACCCCCAAATTAATTGTATAAAGTGGTTTCAGTAGAGATTTCTAATCTCAGGAGTCCCAAGTATCCCTTTTGTTCATATAGGTCTTTTGCTCTTATTATCTACAAACTCTTTTTATGCACAACATTGAGATGTTAGGCAATCATTCTCTCTGATCACTGAAGCTGGAGCAACAACTGAAGCTGCCAGTGTAGGGCTGGGGAGAGAAAAAATTGGAGGCCGTGGAGGAGTGAGGCCATTCCCACTTATCATTTCCCAGAAGGCCTGATGATTCGTCTAGCACTCTCAGCAGAGTGATGACATGCTGTCCTCACAACAGCCCTTTGAGGAAACAGGTCCAAAGAGCTTAAGTGACTAACTTGTCCAACATTATACTGTGCATTTATAGCCGGTCTGGGGCTAGAATTCCTCTCTATACCTTGTATGTTTAGTGAATTCAGAGGATAGTGTCCCAGTTTCCCGGAGGAAGAGGCGTAGGATGAGGATTAGGCTGAGGATTCTCCCTTTTGACAGCTTCTGGTCACCCTGCCCAGAAGACAGACTTTCAGGAGGCAAAGGGCGGGCAAAGTCAATGCCAAGCCATGTCATGCTTCCTTCTACAAAAGTGGGTGGAAGAGTTGTGGAAGAACTGATATACTGGAAAGAGCTGGAGACTGGGAGTCCCAAAGTCTGACTAGACCATAAATTTTTCTTTCACCTCCCTGAATCCAAAGTCTACAATGTATAGGTGTCTTTGGGCCTGAGAGTCTAGCCAGATAACAGGTTGTCATGTCCCAGTGGCAGAGTTTTGAGCCGTAGAAATAACCTCCCGACAGCCTTCAGCTATCCCCTCCCTGACCCCAGCTAGCAGCTGTTGCTCTTGTCTGAACAGAGGGTGATTGTTTCTTGACTTCTGGGTGTGGATTTACCATGCTGGGCTCTGCTTGTGTTGGAGCCAGAGCTGGTGGTCAGAAAACAGTTCAGAAGAGGATGACACAAGTTGGGGTTTCCACCATCCTGAACCAAGCAAGGAGGACTGGCGATAGGAAAGGGAGGCACTGGGGGACCCAGAAGAGTCTTGAGAAAGTGGACTCAGGGTTTCTTTTCTTTTTCTCTTGTTAACTGGGGTGCTAGAGATTGAACCCAGGACCTCCTGCATGCTAAGTATGTGCTCGACCACTGAGCTATACTGGCCCTGCCCCAGAGCTTCTTTTCTTGAGTTGTATGTCTGTTTGAAGAGCCAAGAGACAAAAACAGTTATCTTGCTTCTGTCGTGCTAGCAACTCTGGTGAGCAGCAGCATGCCCCAGAGACACTTTTCAGTGTGAGCATTAGTGGTTCTCTAAGAACTGGGAGCCTCACAGAAGGCGCATTCATTTAATCCTTTTATCATAGATAAAAGGTTGACTTAGGATACCTCAAGACAAGATTATGGTGAGGATACACAAGCCTAGAAAACTATTAAATTCCAAAGCAGCTCTAGTCATTGAGTCTTGCTCCCTTCATCTTGTCTAACGTCCCTGCTGCCCTCTCTAAGCCTGCTCTATTCTCCTTTTGCCATTGACTGGAAAATTCTCTCTGCAGTCTATAGGAACACTTCCACAGGTTCCTGGTCTGACTGCCTTAGCTTGTTACTATCAATCCTATTGGACAGTACTCTTTGCGTCTGGTGACCTCAACTGTCATCAAGTTATGGGGCCCATTCCTGGTACAGTCGAGGTCACCCCTATGCCACAACTAGCTGGATTTGCTTTCCTGACCAGGAGGCAGTGAGCAGAGTATTGGACACAGCAGACACCGTGACTAACAGACCTAGTATAGAGGACTTCTCTTTGAAGGTGAATGTCGGCCTTGGTGACAATTAACCCATGAGAGGTTGAGCTGAACAAGAGAGCGACAGGGCCAGTCCTCTGTGTATGTGGAACAGGCAACCGCCCATGCTGGTGTTTCCCAAATCATGGTCCTCAAACTGCTGCCGCAGATCTACCTTAGTGCTTTTTAAACCTTTTAATTTCTGGGCCTAACTTCAGACCTACAGAATCAGAATTTTGGAGTTGGGATCAGAGAATCTGCATAGTTAACAAGCTCCTCACATGAACATGAGTGTTCACTAAAGTTGAGGACCTCTGCTCTACATTCTTCAAGCTTCTTTCGAGCTGTTGCCTCTTCCTGGAAAGTTCTCTTCCTGCTATCTCTGCTTAGCAAAATCCTGCCCCATCCCTGGAGGCCAAGCTCAGATGTAGCTGCCTTCATGAGGCTTTCCCTGATTTCATGTCTCCTTAACTCCAACCATCCCCTGTTGCTATGGGGTAGGGGATATTAGGTGAATAAGAACTGGGGTGCAAGGGAGTGTTGGGGATATGAGAAGGCACATCTGGGATGGAGCTGTAGGAAAGGTTTATGTTTTGCCCCCAGCTTTTTATTTGGAAAAATCTGGAAGTAAACTATGATGAATACCAGCATGTCCTTCACCTGGAAATTAACATTTTGCATTTGCACACATGCTCTCTCTCCACACACAGATACACACATGTCATACAAACTTGTATGTATTTGGCTACAACATTTGAAATTAAATTGCAGTTATGGTGCCACTTTGCATTGAAATCCTTCAGCATCTGTCTCCTAAGAAAAAGAGCATTCTCTCATTCTCTTGAGTAATAATAATACCACTATCACATCCAAGAAATGTAACATTGATGGAATAGTATTATGCAATATTGAGTCCATATCAAAACTTCTCAAATTATTCCAAAGCATCCTAGCTGTCTGTGCTGATTCAGGATTCAATCAAGAATCATGGATTTCACTTGATTATCTTTTCTTTTTAGTCTCTTTTAATCTAGATTCTAGAACAGTACCTTTGGCTTTTTTCCTTAATGATATTGATATTTTTGAAGAGTCCAGGTTAGTTGTCTTGTTTACAATCTGGATTGTCTGATTGTTTCCTCACAACTGGGTTTATATTAAACATCTTTGGCAGGAACACTACAGAAGCAATGCTGTTCACTTCCCTCTCTGCATTACATCAGAAGCGTCACATGCCACTGCCCTGTTATGGGCGATGCCAAATTAGATCACTTATTTAAGGTTTGTCTTCTAGAACTCTTCATTGAAAAGGTACATTTTTATTTTGAAATTAATAAGTAATCTTCAGAGTAATCGGGAATGAGCAGGTGGAACAGCTCTTATGGTGGTTCCTGAGTGCACTGAAGTTTGAACCACTGTTTTACAAGGTGTGATGTGAATGAGGGTCCTCAAAGGCCTTATCTGCCTCCAAAATACCTCAGGCTTAGCAGTCTGCCTTCACCTTTCACCTCTTGCTCCACCTCCAAACACCACCTCCCTCTTGCCTGGTCCACATCCCCAGCATGAGAGACATTAGCAGGCTAGATGGGGGCACTGCCTCCAACCTGAGGAAGCTTGCTCCCTTTCCCACTCAGGTCAAGGGCTTGTGAGGAAGAACCGTCAAAAATGACGAGGTATTTTTGTTCAGTTGGTTGGTTTGTATTATTATTATTATTATTATTATTATTATTATTATTATTATTAATTGGGTGAACTGAGCCAAGCAGTTTATATAAATTATATCATTTGATCCTATGCCAACCCAATGAGTTTACAGATGGAAAAACTGAGGCTCACAGAAGTGAAGTAACTTCCCCAAGTTTATACAGCTATTAAGAGTCAGAACTGGATTCAAATCCAGTTCCAAATAAAGCCCATGCTTTTAAACACTAAGCTATACTCTCTAATGAGCAATAATTCCACCTGACTTCAGAATTCTCCTGCCATTTGCCTCTGAAGAGTTTTAGGCCCGCAGCATTCCCGAGAGTGAGGAAGCAGGGACACTGGACTTACCTTTCAAGGTGGAGAGATGGTTTAACAGAGAAATCAATTGGCATTCCTGTGGTCTTACAGCAAGTGAGTAACTGAGCAGGATGTTGATGGAGAGACCTTAAGCTCTTGCTTATGAATTTGATTTTGATTTAAGAGGCAGCTGAGAGCCACTATGATTTCTGACTGGTGCTTGCTGAATCTAGAGTGGGTTCAGGTTGGATTAATATCATTGTCCTTTGTGTGGGGAAACGCTGCTGCTTGATAATAAACCGGCTTGCAGGCTTTGGTAGAAAAGACCGACGTTGCCGACAGCCCCTTTCTGTGCTTTGCACATGTGAGTGACTGTCTTTAGGTTTACAGCTCTCTGTCCAGCCTGTCACAGGGGAAAATTCTACCTCTTAGATTCTAGTTAGCTCAAGAAAACCTCTTGCCCCCGCCCTACACCCTCCATTCCCAATAAACAGAACAAAAAAAAGGCTTGTAAACGTGCTCCGACTTTGTGTAGTCCACAGTTTTCTCTAGTCTATCAATTCTCCCGCAAGTATGCCCAGTCAAACGCTGCAATGAAAGGAAAAAACAAAACAAACAAAACCACAACACCCAAGACTCTCTCCTGCCAGCAAGAGTCATTTGTAATTTGGGGGTTTATTGCACGAATTAGCTTTAGTTTCAGGTTGCCCACTTCTTAGTGACAGAGGTGTCAGGAAAATATCCCTGCACCTGTTGCAAGGTTTCATCTATGGCTGGAGTTAGACACAGACAAACACATATAGAGTATCATCCCAATTTTAGCACATGTGCTGTTAAAGCAAGCACGTGTACATATAAAGTGTCATCCAAGTTTAGCGTATGTCCTGACAAATTAAACATCATCATATATAGACACAGAAGATTTCAAAATTGGAAGAGTCCTAAGAGGTCATCTAGCAAACCCTCCATCCTACTCCTCACCCCCAGCCGTGTATGCTTAGAACAGCTCCACACTGAGACAGCAAAGTTCGGGCAGCTCCAGTGACAAGTCACTTACTAACTTTCAGAGGCAGCTGATCTCTGTGACCAGCTTTGTTTTTTTAACAAAGGCCTTTTATAAAATAAAGTGAAATGCATCCTCCTGATAACTTCTAGCTTTGGAAGACTGCTTCCTTCCTCTGGAGTTCCTCAGAATGAGGGATCACCTTTTCCACCCAGGCCCTACCTGCCGACTCCAGATTGACTGAAACTTCCAGCACCATGGCTCCCAGCCAGGACCTTCTCTGCAGTGACTCTTCTTCCAACCTTGACTCTCCCTTTTGACGGCATGTGTATCCAAGGTTCATTCTCCCAGCTGAGGCTGCCCCACCTGGATTGCTCTGCTCTTCCCTGCACACCTAGCAAGCACAAAGCTTCTGGGAGGCTGGGCCCTGGCGGGCCCACTGCAGTGCCATGGCTCTGCTTGCCAAAAGCCATTTGATGCAGCAGGGAAGCAAGTGGTTAGAGAGGTGCATTGAGTTTCTGAGACGTACTAGCTTAGCTAAGGCAGAAACAGGCTCTAACTTAATAATCTGCTCATCACACACAGTAAGAGACACCCTGACTTATTCAAAGACACCGTGGGCGGTGCAGAGGATGAATAAGCATGATTCACTGCCACTCTGGCACCCGGGGCACGAAGAATAATAAAACCCAAAGAATTGTAGCCGCCTGAGTAGTAAATTAAGAGATCCGGGGCTCAGCTAGACTCTCGACATCAATGTTACCATGGCAATAAAGGGCCCCAGTGTTCAGCAGCTATTACAGAGCAGGCGTCTAATAGGCTAGTCTATGTCACAGCCAAAGCCCAAGGGGCTAGCAAAGAAGACCAATTAGCATATCCATTCATTAGGGGCCTCTGCACACTTCTTCTCTTAATTCCAATTAGTTGTTTGTTTGAACCAACGTCTCTTGCCTGCATTATACTCATTAGTGCCCTTTAGCCACTGGAAATAGGCTTGAAACTCCACAAGGACCTCACTGTTTCCCAAGCCTTCATTTTCCCCCCAGGGGTCTAGGCTTATACAGTCACAAACCTATGGGCCACAGTCCCTTGAAATGAAAGCATCTCTCACTGTGCAACTGTACTCGGCAGATGGAAACTCTGCTCAGGAATGTGATGTGCTAAGGGTTCTTCTTGGAACCCAGTGAAGTAAGGATCTGGGGCCATTATCTGGACCATTCAGGTCAAGGAAACCCTCTGGCCTTAGCCAGTGAGCCTGCTGGACACGCCTGCTGGCCACTACTCAGAGGCTATCTGCTCAGGAGGGGGAGCTTTGGGCACTGGGGACCATACTGGCATCATCAAAGTCCAGTAGTAGCTGTTCCAGCTTGAAGGACTGCCCTTCAAGGTCCAGCCCAAACTCCGCCTACTCCGGGAAGCCTTCCCTGATCTCTGCAGCCCCAAATGAGTTCCCTCTCCTCCACAAACTTCGAAGATGACATCCTATGCCGGGCAGCATTCATGGGCAGCCTCAGGCCCTGGGCCAGCCTGGAGTTTCCTCACCCATGACTTCAGAGTCCTCAAGGTCACTAATGCTGGAAGGGACTGGGGTTCTAGAGAGCACTCAACAACACTTGGGTGACTCCAACGGCAAACAACTCTTAAGCTCCACTGCACGTGACTCCCTAGAGACTCCCTGAAGACTTAGCCAATCCCTGGGTAGGGAACGTACACAGTCACTCTTTGATGGCTCTGTCTACCAAACACAATATGGCATAAATAGCCCACAAGAACAGATGCCATAAACTAGCCCCTCTCATGGTAGAAGCAAAGAATCTCTCAAGAGCGCTACCTTCTCTTCCTTCTTTTAGGAACAGGAAGATCCAGTCCATAAGACTGTTTCTGTTCCCTGTCAGCAACCATGTGGTTTTACTGAAGCAGGCAACCAGGAAAGGGGGCTCAGAGAAGCAGCTGCTAACATCTGTGCACAAGGACTGGGCATATACTTTTAGCGACTTGAATCATTTGCATTTGAACCTGCTGTCAAATTCAAAGCCTCTCCTTTACTCCTCCTCTCTTGCCTCTGTAGCCACTGCTTCATTTGCAGCCCCACTGGCCGCTTCTGGCTCCAGTCTGCTGCACTGTTAAGCAGATTGCTTTTTTTCCAAAATTGGCAGGAACGGTTTCTCCTTTAGCTAAAGCCTTTTGAGTGTGAGCTCATACAGATTTCTGTCTTAGAGATCCTATGGGATTTTGTTAGTTTACCCCACCCAACAGCTGGCATTCTAGAAGGCAGCCTGGGCTATAGTTAAAATACACTGTAAATATATTAAGTATATGGCAAACCCCAAATGACTCAGAATGATAGGGAATGAGAAATTCTGGAGAATGGAATGTTTTGTTACCTGAGTTCACATTACTCCAAATCTCCTTTTGTCTCCCACTTTTGGTTTTATCCCCGGATTTACTGAGATATAATTGACACATGACATTGTGTAAGTTTAAGGTGTACAACGTGATTTGATACGTTTTTTATATATATATATATATATATATATATATATATATATATATATATATATATATATAAACGATTACCACTATAGTGTTAGCTAACACCTCCATCACATCACATAATTACCATTTCTTTTTTATGGTGAGCACACTTAAGATCTACTCTCTTAGCAACTTTCAAGTATATAATACAGTATTATTAATGACGATTACCATGTCATACATTAGATTTCTCAGAATTTATTCATTTCATAACTAGAAATTTGTACCCTTTGACCAACATCTTCCCAATTCCCCACCCTCCCCCCAGCCTCTGGTAACCACCATTGTACTGTCTGTTTCTATGAATTTGGCTTTTTTAGATTCCACATGTGAGATCATACAGTATCTGTTTTTCTCTGTCTGATTTATTTCACTGAGTATAATGCCCTCAAGTTCCATCCATGTTGTCATTAATGGCAGAATTTCCTTCCTTCTCATGACTGAATATTCCATTTTAGAATATTCCTCATCCTTCCTCATCCATTTATCTGTTAACAGGACACTTAGGTTGTTTCCACATCTTCGCTATTGTGAATAATGCTACTGCCCACTCCTGGCTTTTGAAATCTTGCTAACGTGACTGTACTTTCTTTTATGCCTTCATAAAACAAGACCAATTTACCTATCTATGCTTTTTTTGGCTTTTGACGCTTCCAAGGGCTTCGAGATTCTCCTACTTAACACCAGGAATCACACAAAAGGCTTGAATGGAGAAAGCGTAAGAGACAGAGCTCAAAGTCTCCTGAGACCAGGTTATCCCCTGGAATATATTTTGCTTTCATTAAAATCCAGAAAGAAGAATGAGTTTCTCTTCTTTTTGTCAGTGTTCTCTTTCTCTTCAAATGAGGGTATGGGGCAGGGGGACTCTGTTAAGGAAGAGTCCTGATTAGTTATGTTCTAGCCAATGGAATTTTTATTTTAAATTAACCGCTATTGAAGCTGTCTTCATCAGAATAGCCTCGACTTGGAATTATGACTGATCTGTCTAAGCTGTTGGGCTATGGTTTTCTTGCTCATGAATATGCCCACTACCTGCAACATTCTCAGTCACCTGGGTATAATGGGCAGGGGGAGGGATTTGTGAAGGAAGGATCACAAAGTCCACCTAGGCCTCTTAGCCACCCGGGCTCCAGTGGGGTGAACCAAACAGACTAAAACTGCTATACAATGTTCTTGGATGTTTCTACTAATTTTTCTTTTGTTGGATCCCACTTTGGCCTCAGGAGTTATATATGTCTGGGAAACTGACACTGCAAAGTTCTGGCTTGTTCCCTGCCTTGATGCTAAGGGATAAATATAGATCTCAACCACTACAGAAATTTGGCCAGGATTCCAAGGGGTGTGTGTGTGAGGGGCAGTGCTGATGGGGCCATTCTGACATGTGGGCTAGAAAAAGGCTTCTTTATGTCCAAGACCCTTTTTGGCCAGGGAAGGGTAAGGCAGGAGCCTGGCCTCTAAAATCAGAATGCATAGTCTACATTTAAGGGGCTTGCGGATTGACACAAATAAGGAATATTGTAGGTGGCTTGGTGTGGGGGGGGTGGGGTGGGGAGAGCTAAGGGAATCTTTCCTGACACCCTAGATCCTTTTGCATGAGGTCAGCCTTATGAAAAAAGAAAGTTATTCTTGGTCATCTCCCCTTACCCCCAACTCCCACCCACGCCCCACCCCCTGCACACACTGATATCCAACTCTCAATTCAGAAGAACACGACTTAAGATTTCCACTGGGTGCATAGTAGCTCAGGTGCTAGGGAAGGGCAGTGGGTGGGAAGAGACATGAAGTTGGGGGTGGTGAGTCGCTCATCCTCGTGACCCAGAAAATCTCCCCCTCCCTGTAATGATGAGCTTGCTTTTCCATCAGGGCTTTCCTTTGATTCAGGGAAGGGGCCAACCAATGAGAGAGGGGCATGTTGGATTATTTTGGGGAAGGGCTCATGCCAGGAGGGTTCACTTTTACTGGGCGCCAAGTATCCCCAGCAACCAGTGTCTCCTGTACCAGCAGAAGCTCCATAACTCTCACTCACCGGCCTGCCTCTGCCGCGTCTTTGCCCACTGACCAGCCATGAGACGGCAGCTCCGGTCCAGAAGGGCTCCGGCCTTTCCTTACGGTTATCGCTACAGACTTGTGAGTCCCAGGGAGCAGAATATTTTGCTGTCCCTTTTCAGTGGGATAGGGTGGGGGTTGTATAGGTCTTGGCTTAGGGCTGCTTCTCCTTAGGACGGTCAGGAACAGTGAAGTTTAAGGAAGCCCATAGTTTTGAGGCAAGCAGTGACTCCCCAGTACCCCATCGCACCCTAAACTGCTGGACTGAAGAAGGAAGCCCCTCTTCTTGTGCAACAAAGATAAAGCAAGGGGAAGATGCCAGAGAATAAGGGGCTTTCTAAATTTTTCCTTGGGAGTCCAGAATTTGAACAGATTGTTTGAAGTCTGGGAGTGGAGATTTCCTTCCGATACCAAGGAATTTAGCCAAGAGAGAAGGGAAGGGGAAACGAAAGGCACTGCCTACCCAGCTGTCTCGATCCCTTTGGGTGGTAGCTTCTTAGGAACCCAGCTGCTGTTTTTCCAAAGCAGAAATTCCAGACTATAGCTAAAATCATCAAATCCTAGACAGTAGCTGGGAGGAGTCCTAGACTTCACCTCTCCAGAACCCCTCATTAGGTAAAGGAGGCCTTTGGGGCTCAGAGCACAGGAGTGACTTGCAAGTTAGTAGAGGAGCCAAAGTGAGAATGCAAGTTTCCTCACTTCCAATCTTGTGCTCTTTCCATTATATTTGCAGCGTGCAACTCCTTAACCCTCTGGCCCTCCACCACCCACTGCCACCCTGCTTTGCATTTACTTTGCTATAAATCATTAATACAAACCACATGCAGTACTTTAGGGGGGAGGTATATTCTGAAATCTCCCACACACCGGATTGTGATCTGAACCCCCGGAGGAAACAACCCTTAATCCATTTTTCTTGGGGAATGGCCACTTATGTAACCAGCAAGCTAAGTGAAGATGGTCAACAGTTAGCAGAGGAAGGCACATATTCTTCTAAGCCCACATCAACCTGTGGAGGGCTTCTCTTGACTGCCCAGCCACAATTTGTACAATCTCTCTTTTGACATTCCCAGAGTCCCTTCCAGCAATCAGAGCGGTCACAGTCTGTAGGGCATATATAACTAGTGCTTACTTGGCTTCCTTTCTATGTAATGCTGCTGAAATGTTGTGTATAATTTCAATTATTTGTCAACTGGTTTGGGTTTTAAATGCATCAGAGGAATCTTGCTCTTTATAGGGAATACTTGATCAAATTTAAAAAGAAATTATTCGATGCAGTGAGTAATCATGTGCTAATGTCTCTTTTAAAATTAACTAACCGTTTGAATGTTTACAGGGTGTTACTCAAAGCAGGGCACAAATTTATCCTTCAGGTCATACTGCTTGTTTATACATTTGTTTATATGTTTGTATATTTAGAGTGCTCAAAATGGAGCCACCTTCTGCCCTTCAGACTCTTCCCTTTTAGGGCAACGTGATGGCCCCAGCACCCACCCACAACTCTCTCCCAGCACAGACACTATCACATGAGGGCGGTGCCACTTTAGGAAACTGAAAAAAACAGACCCTCTCATTACCAAAGGATTCCCTACTGGATTCCGTTAAATAGTTGGTTGCACAAAAGTGCCTCTCTTGCAGAAGGTGAGGTTCTCCTATACCGGGAAGCGGGGAGAGGGAAAAAGATATTTGAGGTTTCTGAAGCTCAGGCAGTATGAGAGCTGTGGGGAAATTAGCACTGAGAAGGTTAATTCTTCCCGGGAGGGTAAAGCTTTAATGACAAGCCATCTTTAATGAGATTAGCGTGAGAGCTCATATCTACAAATAAGATCAGGCTGAGGCCAAAGCCAGCTGCCTCCTCTGTGGAGCAGAGGTGGAGGGCAGGCGAATAGGCAACAAGGAGAGAAAAGGAAGGTGTTTAGAAAATATAAAAGAAGCATAAATTCCTCCACGTTGAAATGTTACACTTCAAATTCCCTGAGATTCTTGGTTGCAGATTCTCTGGGGGCCATGATGACTACCCACTACAGTCCATGTGACTGCTGAGGTGAGGGACCAGGCTTTGTGAGAGCATCCCCCTAGAGTCCTGGCTCAGGAGCTTTAAGTCAGCCATTGACACTTGCTCAGACCCCACTGGTGTCCTAGCTGTGGGTTCCACACTGTGGAGGGCCATCAAGGAGTTAGAAAACATGGACCCTGCCCCCTGGTGCTCAGAATGTAGGTCTGGAGGTCAAATGGGTACATATGATCACACACAAGTGAAAGAGACTTAAGAACAACTATTGACCCATTCAGCATTGAGTGATGGGGTTTATTTTCCTAAGCCTTACCCTGTGAGTCTGTCAGAGTTAGAAATCTTTGATTATAAGCACCTACCATCCCTTGGGAACATAGAATCTAACACACTGTTGTGCACCATAAATCTGCTAAACCACCCCTAAGCACCTGTGCTCAGTGTGATAGAAGAGAAACATCACTGTCCATGGTATGGAGAGATAGGGGTTCTGAGACTGTCAACTCTCTCATGAACTTGCTGTGTGACTTTGGCTAGATCCTGTCCCCTCTCTGGGCCTCACAAGTGAATCTTCAAGTTCCCTGCTGGTTTTGATAATGGTGCATAATGCAAAGCTGTACGTTTGAACAAATTAGAGAGCAATTCAAGAGTGCTTCTAATCTAGAGCTCGACAGCGCTAGGCCAACTGAATGCTGAGACTAGAGTCCTGTCATTCTGTATCACTGTTACTGATTCCGAACAATCCAGTTTTCTGAAACCACCCCCCTCCCAAACAGCAGCACTTTTAGCCGAGCGTCCTCTAAATGGCCTTTGAGGAATCAGGCAGGGAGGGGGCAGCACAGAGCCCCAGGCCTCTATCATTTGACACATCCAAGCCCAACAGGTGCACAGGCCCCGCCACTCTTCAGATTTGGACAGCAGAGAGGAGGGAGGGTGGCCTTGGCAGATCCACAGAGAGCAGAGATCCAACTCTCCAGCCTGTGGCCCAGAGGCATTTGAAATGCCATTTGGTGAAGTCTGGGTTTTTCCTTTTTTGTTTCAATTTTCTTAGAACCACTCGGAGAAGATTACAGTTTCAGACCTCAAGTAATGGCTGCAATCAGTCAATCAACAAATATGTGCTGAGCATTTACTACGTGCCCAGATTTTTGCCTAGGGTATGGCGTTGGGGGTGGGATGACTAAGAAAGTATCAGTTGGCGTCCCAGGTGGTCTGTCCAACCAGCTTAAGGCATGAAGAGGTTCCAGCGTGGGCAACAGTCAGAGAGGCAGCAAGTAACCTCTATCTCTTGTTTCTGTTGGGAAGACAGTCTAAGTTTTGAGGAGGGGTGCAGCAGCTGGCCTCTTGTCCTGATGTCCCTCCCAGGCTATTTTTAGGCACAACTTAGGACAGTGAGGTTGAGCAGCTGAAAGTGTACAGGGTGTTAGGACAAAGCTGGCTTGGGCTGAAAACTTGCCATCACGGACACAAGTGTCTAAAACTACTCCATCCTCCAGTGTTGAGCTCAGCTCTGCCCTGACGGGCCAGACAAAGTTAAGCGGGAAGCCAAGGCCTCAGGACAGAGCAGTGACATGAGCAGTCCTAGGGGAAGAGCCCAAATGTCTGAAGCTGAGAATAAGACTTGCACCTCTATGGAAAGAATATTGGGTCAAAATGGGTCATAGAAAGATATTTCCTGCAAAAGAACAGAGAGAAAGAAAATTTGCCTCTTGTAACAACAGGTATGTTTATGGGTAAGTGGACATCTGAAGCATCTCCAAATATTGAGTCATTTTCCATTTATTTTTGGCTGGTGAGATGGGCCCCTGGAGATTTCCTTTTCCAAAAAGGGGACTATGTTTTGTCACTGTTTCAGGACGATCAGGATGAAGTGAACCAGAACTACTTAGCAGATGAAGAGGAAGAAGCAGAAGAAGAGGCTCGGGTGATGGTGGTACCCAATTTGAAGGAGGAGGAGGAAGAAGAGGAGGAGAAAGAAAAGGAGGAAAAGGAGGAAGAGAGTCAGGGTCAGGAAACAAGCAATGCCTGGTGGCAAAAATTGCACATTGTGAACGAATACCTGTGGGATCCGGAGAAAAGGATGTCTCTGGCCCGAACAGGTCAGAGTTGGAGTAAGTCCCAGTTGTCCCAATGCCCTAGTCAGATGTCCTTTGCTTTTGGCTTGGTGTCCGGAATTCCTTTACTATACATTGGATGGGCTTGTCTGCAAACATCTCTTAGCATTTCCTGTACCGGGATCAATGCCTGGGGAAGTAAGGAGCAGATACCATCAGAACACACTCCAAGTGGATGAACAAACTTGACTGTAGAGCTGAAACCCTCTGGGCTCAATAGCACTTGCAGGGCAGAGAGACAGTGAGAATGAGATGGGAAGGTGCAGATTGTGTTTTAAGCCCCAGCCCTGTCACTTTCTACCTGTATAAGTCTGGGCTCATCATGAATCCTCTCTGAGCCTCAGTTTCCTCACCTGCGAGATGAGGGAAACAGTATCTGCCTTTCCTCTCTCACAAGATCAGCCTGAGGGTCCAAAAAGCTGTTAAAATTGTAAAGTCAAAAGTACTATGGAGAAGACTATTTCTAGGACATGAGACTCAAGTCCCTACTAAAGTGACCAAGGGTTTAATAAAGCCTCATCATTTCACCTAGTAATGTCAGAGAAGGAGAGCCAGGTCTGCCCCTGGGCCCAGCTTGTGGGTGCTTTATGCTCCCATGGTGTCTACAGAGAAATGGGTCAAAGGGAACATTTCTAGTGATTTAAGTCTGAACCTCCTCACCTATATTGCTTGATCAATAGCAGAACTGCAACCCTTAGCATCTCCCCTTTGTACCACACGCTGCCACCCTTTCTACTTCACAGCTTCCCCAGCACTCCTCGCCCAGGGTCCTACTCACCTCTTGAACTGTTAATGCTGATCCTTCTCAGGAGATTTAGCTTGTGGTAAAATTCATACTCGCCACACTCGCCACACTTCTTAGAAAAAGAGCAGCTGCCGGTTTGGAACTCAGTGAACCCAGAGGAGAAGCAAAAAACAGATAACTCTATGGATGGAATAAGAGTCCTCCAGTGCCAAGGGTCTTGGGTGCTAAAGTTGATGGTCATGCCTTCTAAAGGCCCCGTGGCTGAGAATTCTTCCCTTTGTAGTTTGTGTTTCTAATTCAGCTCAGTCTGGGTGAAACAGCCCACCCTGCTTCCTGGTATTAGGAATAGCAGGTGTGGGGCTCTGAACAACACCCACTTCCCTTCACCCCACTTCAGTTCCCAGCCCCACCCCTGCCCATCCCTCGAACTCTCAACTGGAACAAATGTACCATTCAAGGAACATTCTGACATTCTGGAAAGCTGCAGACAAACGCTGGACACTCATTGGGGTTCCAAAGGGGGCACAGCTGTTTCTCCCTTGCCTAAAGAGGACTGGAAAAACAGGCCTTGTGAAATGCAAGTCTGATTCTGGAAGAGGGAGCCCTATGTTAACCCGTAAACAGCCAGCCAGTGGAACATCATCAGATGAGCTGATCCAAACTGTGCCTGTGGAGAACAGTCCATAGGCCAATAAGTGGGCATGAGGGAGGAAGGTTCAAGTGCCCAGGGAAGATACAGCAGTGGGGAGACTGTAGGCCACATCCAGGCCTCTGGGTAGTGGGTCTAAGGAGAGTCCAGGAACTCAGGCTGCTTCTGTGGGGCTACCCTGGGCAAAGAGCAAATAGTGATGTTAACACCTAAGCCACCACATGGCTCGCTGCCCTCCTGTTTGAGAACTGGGTGCCACTTAAGCACTTACTAACCCTGTCCCAGCCTGGACATCACCATGACCAATATATTCACCCAGCCTATTATTATATTCTGGGCTTTCCCTTTGATAGCAGGGCCACCTCTATTCTTAGGAGCTATATGTTATTTTATTGGGTACTGACAAGAACTGTATGAGGTAGTAATATTATTATCCCATTTTACAGATGCAGAAACTGAGGCTTAGAGAGGGTAAGTAACTTATCTAAAGTCACACAGTTAATAAGTGGCAGTACTGGGATTGAAACCCAGGTTGGACGAACACTGGAGTTCACTGTCTGGCCAGAACACCACACTGTCTTCATGAACTCCAGCAATGAGCAAGGCCCTAATGGACAGGGCCTCAGGGCCTGATGGCGTGTTTTAGTGGAAGGAGTGAAGAGTTGGGATCGTGGGTACCTAGTCTATTCAAGATACACTGGTCTATCCAAGCTTGGGTGGGGCATTCAGGAGAAAACCCTGGATTACCCAGAGGAGCAGCTCAAGTAGAAATTGATCATTCGGAGCAGGAAGGGTTGGAGGGTCAATGGGTTCAGGTGGTCACAGTGCTTGGTTTTGCTGGGGGGTGCGGTGTAGCTGAGACAGCCCATCACAGGCTGCAGGGCACAGACTCCTGGGTAAAGCTGAGGGGACTCACTGCTAGTGCCACTCTCCCATCTACAGCTTCCTGCCACACAGCCTGGGCAAGAAGGAAGGTATCTCCAAGGCACATACGTGTATTCTACTGCTTTCCTTTCATCCCTGAAACTGAGCCTTCTGGTCCCCCACGATGGCTCCAGCTGTTGATCTGTTCCCACGATGGGGACGCGGGTAGAGGAATGGAGGGGGCACAGGGCATAGCCCATTAGGACAGCTGGTGGGCAGCAGCCAAGTACCACAGGCACACAAAGTGCTGCTGCTGCTTCTCCAGGGATTCCAACCGAATCAATGTGTTCATGTTTCAGTTCTGCCTCAGTTCATCTTATAAAGCCTAAAGGTTCACTTCCAGTGAGATTATTAAGAATTCTTTTTCTCCTTTCTCCACTCCTTTTTGTTGTTGTTGTTGTTCATTTTATTTGGTTCACAGTTCAATTTAAAAATTAATATTTGGATTTGGTTTGGAGTACAGCAAAGTTATGTCATTTGTTCCAGTTTCTGGTTCATGATGCAGTTCAAATCTGTAGTTCTGACATCATGTCACTGCTGTGAGCAGAGCTAGATATTATTTCCTGCGAGAGCTCCAAGGAGGACTTAAAAAGAGCTTCTCAGCAGCAATCTCTCACTCATTCACTCACTCTCCGCTGTCTAATCCTGGGGCAAACCTAGTCCTAATCCAGCCCACAGAGGAGGAATTCACACAACTTTGCTTCTGGTCCTATAGCAATAATAGTATTCATAATAACAATGGTGAAGACTACCATTTATAGAGCACTTAGTATCTGCCAGGCTCTGTGCTGTGATATTTATATGCATTATTCAATGTTAAGAAGTAAAGACTGTTATTATCCTCATTTTACAGATGAGGAAATTGAGGCCCAGAGAGATAAATAGCAGGTCTAAGATTAAACAGGACAGGATGTAAGAAAAGGCTGAATTTCAAATATTGCTAGGGATATAGATCAGAATATGAAGTAAGTACTAAATTTATCCCATTTTAACGGCGGGGAATCGGGGGTGCCGAGAAGTTTTATAACTTGCCCAAGCTCACAGGTGGGGCTCACGGGCAGCAAGTGTCAGTAATTAAGTACAGTTTCCCCTTTCTCCCTTCCCCATCCTGTGTTAGTGTTCTTTTTGAAAAGCAGAGCCACTTAAACTTTTGCCAAAGATGAATAAGATTTGAAATACATAGAGTGAAGCCTCACTTTGCCTTCATTAGAGGCAAGTCCAGTGGAAAGGAATCAAAAGTTTGAATTATAGGCTATGTGAAAAGAAATGCTGTTTTCATTACTTGCAAATATATATAATCACTGGAACCAAGCTGCTAGGACTCTTTAGGGCACATGCTTTAATGAATAGCGAAGAATGATTTGTACTTAGGACATCAACGGTAGCCCAGAGGACTCCCAAGCAATTTGTCCTCTGCAGTACTTTGAACTCCACTCCCCTGTAATCTTGTTCATGGTCATCATTTGCTCAGCAAGCCCTTCCATTGGAGATGCTGTAAAGGTAAACTGCAATCAGACCCCTGACACAATTCTCACCAATTCCAAATTGGTGAAATCTGAATAAGCAAGGACATACTGAATCTGAGGGATTTATAAAAAGCCATGTCACATGTATGGGTTGGTTGTGCTTCGATGAGTTCAAATGTGGAGACAGGGCTTGTTGGCCAGCACTGACCACTCTCATTTCTGATTGTTCTGCAGGCCTGATCTTAGTCATTTACTTCTTCTTCTATGCCTCCCTGGCTGCTGTGATCACCCTCTGCATGTACACACTGTTTCTGACCATCACTCCTTACATGCCAACCTTCACTGAGAGGGTGAAGCCTCCTGGTGAGTGCCCAAATACCCTGTGCTGTCAGAACTTGCTGGACAGAAACCTGCTTGCACAGCATGTTCAGCCTCAATTAACTTTGGCTCTTCCCGGTAATGACTTCAGGATTCAATTATTAAGAGTAAAAGTAAAATGGTACTTGGCAAATTATGGTCCTTTTCATTTTGATTGCCTGGGGGGAAATGGTTTCATGGGAATCGATACAAAAAAATTATCCCAAGAACGGGTTAATATATCCAAGACCTGTTTTCATTGCCAGGAGTTATGATCAGACCCTTCGCCCACAGCCTTAACTTCAACTTCAACGTTTCTGAACCTGACACTTGGCAGCATTATGTGATTAGCCTAAATGGCTTTCTCCAGGGTAAGTTCCTCTGAACAGTGGGAATACGTTTGGAGAGGTGATGGGTGGGAATTCAAAGTTCAAAATTCACTTGGTCCAGAAATCCCAGACTTACTAACACAGCCCATCTTAGTTTTTCCTTATCTTACATCCCCCTCAATGCATGCAGATACAATCAAAAACGGCTCTGCATTGTGATTTGTATGTTGCCTTGAAAAGCATATAAGCCAACTCTCCAGCAAAACATGTTCAATGGGGCAGAGAACTTGTTTTCTCCCCCTAAACACCCTACAGCACCTAGTTATGTCCTGGGCACATCCCAGTGGCTCAATAATGATCAATTACAAAAGATAATTCTGGAGAGGGAGGTAGTGGTCAGAAAAAAAGAGTGTTCTCCAGAACTGGAAGACCCCTGCCTCCCGTCCTCTTTCAGGGTAAGAGAATTCATTTCCTGGAGGTGATCCATCTCAGGAAGAGAGCAAGGGTCTCTATCTAAATAGCAGTCCATAAGGGAGTTAGAAGGATAATCTCTGGATGGCAGTGACTCCAACATTTTGATGGCAAGTGTTTTCAAGATGTCTATCTCTATAGCATCATCAGATACATTTTTAAGGACAAATGAATGGCTTTTTGAGAAGCCTTACACAGGGTGAAAACTGAGGTAGCAGCTTGGTTAAGGTTAAACACCGAGCACATGGGCTCTGGATTTATCTGGCTATCAAAGAGGAGCTCCAGTGGGTTTACACTGCTGCACCTATTATTTGTTAGGTGGGGGGGGGGGCAGTTAGACTGGTTTGGATTTCCTGGCCTGGCTGAAGTGGGGTGACAGGGATGGCCAATAGAACATGCACTGAATTAAGATGATTCGCTTATGTGATGGGAGGTGTTATTTAAGTGCATAAATGTTGTCAAAGAACTTTAACCCTGCATAGCAGAGTCTATACATTTGCAAATGGGAGAACTGAGGCTCAGAACTGGGAAGAAGCCTGATCAAAGTCTCCCAGCAGCAGAACCAGTGGTTAAACCCACGTCCCTGCTCTTAACACCCTTGCTACTCAAAGTGTGATCCAGGGACCAGAAGCATCAGCATTACTTGGGAGTTTGTTAGAAAGGCAGAATCTCAGGCCTCACCAAGACTTGCTGAATCAGGATCTGCATTTTAGTAAGATCCACAGGTGATTTGTATGACCTTTAAAGCTTGAGAAGTGCTGCTTTTCATAATTCTTTGTCACTTCCAAATGACCAGGAGTTAGAAAATCAGCTTTGTATCAGTAATGTTCAGTGTTATCTTGGGTAAGTCTGAGTGTCACACTCCTTACCTGTAAAATGAGGGGGGCTGGGTTCTTTCTGAGTCCATGTAGTTCCAGTTTGGACTCCCAAAAATGTTTTGGGCATCATAGCCAGCACAGTATCTTTTTTTCTTTCAAATGCTTGTGAGCTATCGCAAATATATTGCCAGAATCTTTGCTGAGAAAATCCCTCCAAGAAGGTAGCAGATGCAGAAATATCAATTCTGACCTGATGACAGAGATGGGGAACATTAGGAAAAGCATTGAGTTTTTTAGTTCCTAAGTGTAGATAATATGCCCTGTTTAAAAAGAACACGTCTCTGAAATAGACATCCCGGAGTATCAATTTCATTCCCATGAGGACAGGGATTTTGCAATAAGGGTCATGCCCATGTCACATTATTTTTAACGGAACTACCTGAAGAGAAACAATGAGCACATGATTAGAGTTTGTATTTAGGAAGTTATTATTTGAGCATAGCTCTTGTTCTTAAAAAAGAAACAGATGAAAACAAAACCTTGAATTGAATGTAGCTTTATCAAAGGAAAAATAAAAGCTTAGCCATAATTGTAATAGATTTAAAATTCCCAGTTGCTTCTAATATCAAATCCAAGTCACAATCTATCTAGATGAGGATCCAGCAGCACATTTGGAGTTCTACCTCTGGTGGATCATAGGTGTACAATCTCCTCTGAAAAACTGGGCTTCTTGGAACATGAATGTATGGGGGCTAGATCTAACAGTACTAACTGGATTCTATCATTTAGAACCAAATTGGAAATAAGACAGTAATTTCTAAAGCCCAGTTCTAGGGCATCTATTAGCCCAAGGAGTCAGGTCACAGGTAGCCCTTTTCAGCTCTCTCCCTGATATGTTACCTTGGACATATGTTACATTCCCCTCAATGTAAAGGGACATTAACTCTGAGTGCCTCAGGTCTCAGGAGACAAGATCTCACCCCTTTGCCCTCTCAGTGGAGACCCTGTGGTTGTCATTTTCTGGCTTTCAACCTAAGCTTCTATTTTGCAATGCTAGCTTCCCTCTGTAAAGAACGAGGAGCTGGTTTATCTCCTCTTCTTCTTCTCCCTTCCTCCTGTCCCACAACACACAATTCTCACTCTCTTGCTCTGGGGGCCTTTCATGACCTGAAAGGGAGATGTCTCCTAGGCTGAACTTAAAGAGATCTAACCCAGGAGCTTTGCCTCCTTATTATATGTGCCACACCTTGATATGATTCAGTCCCTTTTCCAAAATCTGTCTACTATGTGCCTATTCCTCTCCCAGAAGTAGAAGAGGCAGTTCCCCAAGTTTACAATTAACCATATCAGAAAAGAAATGATGGAAAAATAGAAAAAAGTTATAAAGCGACCAACATACAATCCAGAGATGGATATCAAACAACTTCCAAGGGAATGAGAAGCAAGGGGACAGCTGATCCAAGTAGGCTGAGGGGACCAGCCCAGAAGGCTTCTTGGAGGGATGTTGCTGGTGAAGGGCCTTGGGCATCACAGGGCCTAGGACAAAGTGAGTGGGCTTTCAGAGGAGCACAAGCATGCTGGACAAAGGAAACTAGAAGGAGAGTGATGGAAAACATGGCCTTCCCCTGTAGCACCTGTCTAACATGACCCTTTGCCACTCACACATGCTTTAGGTTATAATGACAGTCTTCAAGAGGAAATGAATGTAGATTGTCCTCCGGGCCAGTACTTCATCCAAGATGGTGATGAGGATGAGGACAAGAAAGCCTGCCAATTTAAGCGCTCCTTCCTGAAGAACTGCTCTGGCCTGGAGGACCCTACTTTTGGCTACTCTACTGGACAGCCCTGCATCCTTCTAAAGATGAACCGGGTATATTGGCCCTTGATGCTCTGGCGATGATAAGTGGATGAGCTGGGTAGGAGGGCTCTGGCCACTCCATTTCTCTTGGGCTCTGTCTTCAGACACTGTAAGTTTGGCCATTTTTACCAACAGCGTCAGTAACACAAACAACTGGACAAACCTACCAAGCAATAATTCTCCCTGAACACTTCCTATTTGATTCTTCTCCCACATCCCTAAACCTGCCCTTTGATGCTTCTGTCGGGAATGAGATCCTGAACTGACATGAGGGTGGGGTGGGAGACAATTCTTATATCACAGATGCATTTTCCTTCTCTCCTGCCATGCCTTAGGTGGGGCAGAGCCTTACCAGGCACACTCCTCTTGAAACCAGTAAGTTCTTCAGGGTGATCTTGCTGAAGTTGCCATTGTATGAATATCAGGCACAAATACAACAAGGAGTAAGCTGAGCTGCGCAGCTCTGAAGATATTTTGCGTTTTCTGCTTTTTGTAACATTTCTGAGAAGGCAAAATAGATCAAGCCTATGCCTAAGGGATGACTCAAGGGGGGTTTAGAAAAGCCCCATTTTTACTGTCAAATCTGGTTTTTTATTTTAAAAAACACACTGATTTTCTTTTGCTAGATTGTTGGCTTTCGTCCTGAGCTTGGAGACCCTGTGAAGGTTTCTTGCAAAGTTCAGGTAAGGTGCCTTTCTGAGTAAGCACTTTCAGCACATCTGTTTCATGCAAAAAGGTGAGTCATCCCTTCCAAGGGCTTTACCATGGACGCCTGAATAAGGGTTAGGGAAAGAGTTATTCTTTTCATAACTACACCTCCCTTTACACTTTCAGGCCTCCCTATTTCCAGAAAGCATTGAATTCATGTGTATTTGTGTAGGGGGTGTGTGTGTGTGTGCTGATTTATACCTGTGAAACCCAAAGACCCAACCTCAGCTGAGGGCCACAGCAGGGAACAACTACGTGCCAAGTCATTAACTGGGATTCTGTTTACACTTTTGCTTTTAGCTCTAATTACTTGTTTCTTTAAACTAAACAAGCAGCTTTCATTAGAATCATTAGTCCCTGCTTTTAAAACTGAATTTCACTTTTTGCAGCAATGACCAGTGGCACTGGGTGTTGCAATAACAAATGACTACAAGGGAAGTATAAACAGAACCCCATTAATATGCTAATTAACTGTCCTTCAAGGGACCATTAACTCCTATCTCATCTGTGCCAATTAGCTCCTTTGTAGGAAAAAGCCCTAGATCTTAGGTTTGCTTCTTAAACCGGCAGTAGCTCCCTCCTGTTTGATAACATCAACTACAACCTGAGCCCTGGACAGTTGTCTTGCGAATGTGTGAAGCCAGGTAATTCCATTCTCAGTACTAGAAATAAAGCTCAAAACTCCAGTCTTGATGGTGGCAGATCAGAAAGCAGCAGAAGGCAGCATTTATTCAGCCAAGAGTTCACATTCAGCAAGCATGTATTGATCACTTATTATGTACCAGGTGCTTTGCTAGGTGTTGGGGCTGCCAAGAGAACTATGAATCTGTCTCTGAAATCAGGGCAGTCAAGTGATACAGGCACTATGAAAGGTGCAGTGAGGACATTAAAGATGGAAAGGTTAGTTCCACATGGGAGGTGGTGACACTGAACATGAGCTCTGAAAGGTCAGCCAGTGCCTGCCAAGTGCACAAGGTAGGAAGGACATTCATTCTGTTCACATGTACATGAGCGTGTATATAAATACACACACATGTGATGTGTGACTACAAACTAGTGGAACTGACTCCACAGATCATTCACAAAAAAATGAATTTCAATGCTTTTTAGAAGAATATATAAATAAACCCTAAAGACGAACTCAGTCTCAAACTAGCATATTAATTGCATAGAGTCCTGCTTATAGTTTCCTAGTGAAAGCCATTCATTTTTCAGCTTATATTGAACCTTGCTGAGAACCGTCCTTTTTTAAAAAGAAAAAAGAAATATTAAGAGTCATCATACGTCCTACACAAATCAATACTGGTCAAATCCACACCCACTAGTGGAAATCAAGTAGGATAAGGTAATTATTAGACTAAATTAAGGAGAGCTCAGTTTATACTAAGAGCAATTACACTATGTTGACAGAAGGAATCGCATGACCCTAGCGAGTGATGTGCTAGCAGCGCACTGTTTGTCCCTTACTAGCCCCCAGACCTCTGCTTTTTAGGGCAAGCCGACTGCAGAAGCGGAACGTGCAGTCTGCTCCCTGACACGATGGGATGAGGGGAGACTTGGCTATGTAAGCATTTCCAGTACTGGGCCCCTCTAGCTCATCCTCCTGCCTCCACCTGCTGTAATGAAGCACCTCAGAGAATACGGTCAGAGACATTTAAGTGAGCCAGATATAGACTGTGTCCCTCTGTACCTGGTCTGACCTCCAAAAGAACTGAGACCTCAGTGTGCACGTTGTCACGGACGGGGATTTACTAACCCCATAAGTTCTAATTTACACCTGCCTCGGCGCCAATGTCCCAGACTGGGTGCCAGGCCCAGTATGATGCTAGCACAGTAGGTCCTTTTGCCAGAGCAACACCAGGTACTGCAAGCCCCTTGGAGCCCTTCTGTCTGGGTCCCCTCGGAGCCAGCACAGAGCCATACTGAGAACCTTCAGCCTCCGGAGGCTGGGCCTTCTATTCAGTATTCTTTGAACTGAAAAGCCAAGGTACTGTCTCCTGGAATCATTCCTCTGGGGATAGGTCTGGGCTGAGCCATGCCCCATTCTGCTTTCGTCGTCTTCCTGAGATGGTTGTAGAACACACAGTGATTTCGCCTGGGACACAGGTCCCTTTAGCTCAGGTTCCAACTCACTGAGTGACCCCCCCCCCACATGACATGTACCTACTTTTACTTACAGAGAGGTGATGAAAATGACATCCGATCCATCAATTACTACCCAGAGTCGGCTTCTTTTGACCTCCGCTACTACCCTTACTATGGCAAACTGACTCATGTAAGTCTGTATTCCCTTCAGTCTCTGCTGTCAGAAAGGGCTCAGAGACAAAGGGCTGGCTGGGATCTGTGAGAATTAAGGAGCAGCAGGTAATAGCAAAGGGGTAAATAGTCGCTGGCCAAGACTGAGTTCACTCTACCAATTCCTATCCCAACCACTCCTTTCCAAATCTGAAGGCATCTCAGATATGGTCTGGCCTAACACCTTCAGTTCACAGATGGAGAAATTAGGGTTCAGAGAGAAGTGACTCGCCCAAGGTCATATAGCTAATTAGTCAGGAGCAGACAAATCACTTGCCATTGCACTCAATTTCACCCAAATAATCACACTTTCTTATTGCTCCCACTTGGAGCCTTGGGGCAGTGAAGGCTTCATCTCCATCTTAGAGACTTGATAAATACTAGTTCTGGTTTGATTCATTGGCTGCTATCCAGAAAATCACATCACACTGAGCTAGAAATAGTTTTCCCCAGAGGACAATCAGACAACTGACACTGACTTATGAGAGAAATATATCATTTCCCCACTGTCCCAGGGCAGAGAGAACATGTCTGTTGCTTTAGCCATTTCTGACTTGACATCGTGGGATTTACTCAGTTCCCACTATGGACGTTATTCCATCCTGCACTGAATATCTGATCACTTCCATCCTATTGCCCTCCCCCACATACCCTCCCCTCCTCACACTTAGAATTTATTGTTCTTCCACCTACAGGTTAACTACACCTCCCCGCTGGTGGCGATGCACTTTACAGATGTGGTAAAGAACCAAGCAGTGCCTGTGCAGTGCCAACTGAAGGGCAAAGGCATCATAAATGATGTCATCAATGATCGTTTTGTGGGTAGGGTAATCTTTACTCTGAACATAGAAACCTAAGGACTTCAGGGAGCCACTCCCACCAGTTCTGTTTCTGTTCTATTTCGTGTTACCCTGGTAGCACCTGAATTCTTTTTCTGCCATCGGGACACAGCCAAATGGACACCTAAGATAGCAGATCATCTTTCCTTGCTTTTGACATATGTATAAAATGACATTGTGGGAGCTATTTGATTTTTTAAAGGTAGTCTCTCCTGATGACAAATAGATTATATTAATTTCCTTTCCCCCTGCTTAAAACTAAAACCCATTGTTGCTGCTAGAAGTCTCGCTGTAGTGTAAACATAGTATCTGATAAAATTCACAATAGTCATAAAAGAGAATTTCTATAATGATTATAAATTCATGTTTTCTAAAACTTTGTTGTTTTTAGAGATGAGATTCCTCCCAACCAGGCTGATAACTAACCCTTTTTTTAAAACCTGCCTGGCAAGGTCTTTCCCTGAGAATCACCAACCAGACCAATCCAGAATACACCTAGGGCCACCATGCCTAGGGAACTCTATATCCAGAGGTGCCTGTGAAACTGGCTGCCTCACATGGGCAACTAAATACTGATGCAAAGACTAGCTTATCTTCAACTGGGACAGAAGTCAGTGATAACTGGATATTGTTCTGAGATAGACCAGAACATGGACCTTCCCTATGACTTTTTTGGGAGGTTAGGCCCACTGCAATTGGGGAGAACACCTACCATGTGGATGTGACTGGTATTTGACTCCTTGCTTTGTGGTGTAATCATCCAAAGGCAAACATTCCTGCAAAAAGATTTGTCTCAGCTTCAGGCAGAGGAGAAAACAAAGAAGATCTCTACCAGCTGATTCTTATTTGTTTGACAGTAGTATGATGTTCTTTGAGACTATCAGAGATGGATGTATTGACGCCCCCAAAACAGCTCCGGGGACGGAAATGAGGGTCTCCCAATTGATGTGTGGTAAGACAGAAAGCCCCTGACAGGCCATCTTAAATCCAAGGCCCATTAGCCAGCTTTTCATTTGCTTAAGAAATGATATGAGGCAGATATTTATCCAGGCTGTGGATCGGCCAGGCAGCTTGGTCTCATCTTTGGCCATGAGACTGTTGAATTGCTCCTTAACACCTCCACCAGGGGGAGGGCTGGGACAAGGAGAAAAAGAGTATCGGAGAAGAGCAGAGTGTCAGGGTCCAAAGCAAGCTTAAATGCCACCTAGAAGTATCCAGAGTCTGAATCTCCTCTACTATGTTCACCTGCTCCCAAAACAGGGAACGGATCGTCTGGTAGTGAAGACAAACAAGAGAAGTAACTGCAACATAGTATGACAAGAGTTATAAAACTAGTATGTGGAAATGCTATGGAAACATGAGGAAAAATAACTTAAGCTGGGAAAGTAGCAGAGGCCATTTCACATGCAAAGTCACCATCACGAAAGACCATGGTGTGTTTGGGCAACCGTGAGCAGTTCATGTAAATGGAGCATAAAGGGCTCAGAGCAATGGCAGGGAGTGGCGGGGATGGGGCTAGAAAGGTGTACAGGTACTGAAAGCAGACTCTGAGTTTTATCCAGTAAGTGAAAAGGAGTCATTAAAGCATTTTAAGCAGGGAAGCTCCGTGATCATATTTACATTTTCAAAAGAGCACTTTGGCAGCCACGATGTGAAGTGTGGGTTGGAGGGGGCAAGACTGTGGAATGAGCAATGAGGGAACAGGAGGAGTCAAGAATGACTCCAGGCTTTTGAGCCTGGCTCGAACTAGTGGGATGGTGGTATTGTTGATTAAGCCTGGGAATCCATGAGTAGAGCAGGATTGGAGAAGAAGATGCTGAGACCAGTTTTGGACATGGTGATTGGCTTGTGATTTCTACTGGTTACACAGATGTGGAGATGTAAATATAAGTGGGGTTGGGAAGAAGGAAATCTGAGAATGAAAGCAGCATTTGCTTAAGTGAACTCTCTCAAGAAAGTCTAGGCTATTTAATCATGGGAATTTGAGCCACTTAAGTAAACACACCACAGCAATCTAGTCTCTCAGGTAGTGCTTCTCTCCTGGCTTATGGCAGGAAGCGCTGCTTCTGCTCTCTGGAATCTCTTTCCCAGACACCTTCCCACTCTTATTGACAGAGTAGAGGGAGCTGACTGCTGTTGACAAGTGATCAAAGATATGTGGAAAACACAAAAAACAATGAAACTGTCTCCTCCCAATCCCTTTCCTTATGAAATTCAATTTTCAAAACTAACCTTTAAAAAGAAACAAACCTGAAGATAACAACTTTATACCACCTAAAAATTACCTCAAATAAACTCTCAAGATTTAGTAGTAAAAGAAAATAGAACATTAGATCTGGAAAGGATATTAGAGAGTGTTTAGTTAAAATAACCTGCTTTGCATCTGACTCCAGGTCCAGTGCTCTTTCTACTCTGATCTGCTGCTTAACAGGAAGTACCATCTTTTTAAAAACCAATGAATGATTTCCCAAACATTTTAAAACATATGTCAAATCTGAGTTAGAATAGTTAACATTTCACAGGAATTCAACTACTGGTGCTATATTTTATACATAATACATTATCCTGTTAAATATGTTGACTATTAAACAGACAAGGAATTATGACTCTTTTGTCATACAGTATTTCTCATTCAATGGAATCCATTGTGTCCACAGTTTCAAAGCAGTATTGAATAGTACTAGGATAGTTTGGGATATCAGCTGGGACGTTTAAAAATAGCTTTATTATACAGAACTGAATATTATAATCTATTCATTAAAATTGGATTCTAACAATTCAATACACTTCTAGTGGATTAATTTAAATAGTCCCCCATACTGTGCTGTACCAGGATTTGATTTGTATACCATCTGCTGCAATGCACTTGGTTTTACTCGACTGTCAATGAGAAATACTACTTCCAAATGCCTTCATGGTTTTGTCCATGCAAGACATGATTCTGTACTCCTCACCCCTCTGAAATTATTATCCTAAAGATACTTTTCTTAGGCATCTGTTTGTTGGGAATCTTCGTGTAGAAAACATTAATATTGTCTTGGGGAGTTGTTGACAGCAATAAATTGAAATAAAAAAGAAGTGTATGATTTCCTCTTTCTAGACTGCATCGCTGATTTTCCCACAAGAATTGGGCAGACATGTGGGTGGAAAACTTGACAACTGACAGCCTATTAGTTTAAGAGTTTTTTCTTTCTCTCCCTCCCACCTTTTTTTTTTTTTTTTTTTTTGACTCTTGGGATTTAGCCACAGGAGGATGAAACTAAAAGTTTCATTTCTGAGCATTTTTCCTTTTGCAGTCTTCATGCTCCACTTTCTCAGAAGACTACTTTGTCAGAGCAAACTTCCTTTCTTTATCAAGGTTGAGTCCCAGTATAAATTGTCCTATTTGTTTGTGTAGAAGAATACTAAGAGATATTTTGAGGTGGAGAGAAAGAACCAAAATCCAACTAGAAAATGAAATTACTTGATGAAAGCCTCGCTAAGTGACTTCAGAGGGCATATCTGACCATGAAGTATCTCCCAGAGCAAATCCCTAGTGGTAATTGCAATTAAAGACAGAAATATTTCCACTCCCTTGTTTGACTCAGAGGCTAGGCTGCAGCAGGAATCCCTTCTTTCTTTGGAAGCTGTCCTGGCCTAAGGTCTACTAGGCTGATACGGTTTGACTAGGGGGAGGTCCTTGATCCCAATATATTTCTCCCATCTAGGTTATTCATTAGAGTTATTTTTCCTTACTGACTTCAAACGTGATGAAGTAATTTAACTAAATCATACAGAAGTGTGATTTACATTGTGATTTTATCCAGGCAGAAAATAGAATTTTGGGTGTTTATGTGTGTATTAAGGTGTTTGAGAGGGAAGATGGCTAGAATGGATGGAGGCAAAGGAAAATGGAGTTGAAAGGCTGAATAGTCTTGCCTACTTCACAAAGTCCTTTATTTGTAAGCTAGGGGGGAAGAAAGTTGATAGAAGGATCCAAAAGGTTTAAGGAGAATGTGATAAACTCTCAATCTGGCAGCCAGTATCCAGGATGTACTTCCTTGCAGGCTCCTATATGGCCATAGCATCAGTTAGAGTTCCAACAAGAAACAGACAGCACACTTGACAAAATAGAATAATTGGAAGAGGATTTATTTACAAAGAGATTACTTATAAATGTGTAGATGTAGGGAACCACAAAGAATATCACATAACCCAGGCTAGTATAAGCTAAACTCTTACCTTCCCTAGGCCCTAAATGGCAGGAGTAGGAACTGGTTCTCAGAACCCAGAAGGACTGAGTCATGTACCACTGCCTGCCTTGAAAGGAGTGGTGGTCTTGTTGGAGGACTAAGCTAGCTCAAGGTGATCTTGTAGGTATGGAAACAGGAGAAGAAATACCTTCATTTAATTTTCCTTCCTCCCTCTGATCTCTTGCTGGTAGTTTCCACTGGCCAAACCCAACCAAAAGTCAGAGGACAAGGAAGCCCACTGACGTGGTCCATACAGGTCAGCCTCCCAAAGAAGAAAGCAGGGTGGGGAAGGGTGGAAAGTGCATTTGGAGGGGCAAACAGGAAATAGCTAGCACGGCCACCAAGTGGAGATTTTGTGGACAGACTCCTCAGAGCCAGGTACAGTGCTGGCACCATCTACCGAACTGACTCCAGTGACTGGGGCGATTTTTTCTTCATGCATACTCTGCTCCGTGGCTATGGGGTCAGAGGCTTTCCCATTATAGAAACTCTTTTCTCTATTCTTTAATACTCATTCCCTTTTCAAACTTCCTCCTTCATACTTTCCTAATCTGGTATCTTTCGGTATATCATTTAGAACTATTTTGCTTGTGAGTGACAAAACAAACAAATGAATAATAAAAAAAAAAACCCTCAAATTGACTCAAGGACAGAAAGGAATTTACTGAATCATATAACTAAAAGTCCACAAGGGGTGGAAATAGCTCAGCAGTAGAGTGTATTCTTAGCATGCACAAAGTGCTGGGTTCAATCCCCAGTACCTCCATTAGGAAAAAAGAAAAAAGAAACAACAACAACATAACTGAAAGTCTAGGTTACTTTGGTTTCAGGCACAACCAGGTCCAGGAACTCTAAGATGTCATTAGAAATGAGTCTCTCTCCATCTCTCTATGCTGCTCTCCAACACGTTGGCTTCATTCTCAGGCTCCACAAATCAAAATATGCAAAATGGCTGCCAGGACTGCCAGGCCTACATCCTGAAAGGCTAATTCCCCTTTGAAAAGATAGCTTCTCTTCCCTGATAGTTCAAATAAAAGTTCTGGGTCTCTCATTGGCTTGAATTGGATCCTGTATCCAACCCTGAACCAATCTCTGTGGCCACAGGGAGAAACTTCTCTAATTGGCCATGCTTGAGTCACATGCCCACCCCTGGAGCTTGAGGTGATATCAACACACTCAGCCTGCCTGGATTAAAAGTCAGGGAGAGGTGATCCTCCTAAGGAAAACTGAAGTGATGTTACCAAAGAAGGGAGAAGGGTGTACGGATGGAAAGTGGAAGATAGAATAGATGTCCACTACATTTTGTCAGTGTCCTGTCAAATCCTACACTTACTTATGGTTGTATCTAAACTTTTAGAATAAAATCTTTTCAAAATTTTAACATTAAGATCTCCAAAGAACAGTCCTTTCACTCTATTCTGGCATTTCATCAACACCTTTCAGTCAGAAGAAAGGGAAGGTGGAGAGAGAGAGAAAGAAGCCACCTTGATCTACCCTACTTTGTCTTTACCGAAGAAAATTCCATAATTCAAATTTGCATTCGAGGTCTGGCTTGCATAAAACATTTTATTCCCAGAACAGAATGATACAACCTTCATAAAACAGTTAACTTGAATCATAAAAGTATTTGACATCCATCAGAACAAACAAATGAGAAGCAGGATGAGGGTGACATCTTTTCCCTCCTCTCCAATCCTCTGGCTGATGATACCACCTTGCATACAGAAAATCCTAAGGAATGTACTAAAAGATTATTACAGCTAATGAACAAGTTCACCAAGGTTGCAAGATAAAAAATCAGTATAAATAAATCAGTTGTCTTTTTCTACACTTGCAGTGAATGATTCAAAAAATGAAATTAACAAAACAATTCTATTTACAATAGCATCTAAAAAGAATAAAACACTTAAGAAAAGGTTAACAAAAGAAATGTAAGACTTGTACACTGAAAACTACATGATATTGTTGAAATAAATTAAAGAACTAAATAAATGGAGAGATGTCAGTATTCATGGATTAGATTAATAATGCTAAAATGATAACACTCCCTAAATTGATCTACATATTCAATGCAATCCTTTCAAAATTCCAACTTCCTTTTTTGTTCAGAAATTAACAAGGTGATCCCAAAATTCATATAGAAATGTAAGGAAGCAAGAAAAGCCAAAATATTCTTGACATTTTGAGCCAGGTAATTCTTTGTTTTGGGGACTGTCCTGTGCAGTTTTGAATGTGTGCATGTTTGCATGTTTGGCCAGCATCCCTGACCTCTATCCAATAGATATCAGTAGTAGCCTCTTCAGTTTTGGAAACCAAAAGTGTCTCCAGACATTGCTAAATGTCTTCTGGGGGTCAAAATCACCCCTAATTGAGAACTACTTGTTTAATAGAGTATATATCTTTAACATCACAATCTACTATCAAGTTATATTATACCGCTTCAAGTATCATATATGAACTTTACCATATATGGTATGAAATGGTACACTTCCATTTCTCCTGTCTGGGCCTTTCTGTTTTTACTATCATACATTTTAGTTATTCATATAAGCCCTACAACACATTGTTATTATTTTTATTTAAACAGTAAACTATTTTTAAAAGATTTAAATAACAAAAATTTTCTCATATATTTAACCATGTAGTTACCTTTTCCAATGCTCTTTATTCCTTTGTGTAGACCCAGATTTCCAACTAGTATCATGTTAATTCTGCTTTAACAGAATTAGTTCTTTAACATGTTTTATAGTGCAGAACTGTTGGTGATGGTTTGTTTCAGTTTTCGTCTGCCTGGAAGTCTTTATTTTTGCCTTTGTTTTTCAAAAATATTTTGATGAATATAGAATTCTTGATAAACAGTGTTTTCTTTCATTTCTTTAAAGATGTTGCTTCACTGTCTTCTGGCTTGTTTCTTCAAGAAATCTGATGTCAATCTTTGTACATAACCATATTTTTCCCCTTGTTCTTTGTGAGATCTTCTCTTTATCGCTATTTCTAAGCACCTTGATACTATATGCTTAGCATAGTTTTCATGTTTCTTGTGCTAGGAGTACATTGATCTTCTTGGATCTGTGAGCTTATAGTTTTCATTAAATTTGGAAATAACTCAGCCATTATCTCTTCAAATACTTTTTCAGCTACCACTCCCACTCAATCTTCTCCTTCGGGGACTCCAAATACACACATATATTGGGTCACTTAAAATTTTCCCACAATTCACTGATAACACTGGTCTTTTTTCAGTCTTTTTCTATCTGTGTTTCATTTTGAATATTTTCTACTGTTATGTTGTCAAGTTCACTAATATTTTCCTGTATAATTGGTAATCTATAGTTAAGCCAATACAGTGCTTATTTCATCTCAGATATTGTAGTTTTTGTTTCTACAAGTTTGATTTGGGTCCTTTTTATATCTTCCATGTCTCTATTTTTTATGTTCAATCTCTCTCTAGTTTATTGAGCATATGAAATACATTTATAATGACTTTTTTTTTAAAAGGCTAGACTATTACAGATTAATGGGCAGTAGTGTATGGCCTGGCCCACTGCTCAGGAACTTGGAGGTAAAAAAATTGGAAGATTACAGACAAATGAGTCTGGGATGTGGATGAACATATAACAATGGTAACAAAGTGTGAAGATCTTCAGATCACATGTTAACGCTCACCAAAGAGTGTCTATCATGGAAGAGGTACTAAAAAACCAAATAAACAAAATGACTTGGTCGGTTGACATTAGGCAGCCACTTCAACACTGGTATGTTGAGCACATGAACAAGGTGGCCTTAGTGGCAGAGGTGGAGACTAAATGTGGACCCAACAGTATGGATTCATACCTACCAAGACTGATCTAGCTACTGCCACCTCTGAATGCCCAACTTGCCAGCAAATGAGGCCAACAAGGAGCACCTGGTATGGCACCATCACTTCTAATGGACCATTTGGTGACATGCTGACTACAATGAGCCACTTCTATATTAGATGTATCAGCAGTTTGTTTTCATAGCAATGGACATATATTCCAGGTATGGGTTTGCCTTTCTTAACCACAGGGTCTTGATCAATATTGCTATCTGAGAACTTACAGAGTATTTGATCAATTGGCATGACAACACATAACACTGCATTAGAGACCAGGGGATGAATTTTACAGCAAAGAAAGTATAAGAGTGGGCCTATGATGATGGGATCTACTGGTTTTGTACATATGACACCCCCCATAAAGCTGATATCCTGACAAAGTAACAGAATTGCCTGCTAAAGGATAGCTGAAGTGCCAACTCAAAGTAAATATCCTGTGAGGATAGGGTCCCTATTCTCCAGAATGCATTATATTCATTGAATCAAATATTTTTACATAGTGTGTGTCCTCAATAAGAATACATGGGTTCAGGAACAAAGGAGCGGAAGCAGGAATAGCCACACTTATCATCACCTTCAATTACACATTTGGGGGGCTTTGCATTTGCCATCCCTGAAATTGTGAACCCTAGAAGGGTTAGAGGTCTTGGCCTGAAGGGAGCTCACTCTAGCCAAGAGTTTATCAACTTTGCCTAATGACATTTTGAGCTACATAATTCCTTGTTGTAGGGCTGTCCTGTACCTTCTAGAATATTTAACAGCATCCCTGGCTTCTACCAACTAGATGCCAGTAACACACTCTTTCTAGCTGTAAGAAATAAAAATGTCTCCAGATATTGCTAAATATTCCCTGGGGGACCAAACTACCCCAAGTTGAGAACCACTGCTCCAGTCAATAAAGAAAAGAAGATTCATTTTGAACTAGAATTTGTGGCTGCCACCTGGGCATTTTGATCTCCTTGCATCCAGGGACCAGTAGGCAAGAAAAGGGGTCACCATTTTAACTTGGTCAATCGACGCTAATTATCAGGAGGAGGTAAGGCAACTGTCATACAATGGGATCAAAGAGGTATTGTCAGGGGATCAAGTAATCTCTAAGCAGAAGCAGCTGCTAGGTTGGCTTGCTACTCTGTCAGAGATTTGGCCAGTAAGGAGAAAAGCCCAAATGGATATACACAGTTTATTATTTACACAGATAGTATAAGCAAGATCAGCATAGTGTCAGCTCCCCACATTCCTAATCTCATAGGACGACACTTGAACCATAGGGAGTCACGTAACAGACTGGTAGATCACTGTCTTGGAGGAGCCAATTCTAGACAGCAACTAAGAGGTGTTATAGCCTACAGCTATACAGTAAGGAGGCCGTGGTAGATAGTCTTATCCTTCACGAAACCAAGGAGGTAAATGAAAACCTGATTCATGGCATCCTCCTGCAAGATAAGGAAGCTGGTGAGAAATAGCCTTGTGACAACTTCTCATAAGTTTACTATCTTGCTATCTTCCTGGAAGGATCATAGGGTGTTCTGCCAAAACTTAGATCGGACCAACTGAGCCTTGCCTCTGCTACATACATAGATATAAGCAAGGTTGCCAGCGTGCCACAGTTGAGCTGTTTCCCTACAGGAATGTATGTGGAACTCAGGTAATCCACTTGAATATTTACAGGTGCTACCTTGCTCAGTTATGACTGTAAATGGACAGGTACAGCAATCCTGGACTAAAAAGGACATGGTGGTGAGAAACTCAGGCCCCTCAAGGATGAAGGTCTGAGTCATACCACTAGGTAAGCCCCTGAGGCAACAGAGGTGGTAACTGAGGATGAAAGGAATTTAGAATGGATAGTAGAGGAAGGAGGTGATGACTATCTATTGTGAACTCAAGACCAACTGTTGTAGTGTTGGTTGTAGTTTGTAACGCTAAACTCCTTCTAAGTTCCCCTCAGAAGGAAAAGCCATCTAGAGTTCTGTTTAATGTTTAATCTACTCCTCCAATATGTAGAGAGAAATGTATCCAAGAGGCACAAATGGTGTCTTGTGGTAGAGATACACTTCCCAGATCTCTCTTCAGCTCTGGAAAGGGCAGTCAGCAGACCATGTGTATCTGTCAGCTGTTTCAGGATGTGCCTCAACTCTAGAGTCTCTCTTTGCCCAAGTTACACCCATTTTGGGGCAGCCCACATCCAGTAACTGAGTGAGCTTGACATGGACCACTGTGACTGGCAATATTGATTTCAGAGCTCTTTGCTGGGTCATCCAAGTCTGTGTTTGGCCTGTATCGTATTTTGGCTTCTTCATGGGCCCAATCCTCCGTCATCTACCTTTCACAGCTGTTGATTCCTAACAAACATCTACACTCTAATTTCATTTCCACATCTGTTTCTGGAGAACCCAAACTGTAACACCAACCATGATGTTCAGATCCAGATTTAGAGGAAACATACATCTTGGTAAATCACAATATACTCTATATTTCATTTTTAGTGGAATAAAGTTGTTCATGATATTTCCTTATAATCCTTTTAATGTCTGCATGAATCTGTAGTGATGTCTTTTTATCTCGTTCCTGATGTTGGTAAGTTGTGTCTTACTGCTTTTTCTTCCCCTAGAATCTGGCTGGAGGTTTATCAATTTCATTGAGTTCCTTAAATAACAGTTTTTTGATTTCATTAATTTTCCTCTGTTGTTTTACTGTTTTCTACTTCATTGATTTCTGTTCTGATTTTTATTGGTTTTTTTCCTATTATTTTGGATTTAATTTGCTCTTATGTTTTTGGTCTCAAAGTGGAAGATTAGACCATTGAATTGGGAACTTTGTTCTTTTCTAATATAAACATTTAGTTCTATAAGTTTCCAAGCATGTTTAGATTTAAACATAACATGTTTAAACATGTTTACATTTTCCTCTAAGTTTATGCTTTAGTTACACCTCAAAAATTCTAATATATGGTGCTTTTATTTTCATTCCCTCCAAAACACTTTCTAATTTTCCTTTTGATTTCTTCCTTCACTCATGAATAATTTAGTAGTGTATTACTTAGTTTCCAGATATTTGGGGATTTCCAGGTATCTTTCTGTTATTGATTACTAATTTAATTTCATTGTGGTAAGACAACATACTTCACATTATTTAAATGATTTTAAATATATTGACTTGTTACATTGTTTTATAACTCATAATCTTGGCAAATGATCACTTGAAATATGTATTCTGATGTTTGTGGGTGTAGTGTTCTATAAATACCAATTAAGTCAAGTTAATTAATCATACTTTTCAAGTCTTCTATATGTTTATTAATTTTCTAATTGTTTAATAATTGTTCAATTATTAAGAGAGTGGTGTTGAAATCTCTGACAATAATTTGTTTGGATTTGTCTGTTTTTCCTTTCAGTTCTAAATTTTTGCTTCATGTATTCTGAACCTCTGATATTAGTTACAAAAAGATTTAGAATGCTATGTCTTTTTTATGAATTAATCTGTTTATCATTATGAAATGATTTTTCTTATACTTTAGCCTACTTGTGTCTTTATATTTTAGGTGAGTTTATTGTAGACCATACAGAATTGGGGCTTTCATTTTTTATCCTGACAATCACTACCATTTACTGGAGTTGTTTAAACCACTTATATACAATGTGATTATTGATATGGTTGTATTCAAATCTACCATCTTGCTATTTGTTTTCTGTCGGTCCCATCTGTTCATCCCTTTCTTCTCTTTCTGTCTCCTATTTGAATTAAATGATTCTACTGTATCCCCTTTATTGACTTATTAACCATACTGCTTCATTTATTTCTTGTGTGTGTGTGTTTTTAAACATTACTTTAGGATTTCATAGTAGATATTTTTAACTTATCCCTGTCTACCTTCAAGTCATATTACACCACTTCACATATAGTATAGGAGGAGCTTTACAACAACTAGGTTCCATTTCATCTTTGTGCTATTATCATACATTTTTCTTCTACATATGTTATAAATACCACACTATATTGTTATTATGTTTTCTTTATTCAGTTACTTTTTCTGTTTGCAACATGACTTTTAATAAGCTGAATAGTATTATGTACTACCCAAATTTGTTTAACTAATTCCAAATTGTGCATTAAGGTTGTTATCTATTTTTCTTTGATATTAAAAATATACAATGAACATTCTTGTGCTAAAAATCCCTTTGCACACTTCTGATTATTTCTTTAGGACAGTTTTTTTTTTTTGTGGCAAAAAATACAACATAAAATTTACCATCTTAACCATTTTTAAGTGTATAGTTTAGTAGTGTTCAGGAAATTCACATTCTTGTGAAACATATCTCCAAAACTTTTTCATCTTGCAAATCTGAAACTATTTCTGCACTCTCTATTTTATTTCATTGGTCTATTTGTCTGTCTTTTTGCCAGCACCACACTGTTTTGATTATTGTAGCTTTGTATAAGTTTTGAAATCAGAAGTGTGAGTCCTCCAGTTTTGTTCTTCTTTTTCAAGATTGCTTTGATTATTTAGAGTCCCTTGAGATTCCAGATGAATTTTTCTATATCTGCAAAAACAAAAGTTCAATGGGATTTTGACCAGGATTGCATTGAATCTGTAAATTGCTTTGGGTAGTATGGACATCTTAACAATATTAAGTTTTCCAATCCATGAACATAAGATGTCATTCCATTTATTCATGTCTTCTTTAATTTCTTTCCACAATGTTTTTGTAGTTTTCAGCAAACAAGTCGTTCACCTCCTTGGTTAGGTTTAGTCCTAAGTATTTTACTTTTTCTACACTTTTGTAAATAAAAATGTTTTCTTAAGTTCTTTTTCAGATTGTTCATTGTTAGTGCATAGAAATGCAACTGATTTTCATGTGTTGATTTCATATCCTGCAACTTCACTGAATTCACTTATTAGAGCTAATATTTTGTATGTATGGAGTATTCAGGGTTTTCTACTTATTAGATCATGTCATCTGCAAACAGATAATTTTACTTCTTCCTTTACAACTTGGATGCCTATTATTTCTTTTTCTTACCTAATAGCTCTGGCTAGGACTTCCAATACTATGTTGAAAGAAGTGGTGAGAGCAGGTATCCTTGTTTTATTCCTTTGTATCAGGATTATGCTGGCTTCATAGAATGAGCTTGGAAGTGTTCCCTCCTCATCAATTTTTTGGAAAAGTTTCAGGATTGTTATTAGTTCCTTTTTAAACGTTCGTTAAAATTCTCCAGGGAAGCCATCTGGTCCTGGGCTTTTCATTGTTGGGAGATTTTTAATTATCAATTTAATCTACTTACTTGTTATTTGTTCAGATTTTCTATTTCTTCATGATTCAGTCTTGCTAAGTTGTGTGTTTCTAGGAATTCATCCATTTCTTCTAGGTTATAAATTTGTTGGTAAACAATTGTTCATAGTACTCTGTTATAATCCTTTTTATTTATATGACATTGGTTGTAATATCCCCTTTCATTTCTGATTTTAGTTATTTGAATTTTCTCTTTTTTCTTAATCTAGTTAAGAATGTGTCAATTTTGTTAATCTTTTTTAAAAATCTCTTAGTTTTTAACTTATTTTTAAATGTTTTTCTATGCTCTTTCATTTATCTCTTCTCTATGTTATTTCCTTACTTCTGATAGGTTCGGATTTAGCTTGTTCTTTTTTTTTTCTAGTTTCTTGGGGTGTAAAGTTAGGTTATTTATTTGAGATCTTTCTCCTTTTAAGGTACACATTTACAGTTATAGAGAGCATCTTTATGACAGGTATTTAAAATTTTTTGTCAGGCAACTCATAAATCTGTGTTTCTTACAGGGTCAATGTCTAGAGTTTTATGTTGTTCCTTTGATGGGGCCATGTTTCCCTGTTTCTCTGTATACCTTGTAACTTTTTGCTGGGATTTGGGCATTTGAAAAACAACCACTTCTCCCAATCTTTAAGTGTTAGCTGGAAAATCTTCACCAATCATCCCTGCTGGAGGTTCTAGGACCCGAGGAACCTTTTCTGATTTCTTGCTCCCCCTGGTGTCTGCCTGTAGAACTACAGCTCTAACATGCTCTCTATTTTCAGTGGCTTCCAAAATCTGGTGCTGGTGCCATCAGTGTTTTGAATCAGGGAAGACAGAAACTAGTCCCTCCGGCAGTCCCAGACGAATCAGAATGTTGGCCATATGGTCCATTTTTATTCCTTCTGGAGGGAGGATCTCCAGGATGGAGGGTTTCCTTCTGATTACTCTGTACTATGGTGCACTGGGGAGTGACATGAATGGGTGAAGCAAAATGCCACTAATTTTCCTACCCCTTTCACTGGAATCCCTTTGGTTTTACAAGGGCCTAGTTGCTGTAGCTTCTCAACTGGTCTCTAGAGTTCTCACAGAGATATTCTGGTCTAAGTATTGTTAACTTGGTGTCTTTGTTGGGAAAGGAGGGCCTGTAGCTTCCTAGTCCACCATCTTGTTCCTTTTGTCCATTTTTTAATCACGTTTTTTAAAAATCATTCAGTTGTAGGAGTTAATTATATACTCTGCATATTAATCTGTTATCAGATACATGATTTATAAATATTTCTCCCTTTCCACAGGGGTTGCTTTTCACTCTGTTAATTGTGCCACAAGGGTGCTATGGGTGATTTTCCCTATAACTCTGAGGATCAGGGTCTTTGTTGTGGCATAGGCAGCAGCAGCAACAGCAAAAAAGGCATTTTGTAGGGTCTAGTGAGCTCTCTGCCTTTAAGAATGTGAATTCAATAATTAAAATATTCAAATAGTAACTCCTTTTCACATAGTGAATGATCTTCCTCCACAGGAGCAACCACCCAATAGGCCTGTATATTGCACAGGGGGTAGTCTTTTTCCCATGAGTGCTCTATAGAACAGTAGGTACTGTCTGGTTGAGACACACAACTAAATGGTCTCTTTCCCCTGAGCCTTGCATTAGTCACGGCTTATGCTGGAATCAAGACAGATGATTCATTCTAAGACACACAGGTAGGTCTGGGCCAAGACACAACCCAGGGTCATTTTAAGAAGGGCCCTGATCCTATCCTCCTGTCCCTAAATACTAATTAATTATCGAAACTTCTGATTCAAGTCAGTTAAATCTATAACAGAGGCTCAGTAGGACTCAGCAAATGCAGCACAACGCAGCACAACTCAAAGGGCAAGCTAACCAGCAGGCATCAGAGTCAGTTAGCAAGTCAAAACAAGAGAGACAGACCTCCCTGGTGGTGGTGATCATTGTCTGAGCATCCTGCTCACAGTAGCAATAGCAATTGTGGACACCCTACAGAAACCCGATGGACTCTCACCCCAAATTTTGTTTTAATATCAAGACTGACACATATATAGAGGATATGAAAAGTTTATTGCTTACATAATTAGGCATTCTTAGCAACCAGGGAAGGCATCCCAATCTGATCTGAAATGACTTGAGAGAGCAAGGAAAGAAGACTGGCTTGGAATTTTTATGGCAGTCAGGGAGTGGGCTGGAGTGAAGGTTCCTGTGCATGGGATGAGGCCTGAGTGGTTTGAATCTATGGCTAGTGCCAAAGAAAGGAGAACCCAGGCTTCCTGATCACCTTGCTAAGATGTGGGCAGAAAGAGAAGAGGGAGGGTGAAGCTTAAATGCTGTCAGCAGTCAAACACTAAAAAAGGCATTTGACTTTATTAGAGCATACTTCTGGTGGCAGTGTGAAAAAGAGAGACCTTGTGTCCCTGATGAGTTTATTCATCCTCTCAAAAGACCTTGAAACCACCTCCTCCAGACTTCTAGTGTTGCTGAATAATTCAATGTCTTCATGGTTGAGGCTATTTTTAATTAGGCTGTCTGTTACTTATAGTCAAAATAATTCTGAACTGATATAATGTTGAAGATATGATCCATTACTATCATTTTGGATATATTCAGGGAATACAAAGGTGGTTCAATATAAATAAATTTATACTTATAATTCATAACAAAATGAAAAAAGATGAATATCATAAGGCACATTAATAATATACTTTAAATGCTTTCATAAATTCTAGTAACTATCCCTAATAAAAACACAAAGCAAAAAAGGAATAGAAAGCACCTACCTAAAGGCTCCTTACTGAAAACTAACAACAAATATTCTAAAGAATGCAACACTAAAAACATTTCCAAGATAGCCAAGAATTACACAGGTATGCGATTACAATTATTATTCTACATATTCTTAAATATTGTAATAAGTGCAATAAAGGAATAAAATGATTTATCATAATAAATATTGACAAAAGAATCATAACTTTTTATGGTGTGAGTATACCCAGAAAATCCAAGAGACACTAATAAATACTAATACAATAAATAACATCGTCAAGGTTGCTGGATACAAAGTAAATATAAAAAAGTTAAATTTTCTTTATAGTAGGAATAAATGGGGATAAATAGAAATGGGGAAATACCTGATTCATCAAAATGACTTAAATTATAAAATACTTCATGTGGTAGGTTTGCAATGGGTTAATTTATTTAGGTTCAACTACATTTTCCATTATTCCCTTTCCTTTATGTTTCCAGTTAGGGTGGGACACAAGAGAGATTATTGTGGAAGACTTGGAGGACTGAAGGGAAGCAGTAGACATTTTGTACCTTGAACACATTGCTGTTTTTCTGCTGATTCATCTCATTGGCACAAGGCAGAAACAGGGTTTGGAACTGCCCTACCTTCCCCTGGATTCTCCTTTAACTCCTCTCACTCCTGGGCCATGTGTGTGAGTTTAGTTCTGTGACAAAGTTTCTTGGCTTCTACAGGATACCTGTTTTATCAGGTCAGAGGAAACAAGAACAGACGCAGGTTTCTGTTCATCCTTGGGGGCACTAGCTCATTTTCTTCTATGGTGCAGAATACACATCTTTAACTTACAATATGTATCTTTAATTTATCATAATACTTTTAAGAGTTATTATGCTACTTCATATATAATGCAAGAATCTCACAACAAGGATATTAACCAAAAGTAACATATAAATGTTAGTACAATCTCTTTGCAGTTATACTTATAAATGAGATGGGTCAATAGCATTCTTTTCAATAATATACCTTTCTCATTGGATATTATATTATAATGGCTATACAAAATGATCTGCAGAGATTTTCATATTTTTCTTTGGCTGAAATGGCATTAATCATAATTACCTGATTTTAAGGGTTAAATAGGGATTAACACATCATCATTTTTGTGTTTTTAATAACTGACTACACTATAACTATTCTTCTCTAAATTGGAGTGGCTCAAGACTCAGTACTTTGTTTTCTACTCTCCTGTCTCCCTAGGGGAGCTCACTCAACTCCATGGTTGTTAAGTATCAACAATTCACTATTGATTTCCAAATCTATATTTCCAATCCAATTTTTCCTCTGTGCTCCAGACCTGTGTATCCCAGAAGGCCTGCTTGATAGCTCCACTCTGGTCACTAAATGACATCACAGACCACATCTCTGAAACAGTACTCTTGATTTTTCCTTTCTTCCCCAAGTCTTCTCTATCTCAGAAATGATACCATCATCTGCCCAATTGTTCAAGCCTAAAAACCAGGGGTCATCCTTGTCTCCTTTCATTCTTTCAGTCTTTACAACTCCCATTCAAACAATCTATAATACCAGTCAATTTTACTTTCAGGATGTATTCTCAATCTCTCTCCCTATGTCTATGTCTACTAACACCACTTTAGATCAAGCCTAATCATGATGTTTTTTCTTGCTTGGTCAACTGCAACAGCTTCCAAACTGTTATCCCTGTTAATACACTTTTTCCCATATAGTCTCTATTCTCTGCAACTTCCAGAGTAAAACTTTTCAGATCTGATTACACCACCATCAGAAACTACAATGTCACCCCCTCAAACCTAGAATAAAATTCAATCTTCTTAATATTGCTTCTGAGAAAATATTTGCAAATGATGCGACTGAACAGGACTTAACTTCCAGAATATACAAATAGCTCATTCAACTCAATAACAGAAAACTAAACAACCCAATCAAAAAATGGGCAGATAACCTAAACAGACATTTCTCCAATGAAGACATACATATGGCCAATAGGCACATGAAAAGATGCTCAATATTGCTAATTATCAGAGAGATGCAAATCAAAACTACAATGAGGTATCACCTCACCCTGGTCAGAATGACCACCATTAAAACGTCCACAAACAATAAATGCCAGAAAGGGTGTGCAGAAAAGGGAACCCTCCCACACTGTTGGTAAGAATGTAAATTGGTGCAGCCACTATGGAAAACAGCATAGAGATTCCTTTAAAAACTAAAAATAGAGTTACCTTATGATCCAGCAATCCTACTCCTGTGCACATATGCAGAGAAAACTCTAATTGGAAAAGATACATGCACCCCAATGTATAATAGCCAAGACATGGAAGCAACCTATGTCCTTCAATAGATGACTGGATAAAGAAGATGTGGTATATATACACAATAGAATACTACTCAGCCATAAAAAAGAATGAAATGGTGCCATTTGCAGCAACATGGATGGATCTAAAGATTATCATACTAAGTGAAGTAAGTCAGACAAAGACAAATAATACAGTATCACTTATCTGTGGAATCTAAAAAAATGAGACAAATGAACTTACAAAACAGAAACGGACCCACAGGCATAGAAAACAAACTTATGGTTACCAAAGGGGAAGGTGGGGAGGGATCATTTAGGAATTTGGGGTTAGCAGATACAAGCTACTATATGCAAAACAGATAAACAACAAGATCCCACTGTATAACACAGGGAACTATATTCAATATCTTATAATCTACAATGGAAAAGAAACTGAAAAAGAATATATATATATATATATCTCCAAATTACTATGCTGTACCCCAGAAACTAACACAACACTGTAGATCAAGTATACTACAATTAAAAAAAATATTGCTTCTGAAGCCATGCAAGATGACACTTTTATCTGTTTCTGATATCATCTCCTTCTATTCCCTTCCTAACCTACCATGCTTTTGCCACACTGGAATCTTTCCTATTCCTTGAAGATTTGAAGCTTTTCTTTTTTAATTTTTAAAATTTATTTATCTTTTGGGGGGAAGTAATTAGGTTTACTTATTTATTTATTTTTAGAGGAGGTACTGGGGATTAAACCCAGGACCTTGTGTATGCTAAGCATGTGGTTTACCATTTGAGCTATACCCTCCCCCACTGATTTGAAGCTTTTCTACACAACTATTGCCACTGGAATTCTAGGTCTCAGCTCAAATGTCACTTTCTCATAGAGACCTTCCCTAAATTCTTTATTTACAGGGGAAAATCTCAAACCCCTGTGTAGAGGGACATCCCTATCTCTCACATCAACTTATACAGTAACTTGATAGCACATATCACAATTTATCATTGCCTTGCTTATCAATTTACTTTTTCATTTATTATTCCACCAGTGGGGTACTTTTCAATATTTAATATTTTTCACTGCTTTCTGCAAAGTGAATCTACTATGTGTCAATAATTACATAACAATGGAAGAAAATGTATTGATCTGATGTTTATGATAGATGTCTAAGTTGGAACTACTTAGATTTGTGATAGAGGTAGTATTTAAAATTATGGGAATGAGATCGGGCCAAAATGGCAGAGTAGAAAGACCCTGAGCTCACCTCCTGTCACTGGCACACCAAAACTACCATCATTTACAGAACACCTATCAATGAAAAATACCAGAACCTATGAGAAAAGATCTTCAACAACTAAAGATATAAAGAAGAAACCACAACAAGATGGGTAGGAGGGGCGGAGTCACATATAGTCAAGGCCCATACCCCCAGGTGGATAACCCACAAACAGGAGGATATTACAATTTCAGAGTTTCTCTCCAAGGAGAGAGGGGTCTGAGTCCCATATCAGTCTTCCCAGCCCAGGGGTACTGCATCAGGAAGCCAAGTCTCTGAACACCTGCAGGGCTTACTTTTGGGACAGCCAGAGGGCTGTGAGAAAATAGAGACTCTACTCTTAAAGGGTGCACCCAAAATCTCACATGCTTCAGGACCCAGGGCAGAACCAGTAATTTGAAAGGAGGTTGGGTCAGATCTACCTGCTGATCTGGAGAATCTTCCAGAGCGGCAAAAGGCAACTACAGCTCACCCTGAGGACATGGACACTGGTGGCAGCCATTTCTGGAAGTTCTTCCTACCACATGAACTCTGGTGCTGGCAAGACCCATTTTGGAATCCTCCCTCTAGCTCATTAGCCTCAGGACCCAGCCCTGCCCATATCCACCAACCTGTAGGCACCAGTACTGGGGCACTTCAGTCCAAGCAACTGACTGGGAGGGGGCACAGTCCTACCCACTAGCAGACAGGTTGCCTTAAGACCCCTGAGCCCACGGCCACCCCTGGACACGGCCCTGTCCACCAGAGGGTCCAGGAGCAGGCCCCACACACCAATGCACCTGTGCTAGATCTGGGACCCCCCAGGGTCTCACAACCAGAGATCCTGGGACCCAGTTCCACCCAACAGTGGGCAGACACCAGCCCCCGAATCCCAGGCCCTGCCCACCAGTGAGCCTGCTCAAGCCCTAGGACTGCCTCACCCATAAGCAAGTGGACACCAGCCCCATGAAAACCACAGCCCCACAGCCTGTGGACCCAATTCACTCACAAGCAGGCCAGGTCCAGCCCTAGGACCAGCTGGGCCCTGGCCTCACCTACCAGTAAGCTTCCTCTAGCTGTGGAACAAACTTCACCCATCAGGGGGCAGACACCAGACCCCAGAAAACCACAACCCTGCAGCCTACAGATCCAGATCACCCACCAGCAGGCCAACACCAGCCCTGGGAATGGCCATAAGTAGGTCAACACAAGCTTCAGGACACCCTAGGTCCCACTGCCAGCTGTGTCAAGAACCAGTTCTGGGACCCCTGGGCCCTGCAGTCAGAGCCCAGGTCCTGGCTCTGCCCACTCTGCCCACCAGCAGGCTGGCACTAGCCCCAGGATCTGGTTTCATGCACCAGTTGGCAGTCACCAGCTCTGGGATCTCCTGGACCCTGACTCTACACCAGTGAGCCAGCACTAGCCCCAGGAGCCACCACGGTTTTGCAGCCAGCTGCTTTGTGATTCAGCCCCACCAAGCAAAGGTCAGCAGCCTCCACAAAAGGCAAGGCCTGGAACCAACTGGATCAGGGGCCAACTGAATCTACCAGACTGCCCTCAGTAGTCAGCCTGCCACAACAGTAGGACCCAAGTAGCCCACATAGGGGGCACCCCTGGAACATGTAACTCTAGTGACCAGAGGAGAGTGTGCTGCTGGGACACATAAGACATCTACAAAAGACCACTTCTCCAAGGCAAGGAAATATAATCAACTTACCAGATACATCAAAAAAAAAAAAAAACCCAGCAAGTTAGGCAAAATAAGCAACAGAGGACTATGTTCCAAATGAAGGAAAAAGATAAAACCACATAAGTAGAGAAGGCCAATCTACCTGAGAAAGAGTTCAAGGTAATGATCATAAAGATGATGAAAGAACTTGGGAAGAGAATGGATGAACAGAGTGAGAAGATGGAAGTTTTTAACAAAGAGTTAGAAAATATAAAGAACAACCAAACAGAGATGAAGAATACAATAACTGAAATTAAAAAAACACTAGAAGTAATCAACAGTAGACTAAATGATACAGAGGAAAGGATCAGTGAGCTGGAAGACAGTGTATGGAAATCCCTGAAGATGAACAGAAAAAAGAATAAAAAGAAATGACTACGGTTTAAGAGACCTCTGAGACAGCATTACTGTTTGCAGGAGACATGATAGTATACATAGAAAATCCTGAAGATGTCACCAAAAAATTATAGCTCATCAATGAATTCAGTAAAGTTGCAGGATGAAAAATTAATATATAGAAATCTATTGCATTTCTCTACACTAACAACATACTATCAGAAAGAAATTAAGGAAATAATCCCACTTACAACCACATCGAAAAGAATAAAATACCTAGGGATAAATTTACATAAGAAGGTAAAAGACCTGTACTTGGAAAACTATAAGACACTGATAAAAGAAACTGAAGACAATACAAATGTATGGAAAGATATACCTGTTCATGGATCCATAAGAATTAATATTGTTAAAATGATCATACTACTCAAGGCAATCTACAGATTCAATGCAATCCCCATCAAAATACCAATGGCATTTTTCATAGAACTAGAACAAATCATTTAAAAATTTGCATGAAAACACAAAAGACACCGAATAGCCAAAACAATCTTGAGAAAGAAGAACAGAACTGGAGATATCATGCTCCCTGACTTCAGACTATGCTACAAAGCTACAATAATCAAAACAGTGTGGTACAGGCACAAAAACAGACACATAGATCAATGGAACAGAATAGAGACCTCAGAAATAAACCCATGCACTTATGGTCAATAAATCTACAACAAAGGAGGTAAGACTATACAATGGAGAAAAGACAGTCTCTTCAATAAGTGGTGCTGAGAACACTGGACAGCTACCTGCAAAACAATGAGATTAGAACATTTTCTCACACGATATACAAAAATAAACTCAAAACGAATTGGGATCTGAAACCATAAAACTAGATGAAAATATAGGTGGAACACTCTTTGACATGAATTGTAGCAATTTTATTTTGTATCTGTCTCCTAATGGAAAGGAAACAAAAGCAAAAATAAACAAATGGGATCTAATTAAACTTAAAAGCTTTTGCACAGCAAAGGAAACCATCAACAAAACAAAAAGACAACCAACTGAATGGAAAAAAAATTTGCAAATTATATGTCCGATAGGGGTTTAATATCCGAAATATATAAACAGTTAATACAACTCAATATCAAAAACAAACAACCTGATTGAAAAATGGGCAGAAGACCCGAAGAGACATTTTTCCAAAGAAGACATACGGGTGGCAAACAGGCACATGAAAAGATGCTCAACATTGTTAATCATCAGGGAAATGCAAATCAAAACCACAATGAGATATCACTTCACACCTGTCAGAATAGCTAACATCAAAAAGAACACAAATAACAAATGTTGGTGAGGATGTGGAGAAAAAGGAATCCGCTTACACTGTTGGTGGAAATGTAAATTGATGCAGCCACTGCAGAAAACAGTATTGAGGTTCCTCAAAAAACTAAAAATAGAACTACCATATGATCCAACAATTCCACTCTTTGGTATATATCAGAAGAAAATTTAAAAAAAACTAATTTGAAAAGATACAAGCACCCCAATGTTCACAGCAGCATTATTTACAATAGCCAAAATATGTAAGCAACCTGTGTCCATCAACAAATGGATAAAGAAGATATGATATATATGTATATGTGTGTGTGCATAATACTGTAAATCAACTGCATCTCATTAAAAATATTTATATAATAGTAAATGAATAAATAAATAATAAATAAATAAAACCAGACAGGATCTGGGGCTGTGATTGGGCATAGACTGTTAAAATTATCACCCCACCAACACCACTATTTGACTTCTATTAGCAGCAACTATCTAATCATTATAGAAACTAATGTTATTCTAAACACTTTATATAGACTACTATATTTAACCTTCACAACTCTATAAGGTAGGTTCTATCTTTATTCTCATTTTACAGCTGATGGAATTGAAGCCAGAGAAAAAACAAAAATCAAATAAAATTATGGGAGTGAATAAGCTCATCCAAGGAGAACATATAGAATGAAAAGAGGAGAGGTCAGAAAATAAAACTGAGAAAACACTAACTATGGGGCTGTGGGCAGAAGAACAAATAGTTCACAGAAACAGAAAGATAAGCCAGGGGGATAGGAGGAACACCCACAGAATTTGATGCTACAGAAACCAAGACAGGATGCAGTCTCAAAGAGGGAATGATGGAGAGACTTAAACCCTACTGAAGAATCACATGAAAACTAACTTTCAAAGTATCCACTCGCTTTTGCACTGAAGTATCACTGGTGACCTTATCAGAGAATTTTCACTCAAGTTTTAGGGCGTGAAAACCAAAATGCAGCAGACTGAATAGTGAAGGGAGCACAATGAAGTGGCCATAGTGTAGGCTATTATCTAATGAGAAGAGAGAAAAGCCAGGACATAGATTAGAGGGAGGAAATTATTCCAAGTACAGAGGGAACCTGAACAGGTTTACCATCTGGGAGAAAAATACCAAGTAGCACAGGAGGGGATGGGGGCAGAGATATAGGAAACACAGGGGGAATAAGATGTAGTGAAGTCCCGGAGAAAACGAAATAGGAGGGACCCATCTAGAGCACGAAGATAGGATTTAGCAAGGAAAACTGAGGGACTTGTCTCAATCACTTGATTTTGTTGATGAGAGGAACTCCAAAGTCATCTGCTTAGGATGAGAAGGGAAGAGTGCAGACAGCTTGATACCATATAGAAAGTTTGATATAGTAGCTCCGAGTTATGCAAGCAAGAGATGAACCAAAAAGAGCCCCCCATACACCCACTCACCAGATTCCCAGGTTTCAAATGTGTTCCGCGTATCCAAGTGCCGTCCTTCAGAAGCTCTTCGAAATAATCATTTGGGGGCGCACAGCAGTCCCTGGCACAGTCACCCGGCCAGCCTGCCCTGTAGGTGGCGTGGTGCCTAGGAAGGTGCGTCCTAGTTGAAGCCAGGAGCAGACACCCAACTTGCTCGCCGAACAGGGGGCGCTCAGCCGAGTAAGTTTGCTCCCAACATGCCTTGCGGCGAGAGTGGGGGCCCGCATTTCTGACGCGCTACCGCGTCGCCCGGCGGGGTTTCGTGTGGTGATCGGGTCGCTTCGCTCTTTGTTAGGAGAGCGCGTGGGTGAGAGGGAAAGGCTGCCGAGGAGGAGGCCAGGACTGAGCTAGGATTGAGCTAGGACTGAAGGAGGACTGAGTGAGGAGCGGAGGGGCGGATCCATTGGCGGCCACCGCTCACCACAGCAGCGGCGGCGGCTCTGCCGACTAGGCCGCGGCGGCCATGGCCGTGGACCTCCGGGACCCCAGGAGCGGTTTTCGCCACAACGAGGTGGTCATGTTCATCAACGAAGAGGTGCTCAGTAACGGCGGCGGTCCAGACTTCTACTCGACCTTCCGCTCGCGGCCCTGGAACGAGATCGAGGATGAGCTGCAGTCCATCCTGGCCGACCTGCAGGTGCCGCCGGCCGTCAAGAGGGCCTGCGTCTGGAGCGCGCTGGCCCTGAGTGTGCGTGTGGCCACGAGGCAGCGGGAGCAGCAGGCCCGCCGAGTCCGGCGGCTGCAGGAGCAGGTTGGGGAGCGCGAGACGGCCACCTGGGCTCTGGCCTCCCAGCTGCAGCGGCTGCGCGAGGAGCGCGAGGAGGTGGCCAAGCAGTTGCATTGCACACGCAACGACCTGCAGCAGGCGCTGACCGAGCGCGAGGAGCTGCGTGGGCAGCTGCTCCAGGCAGAGAGGCAGCCCCAGGAGGTCGTACCCCGATCTCGAGCCCAGCACCTCGGGGCTGAAGCGTGGCCTCTGACCACTGAGGAGAGAAACAAGCTGCTGGTGGCGACATCACAGCGTAGGCAGTTGGAGGAGGTCCAGAGGGAAGCCCAGAATGTCTCGACGGGCGGTTTGCTTTACATGCCGGGACCCCCGACTCCCTGGTCCCAGGTGGCTCAGCCCCCTCTGCCCATGCCATTCCCATACCCACCACCTCCCCCACCTACGGTGGTCTCAGAAGTGGAAACAGCGGCGGCGGCGGCGGCGGCGGCGGCGGCAGCAGCAACAGCAGCAGCATTCCCACCCCAGATGCCTGCTGGGGGCACCTACCCACCTGGCATGTGGCCTGCAGTTGTGTCCCAAGAGGAGGTAGCCCTGCAGCGGGACCCGAGGATCCAAGGCCAACAGGAAGGTCCTGTGAGGCCCTACTTCATAAATCCGCCAGGGCACAGCTGGAGCCAAGAAGACCCAACCAAGCGACAACCTCAGGAACAGATGCCGAGGCCACTCGAAGGTAAGAAAGCCTTTAAGCCCTAGCAAGACGAGAAACCTGCCCCAGATCTCAGGAGGAGAGATTGGGACTGCCTATGGTATAGAATGTGACTAATTTTTCCTGACATTTGGCTTGTAATAAATATAAGAAAATCTGGATACTAAATGAGGTGGGAAGCCTTAACCCAAAGCAAGCTCCTCACTGAATTCAGGGATGTAGAAAAAGAATGGAGGCATATTCCAAAGAGAAATCAATTTCTGGATGCCCCCATATGATTAAAAACTCTTTTATTTACATCATAGAAAATTTGAAAATCTGTCAAAATTTTTCATTATCCTACCATCGAGCAATAACCATTTTTAACACATTAATATATCTGTTTCTACATATGGATCTTTCCTCCAGTTTCATATTATACATGTGTATGAGTGTATATAATATGCATTGTTTTAAAGAAAGATAAGATTCTATTGAATATGTTAATTAATTTTTAAAGGAAAACTTCTCCCAAATGCATTTAAGTTCACAGGTGGTGGACTCTGGATGGATGCTACCGATTGGTTGAAACCCTACAGAGGCTGAAATGAAACATTCTCTTTTTCTCCTTTCTGTATTTTCCTAACTTCCTCTCTCCCATAATACCAGGTCTTTGACTGAGAATACCCAGGCTTTTAGAACATAAGATACATTTTATTCTAGAAACACTTTTCCTTGAGAATGCTATTGTTATGCTGTATACCACAGCAATGTTCATACTTGTTTCTTGATTTGTTTTTATAATGTTCATTGGTGAGGGCCTGTTCTTTGTGTCTCTAAGCTCCAGGAACTTCATGTGAAGCTGAAGGTCCAGCTCCCAGTGTGCGAATCCTCATGAAGTACCCTTCTGGCTTTCAGCAGCCTTCACCTCAGTGAGATCTCAGCTGGCTGGAGCTAAAGCGTATAAAGGAATCAGGGAAGAGGAGACATGCTGGCACACATCTTGGAACAAGGGAGGGCAGACAGATTTTGTTAAACGTAATCCTTCTGTTGGGGAAAAAGGATTGATGTAGCAGAGTTTCAAAGGGGGTCGGGAGGGTCGTATTAAATTTAGGGGTTATCCCAAGTTTGTAAAATTACATTCATTAATTCATTCAACAAGTGGTTATTAATTATCTAGTATGTGCTAGGAACTACTGTTATATGTTATCATCTGATGCACACATTATAACCCAAGTGGGTGACTTTGATTAGATGACAGGAGAGAGCCTAATTTGGGATACAGATTATATCAGTAGTGACTTCTTTGCCTTGCACATAGTGTGGCTTTGGGATAAATCCAATTGAAATAAAGTCAAGGTCCGTTTCTAAGATTCTGGGGGCAATGTCAAAGAGACCGTCATGGAAGGACTTGAATGACTAAACTGTTCATCACATTAATCCCAATGGAAATGAATGGGCAGGGGCAAGTATTGGCAAAGTGGCCTCACAAAAGTACAGGCAGGACTTCTCTGATACTCCTGCTGATTTCCTCCCCTGCGAGGGACAGCTATTTTCCTGGTTGTCTGAAAGACCTCTGGGTTGTCTTTAAGAAAGACATCGTTTGGGAGAGTGTTGGCTACACACTCGAGCCCTCAGCCTCAGTCTGCCCCTAGCCCCAGCCCCTTTCCAGTCAAAAGTGGGTGAAGAATAAAATAAAATGGTTTCCAAGGACAGGCATCATGCTATGGATGGTGTTTCCCTTGGGAGGGCGTACCGGATTAAAATTAGAACTAGATAGGGACAAGCACTCTTGGGAATGCCACTGGGCCCCTTCTCTTACCACTCGGTGTGTTCTCTGCAGGCTCTGCTCTACTGAGGCAGCTGCTGCAAGCAGTGGGGAGCCAGGGTGGAGCCCAGAGCGTGGGAAGTTAGATCAGCCTCCAATCTGAACAGTGTTCTTCAGTTCCCCCAGGAGATCCCAGTTTACCAAGTTCCACCTTTGTCAGAGGTTTTCTGATTCTTACTAGTAATAAAGTGTGCAATTAGGGAGGAGGCCAAGATGGCAGAGTAGAAGGATGCTCATAGCTCACCCTCTCCCACAAATACACCAAGACTCACATCCACATCCCACTCAGCCAACCAGAGCACCTGTGGAACTCCAACAGAACATCGCCCTCTTCAAAAGACAGATGCCAAAAGTGTGGTAGGAGAAAAGGAAAAAAGAAAGAAGAAAACGCAAAACAGTGCAGGACGGGTCCCGTGGGGAGGGAACGGCAAAGGAGGACTGGTGCTTGTTCGCTGGTTCTCCCCTCTCCAACCGAGAGGCCAGTGGGATGGAGGGGGAGTGTCCGAGGCTTGGATCTGTACAGAGCAGCCCTTGACCGACAGAACTAAGTTAAAAAGAGGGTCACCGTGACACCCAGCCCGAGACGCGGGCCGGCAGCTGGGGGCTGGGCCAGGCTGCCCGAGCGGGGCAGAGGACGGGAACGGCTGCACTGAGGCAGCCCCGGGGGGCTGCAGGGGGCTGCGCGCCATGGCTGTGGGTGTACAGGGCAGAACAACCTGGGCCCTCCATAAAACAACATGGCTAGTGTGCCCTGAGGGGAAGGGTGCATACCCCCATCTCTGAAAACCCGCGGAAAGTTTTCGGGGGAAGAGAGGCAGGGCTCAGGCACAGCCGCCATATCCTGCAGCACTGAGCACCCAGGCGGGGGCGGGGGCGAAACCTGCATCTGCACCTAAGGGCTTAGCAGCCTCAAGGGCCAGACGGAGACTTGTCTACAGCCGGAGGCAGATAGGATCCTTCCGTCCTGGTCCCTCAGAGAACTTGCTCTGCCAAGACAAACAAGGAGCTAGGTTTTGGCCCGGAGCAGGGATGGGGCTGTTCCTCGGTCTTCCCCGAGCCCACCTACGGAGCACGCAGCAGCACAGAGCTGCGGAGCGACCCGACCTACCGGCGCGGGGAGAGGGTGGGCGGCTCCCCGCCTTTCTGGCAGGAACGCAGCCCCTGATCGTGGTGCTAGGAGGGGGCGCGACCTGCCCTCCTACCTGGCCAGTCTGCAACATCTGACTGCAGCGTCAGGAGGGGCAGTGACCCGCTCGCCCACAGCAAAGGAGAGCTGCACCTGACCCAGTGTTGGGAGGGGGCACGAGCTGCATGCTGACGGGCACTGGGAGCAGCACAGACGAAGGTGCCAAGGGAGGGCCTCTGGAAACAGTAAGCTGAGCTTCCAAAACAGGGCGAAGACAGAAAGACTTCACATTAAGAGCACACAGTCTCCAGGAGAACACCCCCCCTTTTTTTTTAAATCTGTTTTTACCTGTTCTATTTTCTATTACCCTTTTAATTTTTACTTCTTAAACAATTATATATACTCCCAGTTTTAATCCCTTTTAAATTTTTTAAAAATATTTTTATTATTTTTTTTTTAATCCATGTCATTTCATTTTTATTTCTCTTGGTTTTGATGTCCTGTTATTGATTATACACAGGTTTCAAATACATTTTTTCCCTCTTTTCTCCTATTTAAAAGGTTTTTAAAAGACGTCTCAACCAGATTGCTATTCTGCTTCAACTTGCTCTTCTATTATTCATTATACACTGTTTTCAAACCCTTTTTTCCCTTCTTTTAAAATTCTCTCTCTCTTTTTTTAAAGTGTTATTCCTACATAGGCATTAATTAGATAGATAAATAAATAAACTCCATAAGGACCACAATAGATAACTGATACTCCATAAACCACAGTGCCAGAGAGGTATAGCAAGATGAAGAAGCAGAGAAACCATTCCCAAGTTTTTTGTTTTCGGTAGGATGGGTTTGAGATCATGTTACTATCAGTTTAATAAAAATAGTTATAGTAATGGGCTAATAGACTTACAAAGAAGGGTAACCACAAGCCAAAAACTTACAAGGGAGTCACAAAAACTAAATAAAATCCATGATAATACAAAGGAAAATTACCAAACCACAAAAGGAAGAAGAAAGGAACAAAGAGGAAATACCAAATCAACTGCAATTTAAGTTCAAAATGGCAATAAACACAAATCTATCATTAATTACTGTAAATGTTAATGGACTAAATGCTCCAGTCAAAAGACATAGAGTGACAGACTGGATAATAAAACCAAGAACCTTCAATATGCTGCATACAAGAGACCCACTTTAGGGAGAAGGACACATATAGATTGAGAGTGAAAGGATGGAAGAGGATATTCCATGCAAATGGAAAAGCCAAAAAAGCAGGTGTTGCAGTACTGATTTCAGACAAAATAAACTTTAAAACAAAGGCCATAAAGAAAGATAAAGAAGGAGTGATACAAGATGAGGATATTACACTCGCTAATATATATGCACCAATATAGGAGCACCTAAGTACATAAAACAATTACTAACAAAGATAAAGGGGGATATTGATGGGAATACAATCATAGTTGGAGATTTTAACACCGTATTAACATCACTAGACAGATCTTTCAGACACAAAATAAATCAGGCAACAGAGAAATTAAATAATACAATAGAAAAATTAGATTTGGTGGATATTTTCAGAGCATTACACCCCCCCCAAAATAGGATGTACATTCTTTTCAAGTGCACATGGGACATTTTCTAGGATTGATCATGTACTTGGGCACGAAAGAAACCTCAACAATTTTAAGAAGATAGAAATTATCTCCAGCATCTTTACTGACCACAATGCCATGAAACTAGAAATCAACAACAGAGAAACAAAGGAGAAAAAAAGGAAAGCATGGAGATTAAACAGTATACTATTAGAAAACCAATGGGTCAATGAGGAAATCAAAGCTGAAATTAAAAAATACCTTGAGACAAATGAAAATGAAAGCACAACGACACAAAATTTATGGGACACAGCAAAGGCAGTGCTAAGAGGGAAGTTTATAATGATACAGGCCTTCTTCAAAAAAGAACAATCTCAAATAAACAATTTAACCCACCAGCTGAAAGAACTAGAAAAAGAAGAACAAAAAACCCCAAAAGGCAGCAGAAGGAAGGAAATTATAATGATTAGGGAGGAAATAAATAAAATAGAGATTTAAAAAAATAGAAAAAATCAATCAAACCAAAAGCTGGTTTTCTAAAAAAGTAAATAAAATCGACAAACCTCTGGCCAAAGTCACAAAGAAGAAAAAAGAGAGAGCACAAATTAGCAAAATAAGAAAGGAAAATGGAGAAATTGCAACAAATAAAATAGAAATACAGAATATCATACGAGAATATTATGAAAAACTATATGGAACCAAACTGGATAACCTAGAGGAGATGGGCAAGTTTCTGGAAACACTGTCCACCAAGACTGAATCAAGAAGAAACTGACCACTTGAACAAACCAATCACTAGAAATGAAATCAAAACAGCAATAATAAACCTCCCTACAAATAAAAGTCCAGGACCGGAAGGCTTCACTGGGGAATTCTACCAAACTTACAAAGAAGAACTCATACCAGTCCTTCTCAAACTCTTCCAGAAGATTGAAAAGGAGGGAATACTCCCAAACTCATTCTATGAAGTCACCATCATCCTGATACCAAAACCAGGCAAAGACACTACCAAAAAGGAGAATTATAGGCCAATATCACTGATGAACATAGATGCCAAAATCCTCACCAAAATATTAGCACATAGAATCAACAACACATAAAAAAGATTACACAACACATCATGACCAAGAGGGGTTCATCCCAGGGACATAAGGGTGGTTCAACATATGCAAATCAATCAATGTAATACATCACATCAACAAGAGAAAGGACAAAAACCACATGATCATCTCAATAGATGCATAAAAAGCATTTGATAAAATTCAACACCCATTTATGATAAAAACTCTCACCAAAGTGGGTATAGAGGGAACATATCTCAACATAATAAAAGCTATATATGACAGACCTACAGCCAGCATAGTACTCAACGGTGAAAAACTCAAAGGCTTCCCACTAAAATCTGGGACAAGACAAGGATGCCCACTATCACCACTCCTATTCAACATCGTCTTGGAAGTCCTAGCCACAGCAATCAGGCAAGAGAGAGAAATAAAAGGGATCCAAATTGGAAAAGAAGAGGTAAAACTGTCACTATATGCAGATGACATGTTACTATATATAGAAAACCCTAAAAGGTCCACACAAAAACTACTAAGCTAATCAAAGAATTCAACAAGGTAGCAGGTTACAAGATTAACATTAAAAAAATCACTTGCATTTCTTTACACTAACGATGAATCAACAGAAAAAGAAAGTAAAGAAACAATCCCCTTTAAAATAGCACCCAAAGTAATAAAATATCTAGGAATAAATCTAACCAACTAGGTGAAAGAATTATACACAGGAAACTATAAACCATTGATGAAAGAAATTAAAGAAGACTTTAAAAAATGGAAAGATATCGCATGCTCTTGGATTGGAAGAATCAATACTGTTAAAATGGTCACACTGCCCAAGGCAATCTACAGATTTAATGCAATCCCTATCCAATTACCCAGGACATATTTCACAGAACTAGAACAAATCATAATAAAATTTATATGGAACCATCAAAGACCTAGAATTGCCAAAGCATTACTGAAGAGAAAGAAAGAGGCTAGAGGAATAACTGTCCCAGACTTCAGACAATACTATAGAGCCACAGTCATCAAGACAGCATGGTATTGGTACAAAATCAGACATATACACCAATGGAAAAGAATAGAGAGCCCATAAATGAACCCACAAACTTTTGGTCAACTAATCTTCAACAAAGGAGGCAAGAATATACAATGGAATAAAGACAGTCTCTTCAGCAAATGGTGTTGGAAAACTGGACAGCAGCATGTAAATCAATGAAGCTAGAACACTCCCTTACACCATACACAAAAATAAATTCAAAATGGATCAAAGACTTAAACATAAGACAAGATACAATAAACCTCCTAGAAGAAAATATAGGCAAAACATTATCTGACATACATCTCAAAAGTGTTCTCCTAGAACAGTCTACTCAAGCAATAGAAATAAAAGCAAGAATAAACAAATGGGACCTAATGAAACTTACAAGCTTCTGCACAGCAAAGGAAACCATAAGTAAAACAAAAAGACAACCTACGGAATGGGAGAAAATTTTTGCAAATGAAACCGACAAAGGCTTGATCTCCAGAATATATAAGCAGCTCATACGACTTAATAAGAAATAACCAAACAATCCAATCCAAAAATGGGCAAAAGACCTAAACAAGCAATTCTCCAAGGAAGACATACAAATGATCAATAGGCACATGAAAAAATGCTCCATATCATTAATTATCAGAGAAATGCAAATCAAAATTACCATAAGGTGTCACCTCACACCAGTCAGAATGGCCATCATTCAAAAATCCACAAATGACAAGTGCTGGAGAGGCTATGGAGAAAGGGGAACCCTCCTTCACTGCTGGTGGGAATGCAGTTTGGTGTAGCCACTGTGGAAAACAGTATGGAGATTCCTCAAAAGACTAGGAATAGACTTAACTGTATGACCCAGGAATCCAGCTCCTGGGCATATATCTAGATGGAACCCTACTTCAGGATGACACCTGCACCCCAATGTTCATAGCAGCACTATTTACAATAGCCAAGACATGGAGACAGCCTAAATATCCATCAACAGATGACTGGATAAAGAAGTGGTGGTATATTTATACAATGGAATACTACTCAGCCATAAAAACCGACAACATAACGCCATTTGCAGCAACATGGATGCTCCTGGAGAATGTCATTCTAAGGGAAGTAAGCCAGAAAGAGAAAGAAAAATACCATATGAGATCGCTCATATGTGGAATCTAAAAAAAAAAAAAAACCACACAAACAAAACATAAATACAAAACAGAAACAGACTCATAGACATAGAATACAAACTTGTGGTTGCCAAGGGGTGGGGGTGGAAAGGGATAGACTGGGATTTCAAAATTGTAGAATAGATAAACAAGATTATACTGTATAGCATAGGGAAATATATACAAGATCTTATGGTAGCTCACAGAGAAAAAAATGTGACAATGAATATATATATGTTCATGTATAACTGAAAAATTGTGCTCTACACTGGAATTTGATACACCATTGTAAAATGATTATAAATCAGTAAAAAAATGTTTAAATAAATAAATAAACACACTCGCAAAAAAAAAAAGTGTGCAACTATAACTCAATAAAAAGTTATAAAAAATTTTTAAAATTAAAAATTTTTTTTAAAAATGTGTGCACTTTCCTGCTGTGTCTCCTGTGTAGTGTATGTCTGGGGGCAGGTTTGCTCAGAAGCGGCAGTTTAAATCTGCCTCTTCCCTCCATCCCTCTGAGGTGAAGGAAAGGCCAACCTCATTCAGTACTGAAGGGCCCCACCTCGTCCTGCAAGTTACCCAAGAACGGGAGGGCGGAGGATATTCTACAGGGTCTTCACTCCAAAGCGATTGTCCCCGCTCCCCTCACTGTCCAAGTCCACATGGTCCCTTGAAGGCGGGCATCTCGGCTACTCCTGGGCCCGTGGGGCACTAGAGGTGAGGTGAGGAGGGGGCTTCTGCCTAGGCTGGGAGCCCTCCTGCCTGGTGTCCAGCCTCCCTACGTGCACCAAGAAGCCATTTCCCTGAGGCCCTGCCTCCCAGAGGTCAGACAGAAATTCCTCCCCTGCCTTTCTGCCCTGCAAGTCACTGTCCCCTCCCTCCTATGTAGAATTCCATCAAGGTGCTCAGGATTCTGGCTACCTGCCTGGTATAGAGACCGAGATGGGGCAGAGAACAGAAGCTATCCTGCCCCACCAGCATTCCCTCTTCCCTCAGAGTCCTAGTTACGGGGAAGCCTTGGCTACTTGGGAGGGCACTGGGGAGGAAGGGGACCTTCGGGGACATCAACCCAAAGCTGGGTGTTCTGGGTTGGAGGCTGGTTTTGCAATACTCTTGTGTGCGCTGTTAGCTCCCTGGAAGTCTGGGAGGATGGGACACAGATGAGACTTGGGAATGTTATAGTACATTTTAATCTGTCAGGTCTCAATGCATGGTTTCTGAATCAGCAGCTTCAGGATCACCTGGGAACTTATTACAAATGCAAATTCTCAAGCTCCACCTCAGACCTCCTGACTCCAGAAGTTCTGCAGGGTGGGGGCTAACAGGTGTTTCCAGTGCTTATTAAAGTTCTGGAACCTGTTTCTAATCCATAGTGTAAAGTGAAGAAATCACCCTGGATCTCGTGTTGGTTGGTTCATTTAGGGCTTCACAACACACTCTGATGTCCATTGGAATGTCTGTAGCTCTATATGAAATAAGACTCTCTGGGCATAACTCTTCCATAGCTCAATGTGATCACCTAATATTTCAGGGCTGACTTTTTTCATAGCAACCTGCATTGAATCTTTGGCCAGAATCATTGAGGCTGTCAATTATCCCTTCATTCTAGGCAGGATACATGCAGGTAAAGGCAGTAAGTTGTTTAAAGGAAGAGCCTGGGCTTTGGAGCCAGAGATACCTAGGTTCATACACCTGCTTGGCCATTCACTAACTGTGTGACCTTGAACAAGCTACTGAATTTCTCTGATCCCCAAAAAGTGTTGGCTCCCTTCCCCTGCGCTTAGGGTTCTGCTTTGTGATGATGGGGTAATGGGCTAAAGGATACCCAGTGTGTGCCTTATACCACTGAGTGACGCTCTGTGGCCATTATCTCATTGGTGACCATCACAGCTCTGTAGAGGTATAATAGATACTTCTATTAATAGCTCAAGGATGATATTTTACTCCCATTTTCACAAAGGTGGCAGCTCACTAAGTTACCCAGAGCCATTCAGTTGGGAGTTGGTGAAGCCTGGGTTCTAACCCCAATCTGCCTGGCACCAAGCTCCCTGCCCTTTCTACTATATCACAGAGCTTCAACCTTTTACCCTTACCAATTAACAGCAGTTATCACGGTCTGTCAGTACCTTGATGGATGTAATTGACTATAATGGAAGGACTCTGAGTCACATAGGCAGTCTGGTGGAGAGGGAAGTGGAGATGGCAAGAGAGTCAGGCTTGGTTGCCGCGGAGTGTTGGTGCTAGAAAAGAAGGTGCTGGAAGAAGAGGAGCATTGACATGGCTCCAGGGGTGTCAGCCTGGTAAAAGCGGCAGAGACAGAAATGCAGGAAGCGGAGCAGCATGCAGTGGCTGATATGTTCCCCGCCCACCTCCACAGAGCCCCTTGCCATCAACAGTTCCACTCCCATTTGTCTCACTCAGCTGCAGAGGCAGTGGCTCCAATCCCAGCCTTCCTGCCGGGGCCTCTGCAGGCAGCATGTGGAAAGCACAGGGATGAGAAGAAGCACCTCTCAGGTGTCACAGGAGGCAACAAAAGACCGATGACTGATGTGCCTCTGCATCCTTGGTGGGTGAGATGTGCATGATGCGTGGTAAAGGCAAGCTCTCTGGACTAATGAGCAATGTCAAATAAAACAAAGTTTTCTTTGATAAAAACAAGTTTCAAATGAGGGGAGAGCCCTGATACCTGGTAGGAGTGGATGCTTTGCTGGCTCACAGAGCCAACTTTTATTTATGAGTAGAATGCAAGAGAGAACCAAGGAGACTCAAAACCCACTCCCTTGAGAAATAATTTTCCTGAGGCCCTTTCTGATGATCAAAGTAAACTGGATTCACCAAAACAGAAGTAGGAAAGGCAATTAAAGCCAAGCACAATCCCAAAACCTGGAGGTGACTGCTGTTTAGATTTTATTTACTTTATACACACATCTATGTATATGTATACACACATACATACATATGAAGACACGATATGGTACATACTTTTTTGTAGCCTCTTGAACTGTAGAAGTCGTGGCTCCAATCTGGATCCCATCTGTGGTGGGCTCTGCACCCAGCATCGGAGAAATGTAGGGATCGGGAGAAGCACCTCTTGGGTGGCAGAGCAGTTACAGATGTATATAGATTTATTTACCAAAACAGAGTAATGGTGCATATTTCTTTCCAACATTTGTTTTCCACTTAACAGTAAGACATGAATGTTGTCTCATATTTGTATTATTTGAGAATGTGATTTTAAATAGTCATGGAACATGCTCTCATGTCAGTGTTTCAATTTACTTAACCAGTTCCATCTTATTTGGCATTCAGTTTCCAAATTTTCATTTTCACTTCCAACACCATGTTAGTGTGCACTTTTCTCTACCATGCCCAAGAGTAAATAACATCATTAAAAACATCTTAACCAGTTTGAAAGATATCTTGTTTTGACTTACATTTCTTTGCTTATTAGCAAGATGGAATATTTTTTCAAATTACTTATCCATTTGTATTTCTTCTGTCATGATTTAGTCATTCATGTCCCTATTCGAGTATACTCATGGACTATTCATCTTATCTTGTTCTGTATTTATTTGATAGTAAGGATATTAACCTAACCCTTTGTCATACTTAACGATTGTAAGTATTTTCCCTTGTTTGTATTTATATTTAAATTTGTGTCTGGTGGCCTTTTGATGGTCAGATTAAATTTTTATACATTGAAATCTTTTCCAGTCACTTTTTTTTCTTTTCTTCTTAGGAAGGCCTTTATTTTGAGGTAAAATACAACCAATCTATATTTGATTCTGTATTTTTACAGTTTTTTAAAATTTAACTCTTTAATCATCCTTGAATTTATTTTGGTACTTTTTGTGAGGTAGGTCTCAATGTATTTTTTCCCAAAATAATCTAGTAACTCAGCACCATTTTTCAACGCTCCATTCTTTCCCCGTTGATCTGAAAAGAGCATCTTTATCAAATACTAAATACACAGTGTGTGTGTCTGTGTGTGTATTGTCCATTAAATTGTTGCTCTATTATTATACCCATCAAACATTTGATCCTAGCTTTATAACACATTTTAATAAATGCAGTACACTCATTATTCACTTTTTTCTAAACTTTCTTGATGGTCATCACCATTATTCTCAGTTGAAGCTTTATAATTTAACTCTATTCCTTTGAGTACCAGATGTACTCCCTTCAATTGGATTCTGTGAGACTTACCCAATCACTTCATAATTCTTTCCTCTTTTTAAACCTAGTTTGAGTGGATTTCTGTTCCTTAAGGCTTTATCTCAGCCCTATTCTCCAGCTTCACTTGCTCCTTCTGTGATCGTGTCTAAACATTTGACATCTATCATCTTTAGCAAGAAGGTCCCAATCTATCATTTTTTAAAAAGCTCATGTTTATTGCTTACTACGCATATCTGGTGGCATTCTTATTTAACTCCATTTAAAACCCTACAAGATAGGTAGTAGTACCATCTACATCTTACAGAGAAGGCTTAGAGAGGCTAAGTAACTTGTCCAAGGTCACACTGCTACTGTGTGGTAAGAGTCAGGATTCAAATTCTGCTCTGATATACTTGCCATGCTATACTGTGTAGCATTTAAAAGAAGGAAACATGAATATTAAATATTCTGTCTCCTTTAAAATTGAAAATCATAGCAACCACAGATACTTCTGTTTTTGGAACTGAAGATGACACAAGAAGCAGTATGTCACACTAATGGCAGAGTGCTTAAAGGCATTGACTCGGACTGCTTGGGTCTGAATCCCAGATGCATTCAGTGGATTAATGGTAGGTGTTATAGTTCATGCACAACTCTCCATAGTGCCTGGTACGTAGTGACTCTAAGATGTACATTTTTTTTCACATTTTTGAAACCAGTTGGCCTCTCACAGTTTAATTGGCAGTATTTGTCTTACAACTGATGACATCTTAGATTTGATGAAATAAGATATTAAGTGCCTAATAAGTGTTTAGCTATTACACAAGATGACCACTCATCCATCAGTAAATGCTTATTCAGTGTGAACTGTGTCAGGCACTGTTCTAGGGACTGGGAGAGAGTAGTAAACACAGCACAAATTCCTGCTCTCATGAAGTTTACCTCCTAGTGGGAGACACGCATGAAATACAGATTAACACATAAAATATATCATTTGTCAGATGGCAGTAGGTAGTAAGTAATAAGTGAAACAGAGCAAGGGGAGTGGGACGTGGTGGGGGCAGGGAGGGCTATATTAGATTGAATGGTCAGGCAACGCTTCACGGACCAGGTGATGTGAAGAGACCTGAATGGGACGAGAGAGTGAGCCATGAGGACAGCTGGGGGAAGATCTTTCCAGGGAGAAGGCAGAGCAAGTGTAAGGACCTTGAAGTGAAGGCACCCTTAGGGTCTTTGAGGAGTAGCAAGAGGGCCAGTATGGCAGCAGTGGAGTGAGTACAGCACAGAGGAGGTGGGAGAGAGGATGTCGCAGATTATGGCTGGAAACTTCTAAGTATGTAGATAAGGGTTTCTTGAAACCCTGTCAAAAAGGCTCTAGATGTAAGAGTAGGAACTGTGCATTGGGGCTCAGAGGCATCTAGCAAGGACTGCTGAGTGTCACGGGTACACTGCACTTAAAGCTGGGACACGGCGAGGGGGTTGGCATGGCATTAATTTAGGCAAAGTAAGGAGAGAGGCAGTTCCATTTAGTCTCTTAAACACACTAATGCACAGTCCAAATGATTCATGGTGCAGAACAGTTTGAGGGCAGAATGATAATGATACGTGATCAGAATAACTGGATGAGCCTACTCCGCAAAAAAGTGACATTCAGGGCTTAACATTACTGATGGCGTGTAGCACAAACCAGCCTTGGTTTGATCTTTCAGAAGGCACAACCTCCGTCTTCCCCTCAAGCAGGCTGGACAAAATTCAGGTTATTTTAAGAATACTGAAGAACATGCATAGGGAGACTACATGCAGGACAGAAGAGTACAGAAGTCAGGCTTCTGTCATCATTTAATGCAAGCCATAAGGTTTTTAAAAAATCTTTTTTCAGATTCCACATGTGATATCATATATTTCTCTTTGTCTGACTTACTTCACTTAATATGATAATCTCTAAGTCCATCCATGGTGCAAGGACCTACTCTATAGCACAGGGAACTATATTCAATTTCTTATAATAAGCTATAATGGAAAAGAATCTGAAAATATATGTATATATATGTATGTGTATGTATAACTGAATTGCTTTGCTACATACCTGAAACTAACATTGTAAATCAATAAAAAATAAAATTAAAAAAATCTATGGTTTCCGAGAAGCCAGGACACACAGTGGCTGAGAGCAATGTTCTTTGAAGGTAGACAGAGCTGGGCTCAAATGTCAGTCTTGTCACTTACTCTTTGTGGGACTTTGGTTAAGTAACCAACTCAAGCCTGTTACCTCCTCTGTAAATTGCAAATGATACCACCCAACCTGAGTTGCTGTGAGGGTTAAATGTGTGTTAAGTGCACAGCACTGTAACTGCTCAATAAAACTACCGCTGCATTTTCCTACTAAAAATGTGTTGTGTACCAGGATTTCTCCTGTTTATTATCTCTTGAAATAAAGGGACTCAAATTTACCCTGCCATCAAAATACATACAGACATCAAGAGCAAAGAGAAAGCAAGTTTCCTTAGAATGCTAAAAGCAGTTGTAGCATTCACAGTGTACACACTGAACTGTTAAAGATGGATGTCCAAGTTGACTTTTTAGATACATGGCAACATGCGTAGAACCATTCTTCTTGCTTAAGTCTTACAGTGCTTCTTTCAGAGGCCCTGTGAGGTGCAGTTGTGAAATATATTCAGCGAAGAAGCTGAGACAAGAAAGACAGGTTCTATTGAGAATTCCCTCCCTAGTCCCACAAATGCAAGGTAAGGCCATTTTTTGACTGAATTAAAAGCCATTAAACATTTAACAATCAGAAAATGAAACCCTGTTACTCAGGAACTATGGAGAGATCCAAAGTTTACTTCCTTCTCCCACCAAAAATGCCTCATGTAAAAAAGAATGTCGTCATTTAATCCAAGCATATAACATTTGAGCATTAGACTGGATTATAAGGAATTTAAAGGAATTTTCAGAAAATGGATAGCTCCTCCTGTGCCCCTCCCACATCCCTGAGGTCTATCTTGCTCCAAATGGAATGAATTTCAACAGTGAGTGGTTTATCAATGCAGACATACGCTAAAAGTACATTTATTATGAAACTCTTACATTTGTTAGATTTCCATATTTTACTTCCAATATTTTCTTGGAATTTTCATGACCACATAGGCCCCCACATTTGAAGTGTCTGCACTAAAGGTTCTAATGTCTTCTTAATGATGGCACTTGGTAATTTGCAGACCTAAGAGATCACATGAGTCCTACTGACAATTCAAGAAACAAGAACTTGAGGAACTTAGATGATACAAATTAATCCAAGCTCTTAATACTAAGAACATGGAATAAAAATAAAGTTATCCATAGTGATATAGATTATATCTTTATTATATTTTAATCCATCAATCTAAAAATCACACATATCAGATCAAACAGGAGTACCACAGTATGCTTTATTTAGCAGGTATTAATTAGTTCACTATATTGATACATCCAAAACTTTAGGTAGCAGCAAGCATCAGTCCTTCCAAAGAAGCTTGGGTGAAAAACAATTCTTTATATTCATGAGTTCAAAGTCCTACTATCTGATCCATTGTTGTACTGACATAAAAATGAACTCAGTGAGCAAAGCTAACTGAACACTCAGTTCGTAGATTTTGGGCTTCCTATTTTATTGGAGTTGAAGCAACTTTTGTTTTAACCTTCTGTTAAAATTTTGTGTTTTTCATCTTAATTCTCAAAGAAGAGTTAAACACACATTTGCTAATTATCTAAGATAAAATCATGATACCTAATGAAGAATTAGTCATACTAGTCTCCTACCCAAAAGGTAGAAAAAAACTTTTAAATGAAACCGTAATTCTGAATGTATATGATCTTTCCAATCCACATACCTGGCAAGGTCACAAGCTGATTTAAATAATCGGGCTTTTAGACAATCATCTCAAAAATATTTATTGAAACGAAGCCACTGTTCTTTATGGTGCCATCTTTTGACGAAATAACAAATAAGCAATTGTTTTCAAAGGAGAACATTTTAAAAGAAAATATTCTTTATATACTTAGCAAATAGAGAAGAGCTTGAGTCTGCAAGTCAGAGTTCTAAGGGAAACATCATTGAGCAATCTGACTTCCTACTCCAGTTTGGAATATATGCTTTTGAGATGCACATATGAAGACAGTAAAGAAAGATGTTGATGAATTTTCTTTTTTTTTTTAAACAAAATTTTCCAATTCCAATTATTGCCAAAGAATTTTGGCATCAGTTAATGGCAGCAATACAGTGGTGAGCATCTGAATTTTGCTGAGAGGTAGATGGGAACCAAATCCTTGGATTTAATAACTAACTTAAGATTTAAGCTTAATTTTTTAATCCAAGGAACATTTTAAAAGTGAAGGCAGGTCTTTGGAAACTGTTGTTTTTTAGTTATATAGAGATAAAACAGCTCGATAAAACAAACATCTGCCTTATGCTAATAACAAGTGTGCAAAGCAACCATTTGGACACTACAGAAATACAACGCTGTGCTTCCAAATCAAAAGACAATTCACTAGCCTAGCCAATCAAGCAGACACTGGGATGAGTGGTCTCTAGTACCTTACTCCAGCAGCCAGAGCCATTAGAGGTCCCTTTAGGGATAGAAGGCTGTATCAAGACCAACAAATTACAGAATAATCCTGGTCCAGCTTTGGCCAGGCAGTCATCTCATGATGACACTTCAGGGCCCACTAGCCTCTAGAGTTAGCACTTGGCTGCTGCAAGAAAAAAAAAAAAAAGAAACCAATACATTAAAAATATCAGTCAGAACTTATTCATATAGGGGATGAGAGAGTGCAAGAGGCACACAAAACAGAGACACTTCGTTTTGTTTTACTGGAGGATGAATTAACTTTCTGAACAAGTTAAGGCTCTAAGAAAAAAAAAACTCTAAATCATAACTCTAAAAAACCATAACCCATTCTATGTCAACACCTTAAAAAAAAGCTGAAGATCTTAGCATAAATGGCAAATCTGTGATAATCGATATATTCCAAACTCCAGTAGGTCCCCCCACAAAAAGCATCATTGTTAAAATGTAGTAGCTACTAACCGTAATGAAAATAACCAGACTTTTGCTATTAAACACAGTACTATGAAGCCCTTTCTTTTCTTTTTTTTAACTAGCAGAAAAACAGATTTAAATCACCTTGATTAGGCGATGGAGAAACTGAGTCATATTATCACAAACCAAATTTTATGTTTACCACCAATGAAAATGAATTCACTGTGTTCCTGAACTTATTTCCTGAAGCAAGGTAAATTCTCTAACAGCTTTGATTTTGCAAATAATGTCAAAGAAGCAAAATACAAGAAACTGCAACATATAAAATCATACTTCAGTAGAAATGCTTTCATAATTGCATCCAGAGGCTTAAAATCATTTACTAAAAAACCATATTCTAAGCCACAATTTTTCTTTCAATTACACTTTTACAAAGGAAGAGAAAATAGGAAAAAAAAAAGGAAGAAATTGGTCCTAATACATTTTTTTTTCTTAAAGAGTGCTACTCATGCTCAAGTTAGCTAGCAACTCACTTAGGTTAATCTGTGTATCTTAAACAATCGATTGCACAGCATTTCCTGGCTTTTAGCCAATTGAAACGTAACTTGATGGCCAAAAAAAAAAAAGCACTAGATTTAATTAATTACACAGACTGATAACCAGTACGACTTTTCCTTCTTCCAATCATATAAGAGATAAAGACAACAATTATAAGGAAGCCCAAGGCTACACCCACTGCAACAGGAATAAGAAAGTTGAGGTCAGAGTCAGCAGAACATTCTTCAGCTGTTAGAAAAGAGACAGAAAGCAAGGAAAGGAAATTAGTAAGGAATGCAATTAAGCAGAAACAAACAAACAAGAAACAAGCATTTTCAAAGTGTACATAGGTTAGTCTTTCAGAGCATTACCCCCTATTTTCTTATTTTCACTATATCCACCCAAATATTTCCAAGCAACTGATCTGCCTGTATCTGTCACTTCATCTCAAATCACACCTAATTCCTTAGTATAAAAAGCAGAAGGTAAGGGAAGAATGGGAAAGGGTCCCAAACAGAATTGTGCTTGCCTAATATGGGAAGATTTTATGGTGAATTGTCTAATGGCACCAGGGGGAAAAGGCTAACATCTTCACTTAAAAACCACTGCCTGCATATTTCCCCATTCCCTTTCTCCCCTGCCACAACTATCATGAAAATATAAATAATTCTGTATGGGTAATAAAAATAAAATTTAAGTTAAAAAGGATTTAGGATCAAGAAAATGCAGTATAATTTTTTCACACAAGTATTAGGTAGCTATCAGGTTATATGTAATTCTTTTCAGCTGAATAGTGGCCTGGGCAGATAATAGCAAAATCCAGTGGACATTGCAGTCCACTCCACTGGACCACCAGGAAGGCGGTGTGCACGTGCAATGTCGATTTTGAGCTCCGGATTCAGACAGAACTGAATTTGAATCTTGACTCTTTCAATTACTAGCTAATGGGCCTTGGTCAAGGAATTAACTGGGTTTCATTTTCCCCATCTGTAAAAGGGGGATAATAATACCTATATTATAAGATATCTGAGGATTCAAAACAACTTTATTTCTAACGTATGTGATGCATATCTCCCATGTTTTTGATCCCATCCAAGGTTCAGGTTTTGAAGTAGCAAACAGAGATCAAAATAGGAGCCACTGAAAAAGCCAATATTCAGTACTTTTAAAAATACTTAAGCAAACAAAGTTGGTATCATGTGTCATTTACTGAAGTAGTACTTAGTGCAGGAACTCAAAGTGCCCAATTCTGACCTCACAGTTTCAAGCTTAAACTAGTTTTACTATTGAGTGACTAGGTTTCATTGGGACAATTTTTATCAAAATGCTACTAATGGTTTTGTTGCCCACTAGATATGTAACCACAGTGAAGTCACTCTTCTTTCTGTAAAAATTATGGGGTTAGAGTAAATAATCTTTAAGCTCCTTTCCAGCATAAGTCTAATGCAATTAACAAAATGTGATGTTTGGTGTTATTTATGATTGAATAATAACTTGCATTTTTTCCTCTAATTTTATCTTTTCCTCCTCTTGCAATTTTGTCATTCATTAAAAAAAAAACAGTTGCTAAGGTTCTGAGTATACATCATGAATTTCAGTAATGACATTAGCTTTTATTGAAAGTTTTACTGTTTTACTGAAAGCTTTCAGAGACTGACATCTGGGTACCAAAATACTGTAATCAGTGAGTTACAGAAACTCTGAACAAGCCAATATATACATAGAATGAATTAATAAAATAATCACTTCAATGTGAAAGTCTCCTTAAGTCTATTGATTAAGCTTCCTTCTTATTTATCTCTATATTCAACATCTGTGCTGCACTTTTAACACGGAGCATGCTTCAATAGGGGCTGATTATCAAGTTCATTTTAATGCCAACAGCTTCTCTCTACACCCCCATCTATGCTCTGCCCCACAGGGGCCATCCTGGCAAAAGCAAGAGCCTAGTTGCTACGCTTCACTGCCTCCCTTCTGAGATTGCTGTTAGCTTACATTTCATAAGTACTAGTCTGATGACAACACTAAATAGATTTTAATGCTCTAGAGATCAACAATATGAGGTAGAGAAACACAACACAATCTCTCCTAATTAGTTCATAGAATATTTCTATCTTTCAATGCCAATCAGGCATCCAAGGAAGAGAAAAACATAAGGGAAAAGAAAAGGCAAATGGTTAAACATGCTTGAATCTTTTCAGTCTTTTGCTGAAAAAGAAATACTTTTTAAAACTGAAGCCAGTTTAAGTTCTGTTGTGGCCTCTTGGGTCTGTTTTTTACCTAGGGAAAAATCACAAGCCTAAGATACTGAATTTATTTGTAACTTGAGAAATCAGCCAAAGTCACGTAAGCTAAAAAATGCTGATGGTCCTGAGGACATTCAACTAAAAACCAAGTTTAAGCATAGCTGATGGGCATTTAGACCACATCAATATTTATTTAATGAACTAGATGCAAAGGCACTGTGATGAGTTTAAATCAGGATAGTTCTTATACATTGAAACAGAACACCGGTAGTGAAACAGTATTTATTAATTCCATTAAGAGACAACTACATATTTTATCCTCATAATGGCCATGTTAATAAGTTTAAGGTATCTTAGGTTAGAATCAAAATTTGGCCAAGGCTTCTTAAGACAGATCTTAAAACATTGCACACCGATGTTCTTTTTAACAAGTTTGTCTTCAGGACCAGTAAACACAACATTTTTTAAAATTTTAAGCTGTTCTATTGACAGTTCTTATTAATGAAGAATTATCCCAAAATGCTGGGACTGATTTGAATTAATGTTTCAATATATCCATCTTAAAGAACAAAGTGTTTCAAAACTGAAAGGCAAGAAAATCTTGTTATGTGCATGTATTTTTATATAATCAATCAGATTGCAGGTTCTAAAACTGCTCATATCCAGCATGATGGCGCTTGAGACCAATAAAGTAAGCCAGCAACACTAGAATAAGCACTCCTGCCAAGGCTGCTCCCACCGCTATGGGCACAAGGAAGTTGTCGTCATCTGCACTGCAGTCTTGAGCTAGATGTGGAGAAAGGACAATTGAGAACAGAAACAGTGACAAAATGTCAAATCTGCACATTTTAAGTTAAAATGATAGTACTTCCCAACACATATAGTTTGTTTTTTTATACCAAGGCAACAAATCACTGGCACTGATACCAGCAAATGAGATGGTCCACAGAAGTGACTTTCCAAACAACCAAATCATGCACTTTAAAGTACCCCCACCAAATGCAGTCGTTTTGGATGAAAGATATATAAAGTGATTGCATACTTCTCGGATTTCTTAAACAGAAGATAATGGAGAAATACAATTAGACTTTCCTTGATGATCAAGCTGTGAGCTTTCAGAGGCAAAGGGTAAAGATGTGGAAGCAGCACAGTGCCTGGAACACTGCAGACTGTGAAGCATTAATGAACAACCATACAAAGCAGATATAAGAACTCAATGCACAGCAATATGGGGGTCATTTAATAGTAGGAAAAGATACAAACTGGCCCTGATTGCATAACTGTTTGCCTCAAGATGTTCAGTCTAGTGTAAGAATCAGACAGGAAACCAGCGGTTTTAATTTCAAAATGTGCTATAACGGGGGAAGGCAACACACAGTGTCATGGTAGTATTTCAGAGGCACACAACTCAGCCTTGTTACACAAGACGTAGTTTGAAAGAGGTGCCACTGGAGCTGAGTTTTTAAGAATGAATAGGAATTAACCAAATTAACCATGCAGGAAATGGGCTTCCAGGTATAGAAAACAGCACAGACAAAAATATGGAGGGTCAGAAAACATACCACTTCAGGGGAAACGCAAGCAGGTTGTCGTAGCTAAAACAATGGATCAAAAGGTACTATTGGAAAAGAGGTAGGAAAAGGGTACTAGGATCAGCTCACAAAGGCATTGTATGCTCGAGGTAGTTTGGTGTTATACTGATGGCAAAAAAAAAAAAAGCGACAGAATTTTAAGCAGGGTATTTTTGTCAGAAGTTATGGCAGATGGAAGATTGGAGGTATTAAGTTAGGAAGCGCCTCTATTGCTAGAAGCCAGATGACCAGTAATATGGTCCTGAACTCGATTAATGAAGTGCAGACGCAGAAGGGACTGACTAGAGATCCAATTAGAAGACAGAATTGACCAAATGGATGTAGGGGGTGTGGTAGGAGGAGATAATAGAATGGCCTCCAATCCCATGCTTGAGTGATCATATAGATGCTGGTGCCATTCGTGATAGGGAACACAGGAGGAATGCACACATTTCAGGTTTGTAGTTACTTTTGTTTGTATGGGTTAGTTCTTTTCAATTTAATTTAAAAATTTTTTGTGTCGGGGGAGGGTGGAGAGGGATATGTGGAAGAGGAAGACATTCAGTTTTAGATCTGCTGAGTTTAAGATACCTCTGTCCCAACCAAGTAGTTGATGTACATAAGTGATATTTCAAACCAGAACAAAGATATTTCTCAGCAAGGGCAGATGGAATAGTAAGAGGCCCAGAGACAAAACCCTTGGGAATACCAATATTTGAAGAATAAAGGAAGGAAAAAAATTAGGAAAGGCAGGTGGAAAATAGTGCCACACAAGCCAAGGAAGGAAACAGTTTCAATTAGCGTGGGAGAACAGTGTAAAACATTAGAGACGCCAGAGAAATGTCCATTGAATCTAGCAATATGGAGGGTGGGGAGCTGGGAGTCAAATTGCTACAGGTTTAGGAGTGAATGGGAAGTGACTGGTTAGGAGCTCAAGAACCTGGAATGGGGAACAGTTTAGAAGGACAAACGGTAGATAGTTAGAAGTGGGATGTACTGTCAAGAAAGACTATCTTCAGGTGGAAAAGGATGAGGGAAAAGAGCAGGAGCATTTTATAGGCTGAAGATGCTGAATGGTACAGTCTCCTAGGAGGTAGGAGAAATGGGATTCCAGAAGCACTGGCCAGGAAAAGAAAACCTACTGAGACTGGAGAAGAAAGGAATAGTGCAGATGGAGATACGTTTGCAGAGGGGGAAGAAGGCAGCTAGGGTGTTGAACCATCACTTCTCACTATTTTCCATTTCCTTGCCTCTTATTGATTCTCCTGGCTTTCAATTTACCAGGGACTGATAAATCAGATAATTAAGCTTATCAGAATTTGCCGAAAATTAAAATGAATAGCTGCAAGGCAAATCTGATTGTGCTTGCATCTAAGAAACGTGCCAGTCTTTTGCTAGCCTCTCAGGCAATAACGGGGAACAAGATGCAACCCTGGAGTTTATGTATTTTATGAGACATTGACTCTGGCTGCCAGCTCAGTGGTCTTTTTTACTTGCTTCTTGGTTCTGTTAAAAATCCAGATATCTGAGGTTGCCAGATGTGACTTGTGAACATACGGTGTTAAGAGCTCCCAGGTAGCTTCTCCCCTTCAATTTCCCAAATTACCACCCAGCATATAAACTATCAGGTGACATGAACCATAAAGGATTATGCCTTGGATTTAATATAGCTTGGTTTCTTAAAAATTCATTAGTAGATTAATTTCTTATTCTGGCAATGAATTCAAAGTCCTCTCTTTCTCAAATTGGGTTTTTGACCTAGTACTGAAATGACTCTCATAAATACTGCCAATAAGGCTTTCGTGCAAGACAAATATTACCAGAGTAGATCAAAGAGGCAATTCTGCTAATACAAAGATCTTTCTAGATTCTGTCACTTACTTAAAATGCTCTCAATTAGCATGTGAAGTATTAATTTATAATAACTATTGATTTTATGAATTTATTAACCTTTAAAAATTCTTTAGGTAATGGAAAGAAATTTGGGTAAAACAATAATTTGAATAGGATCACATCCTGAAAGAAAACCTCATTCTGTAAGTCATCTTGACCTATTTGCCTAATGTACACTTGAGACCATAATGAAAAGTCTATTTGTAGAAGAGTTTAATAGTCACAGAAACAGTGACATTTTTAAAAGATAAAGTTTCACAGCCACTGAAATTTCAATGAAAAGGTTCATGTAGATTTTTAAAATTCTGTTAATCTTCAATTTTCTGTTAGTTCAGAAACTTTTCAAATACGATTTTCAGTGTGAGAGTTGGAAAGCTAAGATACACATTTATAAAATATAAAGGAAACCCTTCTTTAAAACCAGTGTATCTAAATTTCTCTTTGGAAGAATCAGTATTAAGAAGCACATTCTTATGTGGCATTTTATTAAATACCTTTTATCTATAGTCAAACTGAAGTACATTACATGACTCTTAAAAGATACTTGAAGCTATTCTGTACTAGCTTCAAACATGTCTACACTAGTTTCAAAAACAAGATATGGCAATTAATGATGCAGAAAGTTAGCTACCATGATAAAAGCTCAGGAGACATGTAGTGAGAGAAATGAGCCCAAGACAATGTAACACTGTCTACCCAACTGAACAGATAAAATGCTATAATCTTAAAAATAGCTGAGTCTTACAAGAATTCCTCCTAAAAACTGCAAGAAACTTCAGATGGTGTGCTTTACACTGTATGTAAATATGTTCTTGATACCTAACAAGTGGCTTCTTACCAGATTCTTTCTAAAAATACTCAAATGTTTATTTATCATCATTGAAATGAAAACTATCACTCAATGCTGACTGGTATATATAAAATAAACAAGTTTATACTGTATAGCACAGGGAAACATACTCAATATCTTGTAGTAGCTCACGGTGAAAAAGATTATGAAAATGAATATATGTATATTCGTATATGGCTGAAGAATTGTGCTGTACACCAGAAATCGACACAACATTGTAAACTGACTATACTTCAAAAACAAAACAAAACAAAAAAACCTATCACTCAAAGAAGTAAGAGTAACAGGACTTTAAAGCCCTCAGTCCCCAGATGAAAAAACTGAGACCTCTGAAGTTGAGTGGCTTGACCAAGGTCACATGGCAACTCAGCCGGTAGAGTTGGGAGCTATGATGATTAACTGGCAGTCACATGGCTTAACTGGGTCATCCAGAGGAAAGTTACTAGCCAGGCTGCCAAGTTTTTTTGTGTGTGATATATGAAAGTGGGTTGGGAAGCTATCTGGAAATTGGAAGGTTCAAAAGCATTTTAGGGTGATCTGAGAGAAAGATTACACACAATCCTATTTTGGTTCAGATCAATAGCTCGGTTTGTGTGGCTGCAATGTATAGCTGCTACATACAGATATTCAGTATCAGCCTCAGCTTAGGAGTTGAGAAAAGTGTACAGAGATACTCTGCCGCTTTTACTATGAAGTAAATATTCTAGACCACTGGTTTCCTAATTAGCTACACATCAGATTCACCTGGGAAGCTTACACACTCACTCACACACACACACACACAATCTCATTCCAGACCTGCTAAGCTAAATCCTCTAGGAGTGGAGCTTGAAATTTGAATTTTTGTAACTAGCTTCCTGTGTTTCTTACTCTATAGCCACCCCAGCATCAAAAGGGACCGATCTATGGGACCACTCTTCCACATAGTAATACACGGATCATTCTGGAAATAATTTAGTTCTACTTCTAAGCATTTCTTAAGTTTTTCCTTTTGGAAGAAATTGCCATTATATAGTATATAAAATCTAGACTTTAACCAACTGGAAAAAAATGTGAGCAAGTTTTCTTAAGAAATAAAAGAAACTTTATTGTTTTAGAAGCAATATTTTGAGCAAATGGACAGGCAAATATCTAAAGAGAAACACCATACATCAACTAGTGGTTTAAACATTTGCAGAAAAAAACATGAGAAGTATTTACATGGACCAGTTTCTTTATACAAATGCTAACACATGAAAAACACCCAGAACCAAATAGAGTGTTAGACCATTGAGGTGTAAACCCAATAAAACAAATAAAACTACAAAAGGTACAAAGAACACATGGCTATGGGAAATAACAGTGTAAATAACAGTATGTAAACTGGCCCATGTAAAATACAAAAATATTCAATGAAGTCAGATTTTCTATAAAACAGTGCTAATTAGAGGTATTTTAATTTGAATCAGATATATAATCTAAATGTAGAAACTTTTAGAAACATTAACAGCGTTAAGCCAGTGCCACCCACTCGTGCTTCCAATTTTTATTTTTTTAAAAAAGCTGCTGCTTTGTTTTGACTCATGAGAAATATCTAGGGCTCACATTCTTGTAAGCATTATCCTTTCTTATAAGGTTAACAATCTTACACTAAAATACTATTTAAATAAAAAATAATTTTTAAAAATCAGATTTCTACTTAGCCTTTAAAAAGTGCCTTAAGCTGGCAGTGCAGCTAAATGTAGCTTTAAGAGAGGGGCTAGTCAGAAGTCCGATTCTGAGCCAGGACTATTTTCAGGCTACTCTAAACAGAGAGCAAATTTAAGTGAAAGAAAACATTTATCATGCCAATATAACTCGAAAGATAGTTATAGACGTACACATGCTAACATGCAGTTGCCTCTGTGTGTGTCTGTATTGCTAGATTAGCAAATTAATTCAACATAAATAACATTTTGGAATCCAGATATCTCATTTTCTAGTAAATGGGGGGGGGGGGGAGACATAATCTCCCACCCTCCAAAACATGGAACCTTCCATATATGGCTGCATATTAACGATGTTTTAATATTTGCTCAGCCATCCTAATACCAAAAAGCCGCAAAAAACAAACCTCCTAGAAGCAGCAAGAAATACTTGATGTGTTAGCCATCAAGCTGAAATGTTTTGCTTTCTCATATAAACATCAGGTGGTGCAGAGTAAATGGACAATTGGCGCATCTCCCCAGAGCATAAAAGTGAACACAAAGTACATGAATTAATGATTCTACCATAATGAACAATAATAATGTAAGCTTTGATTAGTATAGAACTATGTAGATGTAAACGCCAAATTAGTAAATGTTGTAGCAATCAATGCAAGCTAGAAACACAGAACAGGTTCCTAATGAACTAAGAGAAGACCAAGACTTTCGGGTTAGGTGCAAGTTACTTTCTAAGTGTAAGTGCACTTCCGTATTTAGGTTCTAGGACATACTGGCATTTCTTCTTTAAGGAAACAAAAAGAAAAGAATAAAACAATCTACCACCAACAAGGATACTAGAAGGGCTAAAGAGAAATCTACATTAGTTTTAGCACTGCATGTAGAGGCCAATTTATGGGTACAAAAGACTAATGCCCTAAATTGGCACTGCCTAGCAATTATCTCTAAAGCATCTAGAGAAAATGCATTGAAATGCCCAGTTGGAATAGTCTTGTGTCTTACAATTTGAAAGATTGAAATATCCAGTTTTTTTATGAAAAGGATTAAACAGTAAGATTAGCATCTATTCTAAAATTTAAAAAGCTCTTGTATCTTTTGTCACTATAGCCACATTAAATACAAATCTATTCAAAAGGCAGTAGGAAAGCATTCATTGCTAAGAACAGAAAAATACTAGACCCTGTTCAAATCTACTGGTATAATCTCTCATAGTCAAATATGCAGCAAAGCCAAAGCAGCTAAGTTAACCTGCAAACAAAATCACCAAAAAATGCAAAAGGAGCAAGTACAAATCCACTGCAGAATGTGTTGTCTCAATTCAACTACATGAAGGGAGGACAGGGATCTCTTTTTAAAAACTTTTTCCTAAACTGTGTCTTTCTAGTTAGAATATCTAAAATGAAAAGACTGAAATACTAATTCAGAATAAAATAGAATTTATAAGCCACGTGATTTTTGCACATATTTTTTGCTACAGAAATAAGTTTTAAATTCCTTCGTTGGGAAAACCAAGATCATGTGACTAATATGGATTTTATCAGTTTGGGGGTATTTCTATCTATTTAAGCTTGAAATCCTCCATACTATCTGTTCTAAGATCAGAACTGCAACTAAATACACCTTAGATTGAACAGTATTGCATGTTGGAACTTGTACTTGCTTCATTGTTTTATAACAGAGTCACGTGTGGATTAGTGTTACAGAGTCTGATATCCAGCATAACTTTTTCTTCTGCCAATTAGGTAAGCAATCACTATAACAATAATCAAGCCTGAAAGGCCAGCACCAACTATAATTGGTATTAGAATGGTGTCATCATCCAGCGAACACTCTTGGGCTGTAAGTGAGAAAAAGTGTGTAACAAATAATGAGTATAATAAAAAATGATGTCCACAAGTAAAAAATGTTGATTTAAAAAGTCAGAAATGCTCTTATAAGATCAACTTTAAGTAATTAAGACAGGTATACTTCAATGATAAAGCTACATCAAGTTATGGATTATTCTAGAATTAAAATCCTAAACTTAGGTCCTTTCATTCATGTATGTGTGTATAGGGACATTCATATCTATGAATACATACTCACATCTACGAGTAAAACGCATACACGTGTGTCTGTTTCTTTGTTTATATCCGAGTGCTTTCCAAAACAGGAGTGTTAAACAGAAATGAAGAGAGCTAATCTAGCTAGATTTCTACATAGGCAGACTTGACTCTTTATGGTAGAGTAAATGTCTTTTGGGAAACTGAGAGAAGATTAGGAAGGTTTAATCATGGGATTAAACAACCAGGCTGGCTCTGGAATCCTTCAGAGCAGAGTTGGCAAACTATAATATAGCCCATGAGCCAAATCTGGCCCAAGGGCTAAAAAATGCCTTTTGAACATTTTTAAATGATCAGAAAAAAACAAGATTTTGTGACTCATAAGAATTACATGAAATTCCAGTTTCAATATCCATAAATCAGGCTTTATTGGAACATGGCCACACTCATATTTATTGCCTATGGCTGTTTTCACAGCAGAGCTGAATAGCTGTGACAGACAATATGGCCTCCAAACTCAAAACACTTAACTGGCTGTCTGGGCCTTTACAAAAACAATTTGCAGACTCCTGACTTCCAATATATATATGCTTTTAGTGGCTGCAAAAGTCAAGAAACTGGGAGTCCTTACTAATTTTGAGTGTGTTTACTACATTTGTCAATCTGCTCAGGGCTGGCAACCCACAGGGGACTTTTTTTTTTCTATTTCCAGAGTAGTCTGATCCAGTAAAATCCAATCAACACTCTTTGACCTTACTGAAAATCTCTTTCCTCTTCCTGTATAGTCAAGTTTAACCAGTGTGTTGTATTTATAGGTACCCACAGTCAGGAACCTAGCTCCACAAATAGATTACGCATTTGTTATCAGTATTAAATGTTGTCTACTCCTCTGGGTGACATTTTTAATACTATGAACATAAACACCAAAGTTTCAAATTAGAGGAGAAACACAGGTCATCTCTATCACAGCTGACTAGATAAACAGGCTTGAGCTCATTTTATACTGCAAATGATTTTAAATTCTAAACACAAATCTGGACCTAAAATTAGGGTAATGATGTAAGGGAGCTAGATAAAGACTCAAAAATAAAACTACTAAAGAATCAAAATAATTGAAGTCCATAAGCAAAACTGACAAAGGGGAGAGTGAATTCTTGAAAGTATTTTTAAACTGTGATTAACCTCTCTAGTCACAAGAATGGTAAGGTGAAGAGCCGGATTTACTTGCGCCAAACCAAGTCAGGCTAGGTATTCAGTACCACCACAAAACAGTTCAACAGGTCACAGCATATTCACTTTTAAACTCAGCTTCCACAATGCCTTCTAAACCATAGAATTAATTGTTAAAAAGGATGTGGACAACTGGAGCGGCTCTGCTCAGCCAAGCTGTGTTCCATAAACCCTCAATTTTAAGTAATTGGTTTAAAAGGAAAGTCAATTAGGGAATTTTATGTACTTTTTCTTCTTTGTGCAAATTTTAATCTTGTAATGCCAAATGCATCTTTCATATTCATATAAATACACTGTAATGAGCCCTTTCCAAAAGTTTCACTAAAAATCTGATAAATACCACCATTAACTCTGAGTAGACCTTCAAAACGCCTCATTCACACTGGCACATGCTTTTCAAACTCTCCAGATGATGCCGGCTGGCCAAAACATAGGTCAATATATCTGAGGCTTACCTACCGCAATCTTTTGTCTTAAAATACAACCAAACTGCTTTAATTTGGGTATGAAAATGTTCCCAGACAGAAGATGGCCCCAAGAAGGCAGATGCAAGATGCTCAAAAACTGCTGCCCCAAAGTGCCATCCTTCCCACAAACTAAAACCCACAGAGGAGCGTCTGTACATTCAGTCAAGATCACTTAAAGCTCTTACCAGTTTTTAGCTTTAAGAACTTTGTTGCAAAGGTTTTCAGATCACCAAAAAAAAAAAAAAAAGAAAGAAAAAAAAGAAAGAAAAAAACCCTAATCTGAGCAAAATGATGAGCCAAATATAGAGTTACACAAACTTGCTCAAGGCTATGAGAACTCTACAACAGTGTCGAGAGGTGAATTCATATTTCTCCAATTTGATGATTAAATTTCCATGACTCAAAGGAAAAGCCACCTAGCAGTTACGATAAGAACATAAATTATTAATAAACCTTGCTTGTTTCTTACCTGTAGAATACTTTCCTTCCATCACACTGAAAGGTTGAACCCTTAGATCAAAGGTATTTATCTGAAATGTTCCAGACACTGAAACAGTCTGCTCTTTGTTGCACATATAAGAGCTTCCCAGGGGGGCATCCCAGTAGCTGAGGTTGTTATTTGCAATGCTGAAAACTTTAAAGAAAAAAAAACACATGTTAGTAACTGCTTATCCTGTCGACATAAAAGCGGGACAGTCCTCAGGATTTTTCAGCGAAGTATGGGAACCTGGGGTACAGGGCCTACCCTACCCAAAAAGCAATCCTTAAGATCACTGGGTTCCCTATCTTTCTATAGGTGTTTCTGTAGTCTAAAACCCAGTCACATCCTTAACTCTTATCTATCCTGCTTTGAAAATATGAGATACTGCAAAAGATAGAATGCTATAGTTCTAAGTTACTGGTTTTAAGTTATGGTCAAAGTCCAGTTCTCACACAGAAGCTTCTGTTCCATTAAATAAGGTACTACTTGGTAATAAGACAGTAACAGTTGCCATTCCTTCAGTGTAACCCATACCCTTCTTCCTGAGCCGAAGGTTTTGCTTACCAGAGCCATTAACCAAGTACATGCTGACACTCACTTCCTTCAGATAGAATCGGTTTTCATTTTTCTGTGTGAAAAAGAGCTCCAGTTAATCGACACAGCACAACTGTCTACAGGTACAGTTAGTATCTATAGAGGAAAAGCAGGCAAATCCTATCACGCAGAAGCAAAACCATGCATTAGACCTGGGCCAGCAGAATAACTGCAGCCAATGGAAAGGGACTCAAAATGCGACAGAAACCCTTTTGCTCTGCATTTTGTTTCCAACTTTTGGAGCAGGTGTACTCATGTGGTCCTTAGGACCTCAGTAATTCACTCCCTCCATTCTGTTCTCCCTGTCACTTTCTGAGACCTCTTCATAACTTCCAGCCTGGATTACAACAGCCTCTTCCCGGGGCCCCCTGTCTTTCAGCCTCTCCAACTCGGATCTTTCCTTCACTGCTCTTATCTTTCTGAAGCACTCATCTGATCAGCCAGTCGTTCTAATTATTTCAGAATTCAGTATGAACAAGGTAACATATCTAAGTGTTCCAGGGAGCTAGCCAAATGAGCCTGGATCCTGCCCCCGTGTTTGCCATCTGCCAGATAAAAGATAAATACATACATAATGAACTATATTCAAAAAAGAAAGGGATAAGTTATGAAAATTAAAAGGAGAGAAATTACTTCCTACTAGGGGAGGAGCAAAAGTAATAATACAAGCTTAGGGATGGACCATTTGCACTGAGTAGGATTCAATTAAGAGACAAGCAGGAAGGAGTGTTTGAGAAGGCAACAGCACGAGTGAAGGTAGTCAAAAATAAGCCTCAGCACAAGTACTCTAGCATTTTAGAACTCACCAAGTGCCAAGCGCTGACCTTAAGACTTGACCTATGAGGCTTCACTGAATAATTACAATACCTATTTTGAGATGCAGTAATCAAAGTATGGAGGTGGTGTTAAGCAACCTCGCCAAGGCTATCTAGTTAGTAGCAGTCAGTGAGCTGGGATCCGAACCCAGGAGTCTGGCTGCAGAGCGCAGGCACTGGCTACCACGAGGCTCTCCTACCTCGCTGATGTGCACAGGGGATGGGGTGAGGGAAGCATGAGATTCTTGAGAAGGGAACAGAGTCAAAAAAGCTGGATATGCAGGTTACATTGCATGGGGGGTGGGGTGAGGTAGGGAGAGGCTTGATCTATCCTGCCATGGAATGTAGGTTTTCTTGAGGGCAAAACAGAATCACTGAAGGTTTCTGAGGAAGAGCTGTGTTGCAGGAAGGTAAGCCAATGCAGAAGCACATGGGGGGAGGGAGGAAGAGGTGGGACTAGTTAGGAGGCTATTTGAACCCTCCAGGTAAGAGGGAATGCAGGCTGGAATCAGTAGAGAATAAAAACGAGGGGGCAGACTGAAAACAATTTCAGGAGGAAGCATTGAGGAGGACTCAACAACCTCAACACGTCTCTCCTCAGCTCGACATTCAACGGTCTCCACAATTTGTCCCAACTACTCTTTCACACTTACCTTTCACTACACGTGCCACACGCCTCATTCTCCCACCTGGTCTTGATTGTGTGTCCAGGGATAGCTTGTACTTTTTCACTTACTCTCCTTATCCCCCATGTGTACAAATCTGACCCATCCTTGAAGGTCCAGTTCAAATGCCATCTCTTCTGTTAAACCCTCCTGCCTCTCCTCCAGCCAGAATTAACTGCTCCTTCCTCTACACTCCCATAGTGCTTTGTATTCTCTGGTCTGGCACTCATCCCACTTTGCATGGACCTTCCACAGTCCTCTAACTGCCCACAGAATCAAATCCAAAAGCCAGCATGGCATTCAATGCCTTCCACAGAACCAGTGATCTTTTCTATACTGCTATCTTTACCACTAAATAAACTATGGGCATCTTAAGAATACAGGCCTTCTTCTTTGTATCCCACCATAGCATCCTATATTTGTACACCGAATTCAATAAATTATCCTTAGACACATCTCTCATGATAGGGATGAAGGTGAGATGGGGCCCACTTATCTCTGGTAACATTGCAGGTGTTTCTTGATTTTTCACAGTGCCTGTAGCATGGTTAAAATGTCACTACTCTGGATTACATTTTAGAATTGTCTGCTGGGCAATTAAGTGACATAATTATTAAATATTACATATTTCCCCATTAGAGCCAGAAGAAACCATGTTCATTTTAGGATCCTATTTCAGCTAGAAAGATCAAACTCAACCACTCAAAAGGGAATGAATCTAAAATGTTACTTTCTTCATTCTTATTGACTATAATATAATCTGTGTGTGATAACACGGGAAGCCTCCTCTTACCACACTCAAGATGACAAGCTTAACCATTTTTTTAATAGTAATTCAGTGGTCATTTAAAAAATAGTAATTCACTGATCATATATATACTATAACAGAAGAGTTATTTGAGTGCTGGAAAAGGGAAGTTTTTTGTAAACCTTTCTAAAATATAATCCTCAATTAGTCAGCATATATTCCAAAATAAAAAAGGCTTTAGACTCCAAGTTTCAACATGATACCAAGTTTACCAAGTTTTGACATGAAACAAATACATACCTAACTTTTTATGTATCACATGTTGAGAATGTTTCCCCATCCCTAGATGGAGTAATCTGATTTAAAAGCAGAACAGTTGTTTTATCCACATATACAATAGCTCTTAGTTTGAGAACTACTGGTGGTTGACCCGTTTCCCTCATTGATGGCTAGCCCCTCTTTCCCATTCCCATTTGCTATAACGTGTACACACACACACACCCTTCAAAAATTATAGGAATAACAATTGTTTCTGAGAAGGTAGAATTAAAGGCCCCTGATGATTAATTTATGCTAGTAAGAAGTAGAACACACGTGCTTAACCTAGAAACTTCTATTTAGGGTTCAGCCCCTAATAGAAGCATGAGCAACAAAAACCTGAATGCTGCCATTATATACCGCCTTGACTTAAAGCCTGTGAAGTCCTTACTTACCCAGAGCCCTGTACATATAGCAAGTACTCAACGAAAGCTAGCTATCATGATGACTGATACTATTACAAGCAGTGTAGCTTCCCCAAAAGCCTCAAATATTATAATAGACAAACATGAGAATTTTCTAACCAATAATAGAGAAAATATTATGGAAATTACTTTGTATCTTTTATATATATATTTTCTTATCACATATATCTACATGGATAGACTAGACAATTTTTTGATATAGGTTAATTCTTGCTCCTACCCTAAGGTCTATATTAACAGCAGAATAGCTGTTTTTGGTGAACATTAATGTAAAAGTCCAGCCCACAGAAATCAAGGTGACCCTGAGGGATTAACAGGGATCAATGGACTACACTTTTAAGTAGTGTTGAAATGGAAAATATGGTGAAAATGGTGAATGTCCCCATCAATAAACACACCCTTTTAGACTTTCAGATGTGTTTCTAAGAGAATGAACCTAAATTTTAGATAAATATGTTACTCACCACAGCAAAGACAAAGTCAAGATACTTGATGTTGCTGCCATTCAGCCTAAGTAGAGCAGTTTGAGGGTGGCAGCTGCCAGTCACGTCTGTTGTATTGGGATTGATGTTAAAAACTGAAGCAACCTTTAGGAGAAGAGGTGAGAAAGATACGGATGAACTATAAAAATCTACAGCAAAAGCTTATATTCTAATAACACCAACTTCACAGTGAACAAAACACCTTGTGTCTGGACACGGATATAAGTGTATGATGTCTTACTTTCAAAGTTGGCACAGGCCCCCAAGCTATGACTCAGAAGACTTTTTTTTTTTTTAAAAAAAAGAAGACAAGAGGGAAGCTTCCTCAAATAATGAGCCAAAAAAGAACACATTTTTAATGGAGCACAAAAGCCATCTGTCTGGCTTAAGTCGCAGGACTCTGGAAATGGGGTTGGTTGGTCAGCACGACCTCTGTGGTCTCAGTGAAGCATTGCAACCAGAAGTGCCATCGTGTACTCACATCTATTACCTATCTATCCAGCCATACCATTCAAGCCAGCAAATAGCTAGAGAAACAGTGGCGCTGTTCCATACAACCTACAGTGTGGTTTAGATAAAAGTTTATATTTTAAACTAACTGAAATAAAGATCAACCACTTAGATTCTGATCTACTGATGGCAGACAGAATCTAAGCCCCCAAGAGCCCTTTAAACTGCTAGGTTTCCTGCTGGCCAAGACAATGCCTTGATAGCAACATTAACTCTTCATGGTTATAGTAACTCCTAACTAATCAAAACTCTACAAGTCAACATCAAATCTCTATTTAATTCTGCATCATTCTAATAACACTACTCTTGGGCTGAAGGTTGGACCCACTACATTTGAAAGGAGATATAAAAAGAATGTATCAATAAATAAGCCTTTATTTTATATCTGGGCTCCAACTCTACCTCTTAGCCTTAGATCAAATCTATTCTTTAAAATCTCTGATTCCACAGGGAACTATATACAATATCTTGTAATAACCTACAATGAAAAAGAATATGTATATATACATATGTATGACTGAATCACTATGCTGTACACGAGAAGCTAACACAACATTGCAAATCAACTATACTTCAATAAAAGAAGTAATAAATACATAATTAAAAAGAATGTATCAATAAAAATAGGCAACTATACCTTATCTTGAGTAACGTTCAGTTGCAGCCCCATGGTAGCCAGAAGACAGGTACCATTGCTATTCTTCACTGCATAGGATCCAACCTCGGGTTTTTCCTTTGGAGTGGGTGTTGTGGTAGGAGCTGGCGCAGTGGTGGGAATGACGGGTACCACTGTGGTTGCACTTTTATCTTTATCACACAGAAACTCTGAGACAAAGAACAAAATAAGCTACAGTAAACTTTTTCTTAATTCATAAAGCCAGGGAAGAGCGAAATATTTCTCACAATTGAAGACCAAAAGGGTTGTATTCAGGGAAGAGGTTCTCAAACCGCTGCTTCATATGTAGATAATGTGAAGAGTTATGACATGGCCGATAGGCTCCCAACACATACAAATGCTGCACCTACTCACACACGGCCACACACGCATCTTTTCAGACCCTTGAGTCCTTTTGTTCCTCAAAAAATCACCCGCCTCTTGAGGTGAAAATCAGATTAAAGTTTGAAAACATTTCACTCCTACCTAGGCCTGCCCTCTCCTTTCCCACATACAAGCACTCTAAGGAGGGAGAGTGTTTCCCTGAAAATAGTTTAGAAATCATTGAGGGATGTAAACACAAATAAACCTTTTACCTGTGTTACCCTTACAGCAAATCACAGGCATTTCAACCTCTTCTTAGGAAGTGCTGGTAGCTTTTCAGAACTCAATGAGAAATTATTGTTTATTTTCATGAAGTCATATAAAAGTTATAAAATCAATTTATAAAAGTCAAGATTAGAACACAGAAATCCAATTTCTAAGCTTTTGTCTTGGATCTTCAAAAGCTAAAAAGGATCAAATGTTATTTGAGGATTTGCTCAAACAATGATTAAGTTTTATCAGCTGAAAACTCAACAGGTAGAGCATTTTAAAAGACTCTCCCAACACATGTACATGAGAAACTTAAAACTGCAAGTTCCAAGAATAAGAATTGCTGTTATTTATAAAAACTTTATAGTCCAGTGTAAATCTTAACATACAAATGCTCTGAAATAACAATTTCAACTAAAGCTACCCGGTATACTGTAATCTTAACTTAGGACCCATGCATCGAAATATCCACTTTAAGTACTCACCTTTTGTGCTCACTGTGCCATTTTGGACAAAAGCTTGTACATGAACATCCCAGTAGCGCTGGACAACACTATTCTGTTCTATAGTTGATAAACTATTGCATCTAAAGATGTCATTCAATGGAATTGTGAACATCACACGGTCATAAACAGTAAAAACTTCTGTAAAACAAGATTAACAATAGCTGTTTCCAAGAAGGTAGGAGGGATGTGATCGTATAAAAATACACATTGGACTTTCATTTCTTCTGCTGCCTGACCCCATCCCATCCCTGAAGTGACAAAGGACAAGACCTGTTCAGGGACTGACAAATTCACTATGGCTGAAACATAGATAGTAAGAAGAAAGACGTAATGGGGATTAGGAAGGAAAGGTGAGTCGCAGGTGGTCACACACTGATGCATCTTCTATGATCTAAGGACAGTCTGGGCTTGATTTTCTTAGCAATGGAAGGTTAGCTTCAGTTTTTAAAGCTGGAAATAACACATCATTTATTTTAAGGAAGATGGCAAAATTGTAGAGGACAGGCAGAGTAGAAAACTTTTAAGTAAAGTTACTTAAGAGGAAAACTAGTTAGAAGGCTGAGGGGCTTGGTTAAGGTGAAAAGTGAGTAGGGGTTGCCTAAATCAAGACAGTGAGGGGCAGCAGAAAGACAGCAAAGAGGCCAAATGTGAAAGCACATAGCTGAGGTAGAATCAATACTGATGAAGCAAGGAAGAGAGATGGAACATTCAAGGATTTTATAGTAAATCCTTATTTTTGTGCTACTATCCCAATGTAACTTACAGTAACTAAAATGACTTTTTGGAACCTCTTCCTGGATAGAATTTAAAGACTATTCCAATTCAGGAAATCGTCAGAATGTGAAAGCAGTAAGTTGCCGCCATTCTGTACAGAGTTATTATAATAATCCATGTAGTGAAACTTCAAAAGGGTAAGATCACACTTTTCCACCCAAATGGCTTAGTTCCTTTTGGAGAAACAGCAAGGAAGGAAGGTATTCAAGGTCCTTAATATAAGCTGCCTTCTGTGCCTTTCCATCATGTAGCAAGGCAGCTAACTTCTGCTGCCTTGGCACCCCCTACTGGCCAAAGGGGAAAACAATTTTTTTCCTAACCAGTGAACTGGAATATTTTTCTCCAATACTGTCTCTCACTGTCAACATAAGTAAATAGATACAGGAACTGGCTGAATATAGACAGATCTCAAAAACAAATGACTGCAAGGGACGCGTATAGCTCAGGGGGTAGAGTGTGTGCCTAGCATGCACAAGGTCCTGGGTTTAATCCCCAGTACCTCCATTAAAAAAAAAAAAACCTAACTACCTCCCTACAAAATAAAATTAATTAATTAATTTTTTTAAAGTGAGTGCAAAAACAAGTTGTAGACATACTGGAGTTACACATAAAGCTATGTCATTTTTCAAACAATGTGTTATTTATGAACATATACATAGTCAAATACAAGGCTATGCCCCAAATTCCCAAGAGTGATTTCCTCTCAGGAGGCAGGGAGGAAAATGGCTCTGGGGAGTGGGTACAAAGGAAACTGAGGGCATCTGTAAGGTTCTATTTCTTTAAATAAAAAGATGAGGCATTCAATAAAAATATATATATATATACAGATATCAAAAAAAGATGAGGCAAATATGGGAAAAATGGCATTAATTAGTTGTGGGTAATGGGTACATGTGTGGATCTATTATATTATTCTGTCCTTTTCTGTAATTTAATCATGAAAAAAGTTTTTTATAGAAAACAGCAGCTTCAAAGTCACTTCAATTATCAGATGCTTAAAAATAAAACACTGAATTATTTCAAAACCTGTCAACAGTCCATTTAAGGAAACCATTTTAAATCTCAAATATTACAGATAAGTTAGTAATAAAATTGCATCTTCCCCTGTTAAAAAGGAGGGAGATACAGGTGTTACCATTTCAGAGCCCACAGTTTTTCAATCAAACCATTCAGATTAAACCTCATCTGCTTTTACTGCCACCCCCCTTGGTCCAGGTACTCATTTCATCATCCCCGGATTCCTATAACAGCCTCTTAACGCTGGCATCTCTGCCTGAAGTCTCCTCACTTACTAATTAATCCTGCAGAACATTCTTTATAAACTACTCTCTGCTCCTGAGATATCATTCTCCTGCTTTAAAACCTAAAATGGTTCCCCAGTGCCTATCCCATCAAGCTAAATGCCTTTCCTTGGCTTCCAAGGCCCCCTATAATTTAGACCCACTGCACCTAGCCAGCTTGATCTTCCTTCTACTACGCACACAGCCTCTATTTTAATTGGGCAGCTCTCCAATTACTGCTGCACATACTATGCTTCCCCCTGCTGGAAATATTCTGCCCAAAATTCTCCGCTTACTCAAATTCTACCATTGGGTCTACTTTCAGCTCAGATCCTCCTCACACCAAGCTTTCTCACTCCTCTGATGCACGCTGACCTCTGTTCCTCATCAGGACCACCTGTCTACAGGCATCCACAGACGGGCTCAGGGGCTATGTACCATATGCAAAGTTTACTCTGTATTTTGAGAGAGGGGGTCTAGAGCTTTCCTCACATTGTCAGAAAAGACTTATGAACCCTCCACCCCCAAAACACAAACAACAACTTCACATTGATCTTAATGCTTTCCAATTTTTCCATATAACTCGGGGAAACATCTTCACTTTGTCTCTCCAACTAGTTTTTAAGCTCCTTAAAAGTTAAAAGGGCATTTTTTTTCTTTTTTGGGGGCAGCAAGGGGGAGGTAATTAGGTTTAATTAATTAATTTATTTTTAATGGAGGTACTGGGGATGGAACCTAGGACTTGTGCATGCTAAGCGTGCGCTCTACCACAGAGCTATACCCTCCCCCTCCAGGGGCAAATCTTAACACTAGTTCTGAAAGAAAATATAGGGCAGAAAGCTAAATATACAAGATAGCCAATAACACACTTGTTTTAGCTATCCTCTCAAACTAAGAGATCAGTAAAAGGAAAACTAGGATTTGTAAGAGGATCTAGGATTTGATTTTTCAAGTCTCAGTGACACCTGCCAAATTTTACATGAGCTCATTCACTACTGGGTCCTTAAAATATGATCTTTTGATATCCATAAATCCAAATGAGTCACTCATCCCCCAGTTCAGGAAACTAAAGGCCATCTACCTGTGCGTCTGGAGTCAGAATGAAATAGTAACTGTGAGAAATGCTAAGCTACTACAAACACCATGTTCATAACCCAATCTCAGTGGGGCAGGGAGAAAGGAGAGAATTACATCCCTAACAAAACTGAAACCTCCATTATCCATATCTCAAAATATTTTAATACACATTTCAGTTCCAGTAGTTAAAAGAATGGAATAATTGCCAATGCCTTCCCAAGTTCACTGTGACGTAAAACTGTTTCAAAATAGCAGCAAATGTCTACTTTAGCCATCTTACCTTTTTTAACTTTTCAGTCAAAATCCTATCTAAATGGTAAAAAAGATATGAAGATGAAGCATTTCTGCTGGTCTCAGGCTACTAAACTTGTACACATTTAAAATAGTTATTAGTAAAGGATTTTCTCATTCATTCAACACTTGTTGATTGCCCACTACTGGATGAAATAAATGATAATAAATAATCGTTAAGTGCATGGACCCTACAAGCTCAACAGACTGGTTCAAACACCAGCTCACACGCTTACTCGCTTGTGTGACTTTTGGGAAAGATATCAAATCTCATCAAGCCTCATTCCCTTTACCTATAAAGTTGAGATAATATCTACTTGCTGTTAAGGATTGAGATTCTGCTGGCAACATACTTAGGGTACCATCTGGTACAGAGTAAAGCACCTGGCAGTGACAGCCAATATCATCACTGTGTCAAACACTGTGCTGTGCAAGACGATACAAAGATATGACATCTCTATTCTAGTTAGGAAGATGGATGTGCAAAAAAGATGGTCTTTAAATGATTTACATTTTTATTATTAATAAAGAATAAGAGAACACAACACAATCCAATTCTTAAAGTTACCTTTTTCTTTAGCATCAGGAAATGTTGTGCTATCATTAGTGTTGTAGGAAAAGAAGATGCTGTCAATTGAATAAGCAGACAGCTCCTTTGTAAAATTCACAGTCCAGGAAAAACCGGATCCAAACTGCACAGCGATTTTGGGACCGTTGTGGTCATCCCCACAGAAGCTTCCGTTATATGTGGCAGTACCATGGTCTGAAATGGTTACAGTTTTCTAAAAGAAAAAGAAGTTCGGGGGTCAGGCACAAACAGGCAGCAATGTGCACAAGCATTTCCACAGGGGACGCCACTTCAAGTCTATTTCACTCACACACGCACACACACGCTGCCAGGCTGCCCTCTGTCTGCGCTGACCAGTCTCAGATTCTTCAACCACACACCAGTCCCTCTGAACAAATTTATGCACATCTAAAAGGAAAAGGAAAACTGGCCTGAACTTCTGTTAAGCTGATTTCTTTTCAATCAGGCTTTAAGCAGGCAGGACTTCAACCAAAAGAAAATAAGGTGAAAGGATTGAAAGATACTCCCCCCAAAAAGGAGATTTTTTTTTTAATGGAGGTACTGAGGATTGAACCCAGGACCTCGTGCATGCTAAGCATGCGCTCAACCACTGAGCTATGCACGCCCCCTCAAAGGAGATTTTTTAATGGTAAGCTATTTTTAACAAGGGCAAGCTTTGATGTTAGTACATGTTTAAAACATTATAGAAGTAGTTAGACCTGAAACACCAGTCTTCAGATCATATGCCCTTAACCAACTACAAATAAACTCCAAGGAACTGATGAATTAAAATACTCATTCCAACACTAAATAGAATACTTTTAGGTGTACATGTTAAAATAGCTTCACAGAATTTACATGTTAAGTCAGTTAACATATGAAATCTTATTTGTATAAATGCATGGAAAAGGATGAAAAAGAGTAGAATTCAATTCCTACTATATAAAACTCAGAGAAAAAAAATACTTACAAAAGTTTTGTTTGTGGTCTCATAGCGTATTGTGAAATTCATCTGCCATTTTGCATAAAGGCAAGTGGCTTTTTCCGAATTGGTCAAATTAAGTTCCAATGCATAAGATGAGACAGCTCCTAGATTTAGTAAAAAGATTAAGGTTTTTAATTGTGCTATATGCCAGAAATTGACAAAGCATTGTAAACCGACTATAACTCAGTAAAAAAAGATGAAAAGATTAAGATTTTTAAATTGGACTACAATATAAAATAAAAACAAGCTCTGTCTACTACTGAAGTTCAACCGGCTCTCAAATGAAACAAAAGTATTTTTAACACATATGGTATCTACCTTGGTGATTTGTTTGATCTTTTATCAGAATCCTGTTGATAAAAGTCACCTACCCCACCCCAAAGGAAGGGTTACTCAACCTAGGATGTTTAGGTAAGGGCACGGACTGGTGCCATTTGCCTTCTACCTCCTAGTAATCATTTCCACACTCATCTGTGCCTTGCTAGTTTTGTTTTAGGCAATTATAGTTTACTTGTTAGGACTTTCATTTTTTAAGGTAAATGAGGTTAAGGGGAAGTTGTGGGAGGGGTGTTAAACTCCTGCTTCTCTGAAGTCAGCTGGTGGCATTTTCTCTGCAAAAATTATGATAAATCTATTTCTGCGGTCTTGTTGCTTTAAATCCTGTCACAAGCTACATGACCTATGACACTCAGATGTCTTGACAAACAATTTTATTCTGACGTGAATTAGATGTGAGATAAATCTTTCTAAGCATGTGTACCATGTGACCAAAGGAAGTGTTGTGAAGGCTATTAGAGCCATAAGCAAAAGGTTGATTTTTATAAATGTCACGTTCATCATTTTTGTTTCATTTAAAAATCCAACTGATAGAATGGCTAATTAATCTTTTGAGATGGGCTGAAAGTCACTTCCTACATTCTCAACCTGCTCCCTCTCTCTTAGCAGACAAACTTTTCAGGGACAGAAAAGTCTTGGGACTTTTCAGCTAACTTGACTCTGATCTTCTACACTAGGTTAAGCACAGGGACATAACCTATTACACGGAAGAGCCCCAGGACTCAAAATACGATACAGCAGCAAACACAACAGCAGCATAAATGACGAGCAGCCATCTGAGGATTTTCTTCACCGTCTCACACCCCACCCAAGGGGTGAGCTGTATCCTGTTAAGAGAGCTGTGTGTCCCTGAATGATATCTGAGCACTCCAGCGTCACCTACAAGCAGGGACATGCTACAGACTACAGAGAATCAAGTCCTAAGAGGAATACCAAGAAGGCATGCCTCAGCAACAGCTTTCAAGCCGTACACAAAAGCCGCTGTCATGCTCCGGAGACCAGGCTGCCTCGCCAGGCCTGAGTCTCATATGCTAGACGGAGTTCGTGGTGACTGACAGTGCCTGGATGTATCGGCCGAGGCTTGAAAGGGCCTTGGGAAGCCTCGGAAGGCTTTCCAGCCATTTTACCCCACATCTAAGTACCATGTGGAATGGAGCTGTCATCACTGGTCCCAGGCTACCCTGGAGCGGTGCTGAGATCTGCAGCTTGTATTTTTTCTAATCAACCGGAGGCCTGCTTTCTGTATGCCATCTCTCTTGGTCTGGTCGAAGGGCCCTGGCTTTAACATATCCTCCTTGCATTCAAAACTATTAGAAAACACAGAGAGAAGCCTGGCAGGCATTAATCATTTCCCTTCCAAAGATACCTGAGTAACAGGAAGAAAACAGTGGAAAACAGGGAGAGTATCAGTGGGGGGGGGGGCAGCTTCACAGAGCAGAAGGCACAGGCTGTGGTTCAAGGTCACCAGGACATTAAGTCAGCACAGCCTACCTGCCAGCCTATAAATGAGGCCTGAGAAATGCCCTGAGGGCCCAGCACCTTCTGTTCTAGAGCCTTCCCAGCCCTTCTCCCTGTGAGAGTTAGGCCTTTTGGAGCTTCCTCCACTCCTCCATCTCCATCTGCGATTGCACAGAGACCACTTTTACTCAATGCCTATCACCTCAAACTCGACAATCCCAAAACTAAAATTCATTCTTTGACTTCCTCCAAACTGGTCCCCTCCGCAGCCTCAGTAGCTCTGAAGGACAGGCAGGCCTCGAACAGCCACTCAGGCTCACAAGGTTTTGGGAATTAGCTTCTACTTCATCCTCCTCGTGAAGTCCTATTGACTTTGTTCCTTCAAATTCCCTCTTAAACCCAGTCTTTGCCTTTTATTTCTACTCCCAATCCACCACCTCACCCTTAACTTACTACAGAGGCCTCCAGCCGCCCCTAGAGGTGCTGTGGGGTTAATGGTCCTCAAATACCTCTTCCTCTCAGGACACTTGCTTGTTCAAAACCTTTTCCTGGCTCCCAAATTCCCACATTAAATTTAAATTCCTGTGCCTGACTTTCAAAGTAATCCTTAATCTTGTCCCGCCCTATTCCTTCAACTTCTCTCAAGCCACACTCCCAGAACACACCCTTTAATCTGGTTAAACTTGTTCCACTGGACCCATTCCCAAGCTCTCATCAACCTCTACCCCAGGCTTCTCTTGTTCCTACGCTTGAAACTGACTTTCTTCTATGACCTAAATGTTTGCCTCAGGAGGGATTTCACTCTTTTTGGCTGCCCCCAAATCTAAAACAGAACCCCCTACTCTGCCTTTTTTTTTTTTAAATTTCTGGCAGATATCAGCACCTGCTAGAACAGTTGAAAATGTTGGATATTTGCTTTCCCAGCCTCCCTTGAGGCAAGGATGGGCACTTGTGTTAGGCTCCATCTAATAAAGGCATCCACTCCAGATTTGGAACAGGGCAGCGAAATGGAGGCAGGGATGAGTTATCACCCTCAGGTGGAAGCAGCTACAGCAGGATCAGGCTCCCAGGCAACAAGGGCAGCAAGCTAGCAGCAGTGGCCAGGGGTGCAGGATACAGTTTACTGCTTGGCAGTGGTAGTGCAGTTCAGTAGTGAGATTTGGGGTATCAAACTAGGCTTTGCAATATATAGTTAAGAGCCCCGGTAATTCTGAGGTACCTAACGTACATTCTTTAGTAAAGTAAAACTTTATTGATGTGTAACATACACACAGAAAAGTACACAGCATACACGTAAAAGGGAAAATGCACAAAGTATACAAATCAAAGAATTTTCACAAAATGAACCGACTTATGTCAGGAAACAGAACACTCCAAGAACTCCCCAAAGTCCCCTTGTTCCCTCCTCCAGTTACTAATTCCCTTTCAAGGGCAGCCACCATCCTGACTTCTAACAGTATAGATCAGTTTTGCCTGGTTTTCAACTTGATGTAAATGAAATCATTCACTATGCTCTTTTGTAGCTGGCTTCTTTCACTCAATATTACATCTGTGAGATTCACCCATGTTGCTGTGTGTGGTTGCAGTTTGTCATTTCTCACTGTCTGTATAGCCTTCTGTCAGTGGGTAAATACTGCACCACTTGTCTATGCTACTGCTGATGGACATTTGGATAGTTTCCAGTTTGGTTCTATTACAGATGGACTCATTGGTGAACACGTGTATGTGTGCTGGTTTGATATGTATCTAGGAGTGAAATTGTAGGCTCAAGACGAGGAGGTCACAAGATGGGCCAACGTGGAAGTGACCACCTGTGCAGAGTTGTTGAAAGCTAGTATGTCTATTAAAAAAATTAAAAAGTGGGGAAGGTCTCTTTACATGTGCTCATAGGTCAACACAGATGCCTGGGTTTCTTGGCACCAAATTTGAAGCCACTGGGAATACTGGCTGCCTTGAGATACAGGGTCATCTGTTTCCTGGGAATAGGACTGGGGAAGAGCAGGTATGCACATGTCCCAGCATCTTTTTAATAAATTTCTTTTCTGCTTAAAATCAATGAGATTTTATTTCTGTTGCTTACAGTTAATGAGATGTCGTCCATTTTTCAGCAGCCATTTTCTCTATAAAGATCTCCTTGACTATAAAAGCCCTCAAGGAGCAGTCATAATGCATATCCCCACATATTTTCCACTATCCTGAATTATTCAGTTATTTTATGCCTGTAAATCCTGTCTCCCCTATTATCAGAAGCTCCAAGACAAGTTTTCAACTGTCACTTCGCAACAAACTGATGTGCCATGGTAAATTACAGCATACAGCAAGTAATCTGTTAACTAATAAAAAACAGTGCCAAAGCCTGTGAATGAATGATATACATGGATAGATTCAAGATTCCATTTTGATAAGGTCTCTGCCACTCATTTGAATTCCAATATGCTGTTAGACAGCTGATCTTATCTATGCCACAGGCCCTAGGAGTGTGTCTTTTATATGAATGTCATCTATCACAGATGTCATGGTGGGGGGAGACCAGGTCTGTTACTTTCATCTATCTCCTATCGTTCCTAGTAGCGCTGAATACATATTAGATTCTCAATAAATGCTGACTGATTATATCAAGGTGGAAATACCATGCAAGGACCTGGAACACAGCTTAATCTAATTACAGGAAGTCCAGCCTTTAGCTCTTCCAAATCATGAACCTAACCTATCAGTCTTCTGGATACTCCCTCAATCCCCATGTCAGTTTTTCTCCTCAGTAAATTTTGACATGGATTTCAAGCTAGGAATAATGCTTCTCACATAAGGTAAGTTTATAGTTGAAACATTAACACTTTGGTAAAAAATCTTCAGCAAATCATTTCCATCCTTATTGCTGTGTTTGATTTTAGAATAGCCAAACCATTTTTGTTTAAAAGGCTTTATGACATTAAAAAACCACAGCTGAGTATATCTTAGAATGTGTAATTACTGAGCTGAGGGTTTATTCTCCAAAGAAAAGAAAATAGGTAACATCAACTTTCTCAAATTCAAATATCCTCTTAATAGTGTTTCCAAAGAGATCATTCACAGGTTCTTTTAGAACTCAGGACTCCAAGCATGAGACACTACGAAAAGTGACTAGGTTTAAAAAAAAAAGTGGCTAGGTTTTTACAAGTCTACTTGACCCAAAGTATAGTTGAAAAATATACATTTGTAAACAAGATGGGGGTGGAGTGGGAACATAATACTAGTGGTAAAACAAAACCAGTGAAAAACAGACAATGATCTAAGAGGCAATATAATGAGGCGATTAAGAACCCCATCACTGGAGTTAAAGAACCAGAATTCAAATTGGGCAGTCCAATTTACCAGCTGTGAGACCCTGGGCAAGTTAACCTTGCTAAGAACTGTAGTGTTTCTCTCTAATACATCCTTCAAAAGCATGTAAGCCCTTCAGAGCTAAGAGAACTTTGCCAGACAAATTAGAGATTCCAGCTTAAAAATTTCCCTTCTAGTAAACATAGCATTTAAAGGGATGCTTCCCAAATTTTAGGTATGCCTACTTTCATCACAGTGAGTTATGGACTCCTGTCCTCAAACTCATCAATTCAGAATGGGTCTTAAAAAAAAAAAAACATAGGCTTACAATTACCTATTCACTTTCTTCTCAATTCATAGGTTATGTCAAATTGTTCCCCATTTACAACTCCTAATATAAGTACAATTACTCCATTCAGTTGCTGATACTCTTAATTTCTGGCAAATCTCTTTAAAAAGAAATAATATGAGTTTAAGCTAGAAATAATTTTTTAAGGTCAGAGAGTGGGTAAGGAAGATTCAACACCATTCAACTAATGGAAAGTGCTTATTGCTGAGTGGAGTTTGGCAGACCTCCAGAATTCTTTTGCAATGCACAGCAGGATACCAACAAGTACTTATAAAGTACATTTTTGGATCTGAGGAGATCTCTGATCACTTTAATCTGAAATTATGATCGGAATGCTTTAGTCACTCCAGGAAGAAGGGCAGTCTTCCTGTACCAAGTTACCACTGAAGTCGGCTATAATGCTGTAAAACAATCCTTGATCACAAATTCCACCCAAGGATATAGGGAGAGAAAGCTGCACTCATGAGAAATATCTGAATATCTATAAATCCTATCAGATATGATTACCAGCGACCAATGGATGAATAATAAATAAGCCTGTCCTTTCAAGAATCTCTATTAAAACTAGAATAATTTCAGCAGAACCTTGAAATCAAAGTTATTAGTGGTAAGGCTACAGAAAAATCTTAATGATTACTTTTTTACTTTTCGATCACCTCCAAAAGAAGAGAGACTGGCTCTTTGTGAATGAAAACCTTATTCTCCTTCTGAGCTCCTTCACAGTTCTCCATGTGAACTTTCACTACTATGTAGGTATATGTGAAGGGGTACAGGTAAGATACTAGCATTATCATATGGGATTATACTTTAATAAATTGGTTTATACTTATGTGTGCTGCGTAGCACTGATCTTGAAGTTCTCAATCCAAAAACACACACACACACACAAAAAAAAAAAACCTTGTAAAATGTAATTTAAGGTTCAGAGAATAAAAAGACCAAGTTGGTCTGGTTCACTGTCAAATCCGCAGCGCCCACCAATGACCACCCTCAAAATTTTTACTAAGAGTTAACCATGTACTACCAGGGCCTGGACTAGGCAGGTAATGGGAAACAATAATACATAAGACAGTCTTCACTCCCAGAGACTAACACCAGAGGGGAGACTTGACCAGTACTGGGGAAAAAAAAAAGAGTGAAATATACACTAGCCTAATAACCTGAGTTTGGGAAAGACAAGATTTACTCCTATTCCTCCGGATAAGTCATCTGGCTGGCCTCCTTCCAACACTTAGGTCTCTGCTCAAACACCCTACAATGAAGGCCTTCTGACCACAAAATGTAAAGGAGGGCCCCCTCCCACTCCTATCATCTCCCTTTGCTTCTTTCTCATTACCTGCTTCATTCTCTCCCCAGTGCTTATCACTATCTGAAACTGTATCATTTACCTGCTGGGCAGTCTTCCTCCACTAAAATGTAAGCACCCTGAGAGCAGGGACCTTATCTGTCTCATCTAGTGCTCCATCCATTCCTTTCACCTAGAGGCTGGTATACAACAGTCTTTCCATAAACACTGTGGGAAGGAGGGACTCCTACTAGTGAAGTACACACTCAGGACACTTACCTTTTTCCCACCCAGAAAAGCCTCAACCTTATAAAAACCAGAAGTCAGACTAGTTACAGGAATCAACAACCACAGAATTCTGAAATCTGTGATGTCCCAAAGGGAACATAAGCAAGGATGCTTCTCATCCACTGCTCTCTTTACACTGCCTCCCTATAGTGTTTCTTCAGAAAGCTCTCTATTCAGTTATAATTCATTCAAATAAATACCAGCAAAATTTAATCTCTGTGAAAAAGACAGAGACTCTCAGAATTCTTTCCTATACTTACTCTAAAGCAGCTCTTCTTTAAAAGTTACCTGTTGGAGCTGAGACAGTTAAAAAGCTACAAAGTGAAATTGGCTCAGCTGGAGCACTAACCCTAATGAGACTATAAATTCAGGAACAGAGCCTCCTTCCCCCGTTCCCTTTGCATGAAATTCATAGCAGGTACTTTACAAATATTTGTTTTCAAAAAACTACACTTGGTATCCATTTTAATAAAAGTAACCTGCAAAACCCAGCAAGCAACTTAAGAATTGCTACATTTCTTTTTTAATCAAGGTACTGGGGATTGAACCCAGGACCTCCTGCATGCTAAGGCACTCTACCACTGTGCTATATCCTCCCCCAAAGAACTGCTAAAATCTTAAGAAACAAAAAAACACAGGAGTTTGAGCTCCACACTGAACCAACAGCTGGCAGAAAAAGCAGCTGTAGAGGAAAGGGGGTTTCATTTTCATCCTGGTACCTTTGAAAAAGCTGACCTAGGTACATTTTTAACTTCTACTTCTCCAAATCCTGTTCTGGACTTGAAAATGGAGGGAATCAATCTTGGAATTCTTTCAAGAGGATGAATCTAGTTAGTCCCAATCAATAAATGGCAAACTAGCAGATGAGCTGATGATGGGTTCTTTTATGTGCTTCTTTTTGCCTGTTTATTTTCTGCAATGAGCAAGCAATGCTTTTGTAAAAACAAAACAAAACAAAACAAAGCTTTCATTAAAAAACAAAAAAAAATTGACATGAAAGGCAACAAGTAGGACAATGATTTTTTTTCACTTTCTCTAAACAGTAAGTGTTGTGTTTGTACAGATCCAATTGGCACTGAACTACTGATTAACAGATGCCTTGGTCAGATCTGTTCTAGTCACTGATAAGGTGCTTTTCGTTGTAAACAATCCTCTCTTAGGGTCGTTTGGCCCTCAGCGAGTGCTTCACAGGGGAGTGAAGGCTTCGAATTGTTCAAGCAAAGCCTCCGTGGCCCCCTTTCAGAAGGGCTTCGGAAGAGTTTCCTGCACCCTGCACCGTGTGCACAACGAGACTCGCAATGTTTTGGCGTTAGGACCTATTTACTCTCTTATCCACTGAGGACCTCAAAGAACTGTGGTTTATGTGATTTACATCTATTGGTATTTGCAGTACCAGAAATTAAAGCTGAGAAATGAATAAAACACATCAGAGCCATCAGAGTGGTGATGTCATCACACACTTCTGCAGCCTCTGGAAAACTCCACTGTACTGATAAGAGGATGAGAGTGAAAAAGACAATGTCTTAATATTATTCCAAAAATAGTTTTGATCTGACAGACACCCCCCCACCCCCGCCCAGAAATGATCCTTAAGAATCACTAGATCATCAAGATCCCTTCCAATGCTACGGCTCTGGGGCAGGTTTTCTCAACTTTGGCACTTACTGACATTTTGAGGTGGATAATTCTTTATTTGGGGCGGGGTGCTGTCCTGTGAACAGTAGGGCATTTACAGAGGCACACCTGGCCTCTTCCCACTAGATGCCAAAAGCAATCCCCAACTGTGACAACCCAAATTCTGTCCAAATAGTGCCAAATATTGAGAATCCCCCATTCCAGGGTGTTGATTTGATTCGACTGAAATGTGAATTACACAATGTGTACCTCTCATTGCCTTCTCATCAGGCCCCTAACGTATCTATTTCCTCTCCACTCCCATCTAGGTCTCCTCCTCCTGTGCTCTTACTAGGTCACAAACAAAAGAGTCTGGTAGCAACAAGCACAGGATTTATCAGGTCAGGAAGAGACATTCTGGCCAAAGTTCACCTTTCAGGCATAAAAGGCCTCAGGGATCCAATGCTTGGGGATGGGGGGTAGGGCACACGTAGCACCACCAGCCAACCTTCATCCAGCCATTCTTAGGATCTGGTAACAACCCAATCCTTAGGAAGTTACCTACCCTCCTCCCCTGAAAACGAGGTAATGGAGGTAACAGGCTAGTCGTGTGAGAGGAAAGAAGAAAAGGAGCTTCTGAAGAAAAGCCAAGAGGCAGTATACGAGTCTCAGATACACCACCCCTGAAACCTCAACCTCTGGGGACTTTTTCGTCAGTGTCGAGCTGGGAGGAAGTAACAAAACTGATAGAAAACCGACGTCCTCAGCACCTCCAAGCCAGATATTCACACCCCACCAAAGTTCCTACTCATCCCTTTAGTCTCCAGAGGTTGGGTCCAAGTTCTTTCGCCTGGAAACTGCCCCAGCCACCTTAGATCCCTTCCCCCTCAAAATTCCAAGTACCAAGCTCAAATCCAGCATCGTTCCTCACCCTTCCTCCACAGCCACAAATCTGCACACCACCCCCACCCAACCCTCTCACTGCCCCTCAGACTGTACTCCTATCTGCTGATCCCCTCCCCCAAGCTTCTCCACGCAGGCAGTCTCTTCCCTCCCCAGTTTTCTCTCCCGCCCCGTAGTTTTCCACCATCTTCAAAACTCTTCCCTGATCCTAGGACTAGGACCCTCCTAATTGTATGTGCCACCCTGGAATCTGCACGTACCGTCCTTCTACTCTCATCACTCCTAAGCATCTCCCCCCAGTTACTTTCTACCCCGATCTGCTCCACTCCTCGCTCTTCCTTACCTACTCCCTGGGCGTCCACCCCCCTTACTTGCCCCTTCTTACTCTCATGGGCCCTTCTCCCCCCGCCATCCCTCGGTCAGGCCTTCTCTAGGTCACTGCTCGTCCCTCGGGCCAAGCGCCAACGCCCAGTGTCAGTCGTTCAGCCTCTCAACCCCCTCCCCCTGGACCAGTCTTTCAGGTTGTGGCCTCTGAACTGTGCGCCCCGGGCCCAAACGGAGGGACTAAGCAGGAGGGCCCGACAACTCACCCAGGACGAGGCAGAGCAGAAAAAGCCCGGAGCCCGGAGCCGGGGAGAGGCGGAAGCACACCATGATTCCGCAGAGCAGGCGGCGGCCGCGACGAGAGCAGCGACACCGGGGAAATGGCTCGCGGGAACCGGAGTCAGAACGCCGCTGACCACCAACCACAACGCTGCGAAAGCCAGGACTCGGCGCTTCAGCACGGGTCATAAGACCAGGGGCGGGGCTCTTTCTTACCTTCAGCCAATCTCCGCGTTTGAAAGCGGCCAGAGGGGTGGTGATGCAGGGCCCGGTGGGCGGGGCGACCACGCCCTGGCTTTTTGGTTCACAATCATTCCTACGCTCCTAAGAGATGTACGCGGACGGCCTTTTCTGAAGCAAAAGAGAGAGGATGAACTTTTGAAGGTGGGTAGGTAGTGGAGATCATTTCAGTTCCGACTCCTCGAGGAAGAAAATACTTTGGCCGGAGTAAAAACGGTTGCTAGGCATCACCACGTAATACCTACAGAAATAAAACATGATTCGATTCTCCAAACACTGTAGTTGGCCGTGCAGTTCATGCCATTAAATGGACAAGGGAGCTAGAGGGTAATATGGAGTTACTGAACGCCAGAGCAGGGCTTGGCCTTGAAATTCACTAGTTACAACACCCTATTTTTCAGATGGGGAAATTGAACTCAGAAAGAGGAAGAGTCTTCTTTAAATACAGAAAGAAACAAAATGAGGAAGAGAGAAATAAAATAGGACAGAGGGGGGGGAAAAAAAAAAACAAAAGATCATCCCTTTTCCTGCTACCCAGAGAGAGAGAACACTGTTATCTATGTATCCATTTCAGTTGTTTTTCCTTTCCCTATACACTTGTAAATATTCTTTAATTAGAGTTCATACTAAATATGCTATTTGGTATCGTTGACGGTTGAACAGATGAAACCTAAAATACTCAACAAATGAAAGCATTCAAAAATGAAAAATCTCAAATTGGGATAAAGCACTGATTCTCAAATGTTTCCAATAGAATCATCCGGGGATTTTTAATAACATATAGAATCCTCAACCTCATTCCCCAGAGATTCTGAAACAATAGGTCTATGGCAGTCCTTGGAATCTGTTTTTTTTAAACAAGCACCACAAGTGATTCTGATTTTTATGATCCCTGGACTACACTTTGAGAAACACTAAAATAGAGCTTCTAAATCATCTAGTCCAGGAGATCTTAACCTGGTGTCAGTAGATGAACTGGGGGCCTGGGATGGGGGAGGGGGTACAGTTTGTGAATCCCAAGAAATTACATGCAAAATTTATGTATTTGTATTTTTCTGGGGAAATTTATATAGCTTTTACTAGCTCTTAAATGGGACCTGTGACTCCTCACCCTAACACCCTCCCTGGCTCAAATATTAAGACCCACTGATCTACCCCCACTATCATCTGCTTTAGTGTGATTAATTCCTGAAAGTGAGAACACTTAGCAATGAATGTGTTCTGTCACGGGTGAAACTGAGTCATGAGCAAGTGACTTGCTCTATGAGGGACTAACATACACTACAGGATTAGGCATGGCCTTTAGCAAAACAAGGAAACAAGGTCATTTGACTGCCTCACTATCCATAAGGCTTGACAGGAGCTATGTCCTGGAGAACCCATGATTGAGTTCAGCACTCAGGAGTTGCCCCCCCCCGCCCCCGTTTCTTACTGAAAGGACTCTGTCCCTTCTCCCTCAGTTGTAAACTGCATAACTTTAATGTTCAGTGAAACCCTAAGTTCTAGAAGAAGAGACAAAAATGCATAGTGGAAAGATGGGCCGTCACAAGAGTTGGGCAGAAAATACTGCTTACTGGCAGCGTGACCTTGGGCAAGTCACTTTGAGCTTCTGTTTCTTTATCTATAAAATCACCTAGTATGACTAGAGCTGTTTCTTAATTCTGGCTGCACATTGGGATCACTTGTAGGGCACTGAAACTAGAGATGCCCCTTGGTGCCACCCCTTGAGAGTCTGATTCAGTTGGATGGAGTGGGGCCTGGGCATTGGAGTTTTCTCAGCACTCCCCAGGGCAATATTAATGGGCCAGAGGTGATCTCGAAGGTGGCCCCAGCTTTACAGTTCTAGGATTCTATAAAAGTAAATGCATATTTGCTTAAAATAGAAGGAAACAAAGTGGTTCCAATTAGTCAAATACCCCATTTAACAAATTGTTGTCCTTAAGTTCTTGCAGAGGTCATCAAATGAAAAAACAGAACACAGTGAGGTAACAGCAGCCTTATAAGCTAAATGCCACCCCCCCACACTGTCACTGCCTTTTTCTCTGACAAAAACAAAGGCTGGTTTAACCTCCAAAACCTCATTCTGTCTTCTAAAGGACTGTGTCCCAGTCAAGGTAAGTAAATGGGTTATTTTGTCAGAAGTAATAGGCAAAAAATTTTCAAATCTTAGTTTGTTCTGAGCTTCCAAATTCAAAATTGTTTTATGTTCCACCCCCACAAACACTGCGAGAACTACTCCCTTTCGTCGGCACCGTCTCCATCCGTCCTGCCCAGTCCAAGGAACTTGCCCCAGGCTCTTCTTCAGGAGACACAGATGGGGCTGTGGGACTGGGTGCCGTATGTGAGGAACTCTGTAAGATCCCCTGGGATCTGAGCTTCACATCTGTGGACTGGGTTGTTGATCTTGCTGTAAACCGAGTGCTTTTACTGCTTCCTGTCCTTCAGTACCTCCTACCTCCCCTCTGTGCAAGACCCCTCAGCCCCCGCCCCAGCCTCCTACCGCCCTAGGTAGGTTATGACCCTTCTGAGGAGCTTGGAGAGCTCAGGACTTTTTGGCCAGGGAGCCGGGAGTCACTGGCAAACACGTCCTTAAATGTGAATACGCTGAGTGGTATGAGAAATAATGACCCTCTCGGAGTTGGTAAATGATAGACAATAAAATATATGGGTCAGAGAAAGGAAATGGAAATAAAAATACAGATTTAGAATGGAAAAAGGATAAATGCACATCAAATAAGCGAATGAAGTATTAGTGTCACCTACCGGCCATCTCTCAACTGAAGAAAAACTCACAACCTCAAAGTTGTGAGTTCTGTTTTTTTCAGGGACCTTACTGAGGAACTCCTCCAAAGAGGTCAGGGACGAGCCAGGATAAATGGGAGTTTTCACTGGAAAAAAAATCACATAGTCGAACATCAAAAGATAATTGCTAATCAAAAAAAAAAAAGACATCTCAGGTTAAAGATTTTAGTGTTTTTCTGTGTATGGAAAGATGCAAGAAGCTCTACTAGTTGAAATTACCGTCAGATATGCATCTTAACCACCTAGGGCCAGTGTCCTGTTTTTCTCCATCCTGAGTCCCCTCAGGCTCACTGTCGGGGCAGCGGCAGTGGCTGAAGGCTTGATGTTGGGGGTGGGCAACATCCTTTGTTTACTGAAATGGCAGGCAGCATTTTTTTGTCTGCACATCATACAGTTGTGCAAAAAGTGTTGCCTACACTCCTTTTTGCGTTCTCCCTCTAGCATGGCCCCCTTTTCCGGGTAAGCCTCCAACCTGTGACAGTGTGGTCATCACTCAGCCCCAGCAGAGAAGTCACAGTGGGCCCAAAGGCTGAGCTAGAGCACACTGGGTGGATGGAAACATGCCCTTGGGAGTTACTTGTTTTCCCCAGCAGGAGTCTTCTGGACCTCCCCTTAGAGGACCTGGTCGAACCTGCTAGCAGTTCTCAACTTGGGGCCTGCGTGAAAACCACCAAAAAGGCTTTTGAAAACACAGATGACTGGGCCCCACTATGGAGTTTGCGCAAGTCTGGGGTGGGGTGTGAGCACTGCATTTCTGGCAACTTCCCAGATGATCCTGATCTTTGCTGTTTTGAGTAAAGAGGCCCCAAACCGGGTGACCCGTCCTCTGCAGAACGGGACTAAGAGGTGGGGGAGAGGGGACTTTCATTAACTTCCGCAGTATTTCAACTTTTACGGCAAGTGAATTGTTTGTGTAATAATGTTTTTAAATGAATGAATGCAAATCAAGTTTTTAAAAATCAAATAATTTTTAAAAGTATAAAATCTAAAGGAAATACACTTTCCCCTACCCTGGACCACAGTCCCACTCCTCAAAGTAATAACTGGTAAAGGTCTCTTTTTTTAAACTCTCATGAAAAAATTATGCATGTACCTGCAGACACATTTATATTCTGGTTTTAATTAGAGAAATACAAGCATGCTCTACAGATGGTTTAGTGGTTTGCTGTTCGGGATATGTATCTTGAAGATGGTCCTTAAAAGTCATATAGCTTTACCTCATCCTTCTGAATAGCTGCATAACCTTTAATTGTGTAGATGTAGCATAATTTATAAAAATACCAGTGATCTAAACCCCCTCCGCCCAAAACAAATCCCTAGCTCTGTCTGCAGCATCGCCCTGTGGTTAACACAGGAACTGCATCACAAAACAACACCATTTATGTAAACAAATTTTAATAAATCATTTAGATTTATGTGGCCCTTTTGAAAAGTGGAACGGTGCCACAAGAAAAGCATCACTGGTGTGGCTGGAGCAGAGTGGAGTCTGGCCGCTGTGATGCTGAAGTGGATTTCTGGAACCCACTCAGCCATCAGATTGTCATGCAGCCTGGGGAAAGTCATTTCATGCTCTGTGTGCGTCCTCTCCACACACAGATGAAGATGATTCTGGCCCCTGCTGCTCACTACTGGTCATTTGCGTGACCGCTGGACCTCAGCCCCCTCATCCATAAGATGGAGATGAGAATAGTACCCATCACTTAGGATTATTGTAAGGATTAAATGAGGTATGGGGAAAGCGCTGATGTGTCGTGAGCGCTCGACAAGCACTCCCGTTACTGTTAGTAGTAGTAGTGATTGTAGCGTTCCCTTCTCCCCGCCAGTGCATCAGAGACCTCAGAGGTTTTCACTGGTGCTCACTGATTAAGGGAGGGCCACGGAGAACCTTCAGATTTTAAAATTCTTTCTATATAAATGTGTATATATCCGATGAAGAACAATTGTAAAACATGGCTAAACACAGAGAGGAAAATTAAAATAACCTATAGTCTAAGGGAAGGGCATAGCTCAAGGGGTAGAGTGCATGCTTAGCATGCATGAGGTCCTGGGTTCCATCCCCAGCACCTCCTCTAAAAATAGATAAGCCTAATTACCTCCCCCTCCACCAAAATAAAATAATTAAATAATATACTAAATAAAGCATTTTTAAACATAATAAAAATTAAAAACAATAAAATAACCTGTGGTCCTACTTCTGCCCAGAACATTCCTTCTCCTCCCACCTCCTCCAATAGGCTGGCTCCTGATTCTCTTTCAGGTGACATGACTTCCTCTCAAGAAATCTCCTTTAACTGAATTAGGCTGAATTAGTGGGGTTTCACCAGTGTGCGCCCCTGGTACCCCGGACTCTCCTCCTCATGGTGTTCATCACTCTGTAATTGTCTGTGCAGCAGCCCAGATCCCAGAGTAGCCCGTGAGCTTCTTTAGGGCAGAGAACATGGCCATTTTTTTCACTAATCTACACTCATAGTTAAGTGCTCAGTAAATGTTTATTGAATCCACAAATGAATGGCAGATCTAAGAATAGGTTCTTGGTTTTTGGAGATCATATGACCTAACTGCTGAGCTGGCGGAATGGTCTCCCCGGCAGCCTATTCCCCAGGTGTTTTCCATCTGTGTCACATCAGGAAAAGTGGTAGGATGTATGCCTCTCTCCACGACACTAGTCAGCTGACCACTGCCTAACGTCTAACTTCCGCTTCTGCGGCTTCCTCACTTTCTCCCGGTCTACATGTCCCTCTTTCACTCTCTTTCTTTCTGAGTCTCAATCTCTCTCTCTCTCTCTCTCTCTCTCTCTCTCTCTCTCTCTCTCTCTCTCTCACACACACACACACACACACACACACACACACACAGTCTTGCATGCCAGCCTTACTCACCTTTTCACTGGAATCTCCATATCCTCTTTCAACTCAATAGATTATGAAGGAGAGTGATCCCAGGACATTAGGACCCATGAAGCCATGAGATGATTGTCACTGAGGAAATGTCCCATCCTTCCCTCCATTTGCAGTAAGAGTTCGGAGGGCCAGGTTCAAATTCAGAAATTCTTACCTCCTCTTAATGACTCTATTGATGAGAACAATAACCTGGTGCTTCAAGTGTCACTGAGAAGGCTGCAGCCTGCTCTTTGGCTTAAGATGGCAGCCACCTACCTCAGACTCCTGATGTGACGTGAGGGACACTGAAAATCCAAAGAGCTCTTGTCTGATTCAACCCTTTCATTTTGCCCAGGGAGGCCAAGTTACTTGGCCAAGTAGGCATCAGAGCTGGGACTAGAACTCTTACCTCTATATTTCTGTCCTGGTGCTCTATTCTCAGTTGACTCAAACCCTGTGTTCTAAAAGGCCCCGTTCATTAAAGCTTCATGTCAGTGAGAAAAGCCAGGGAAACACTCAGGGTCCAGTTCTGGTACAGAACTGATTACATGGAGACCTTAGCACTCTTATGAACTGAAATGTGTAAGTTTCCTAGCAACGTCACTCTTCCAGATGTTGTTTATTCCCTTTTCCAGCTGACTCCTCACAAAAGTCCTTGCTGGCTTTATAGCAGGCTTTAAGGAAGACAGTGCATCTATCTGGCCAACCCCTCCATGAGGGATTTAATAGAGGTAAAAAAAAACCCACTTCACTTGATTCCACCTCTTCCTTTCCATCCATATTTCCCCACCCTTGCTCCCCAGACACAGTGATTTCTGAGAGCCAGGGTGGCTTCCAGGGGTAGACACACCCACGTGGAGACCCGTGAACCAGGATGAAGACACCAACCATCCAGATAAAACCTAGGTGATGGATGTCCCAGGGGCCCACTGAGGGTCTCGCATTTGGCCGCATCCAGCACCGGGTGCACACCTAACAGTCACTCACTCTCCTCAGCATAAAACCCAGGAAAGCTGGTTTCTGATCCCAGTTTGGCCACTCCTCACTCTGTGGCCTGTTCAGGCCACAGACTCTCTTTAGCCACTTAATCACACTTTCCTCTACTGTCGAAGGCTTTGAACTACATCAGTCTTTCTCAAAGTGTGTCCCGTAGGGTCCCTGGGCCCAGGGGAGGGTTCTCAGAGCACGTGAGGAAGAGATTCCGTGGGTAGGACATCCTGCCTTTCATGCCACACCAACCAGAATGGCTCTAGTTTTCTCTGTTTTAGATTGTGGGGTTTTGTGTGACATTTTGTTTGAATAAGGAGCTCTGTGGCTAAAAAATGACAAGAAACTTTGGGCTAGAAAATTGCATGGTCAGTTTCAGCCGTAACAGTCTAAAATCTTAGGTTCTTTCTGGGTTTCCAAGATAAGCCTGTCTGATAATGAAGGATTCTGATGTATTTTGCTCTAAAAAGAGCAGCTGAAATGAGAACACTTGACAAGCATGTCCATGGCACCTCTAGGGTCACCTCTAACAGGTGACACCCCCCCCCAAATAGTAATAGCTAGCATGTCCTATTTGCCAGGGACTGTTGCTCTGTGCCCTCACGTGGCAGAGAGAGCATCTCTCTCGTGTTTCTTCTCACTAAACCCATTCATGAGAGCTCCACCCTTGTGACCTGTTCACCTCCCATAGGCCCCAGCTCCAAACATCACTGCTTAGGGCATTGGAGCTTCAACATATGAACTGGGGGTGGGGTGGGGACACAAACATTCAATCATAGCATTGCCCATGGTCACATGTCTGGTAAGTGGTAGAGTCAAGTTCCAGCCCTGGCAATCCAGTTCCAGTGTCCACGTTCCCAACCTTTACACTGTTGTGCAAAGTGTCTAGCACTTGGTGCTGTTGTGATCTCTGAAAATCCATCTGCCCATTGGACATATCCACTCAAAGAGTTCGCTGTCACCTCAAACTTCATTTCTCCTAAACCAAACTCATCATTTCTCTTGTTCTCCAAGTCAGGTGTCCCTCCCCATTTCCTTTGTCCCCCCAAAGATTTCTAGACATTATCTTTAATGTCTTAACATTATATTTAATCCAACTCCTCCATACCCCAAACTAGCCACTCACCAAGTTCTGCTGACATTTCTTTGACTATTTCTCTGGGATCCATCCACAGCACTCAACTCCCTCCTAGACCAGGCCCTCATTGTCTAGCTGGCCTCCTTGACTCCAATCCATTCTACACACCAATGTCACAGTGATCTTCCTCACATATTGCTTTTACCACATCCTTCTCCTTCTCGAAACCCTTCACTAGCTCTCTCTTTCTGACTCTATTAACTAGATGTTTCTGCTTGGCCTTTAAGGCCTCCACAGTCTAGTTCCTCTCTATCAAGCCAATTTTACCTTCACATTAACATTCTCTGCTCTAACATGGGCAGTCTACTTATTGCTGCATAAGTTTTCATTTACATTACATCTGTGGCAGACACAGTTTGTTGTCTAACAGAGTACCCCTACTTCCTTAGTGGCAGAACCTTGATTACCTTACAGGTGACAATGTGCTCAGCCCCAAGAGATGAGTCACAATTGCTCTAAGCCACTCATGCAAGCCTTTACTAGTGATGGATATAGGGATGACCAAGTGACCTAGTTTTGGCTAATGACACATGAGGAGGACTACTCTGTGGGAGCTTTTGGGAGAGATTATTCCTCTCACGAAATGAGCTGAACGTGGGAAAAGGCTCCATAAACCTCTTGCTTGAGGTACTGGAGTTAGGATGTGATGTCTGGTGCTGTGGCAGCCATCTTGAAACCATGAGGGAAGAGAGCACTGTTGCACTGAGGATGTCAGAGCAAAAAGACCAAAATATTGATGATATCACTGAGTTGCTACAGAGACCCTGGGACTGCCCACCTCTGAACTTCTTGTTAAGTGGGATAATTAATGTCCTTGGAAATTGAAGTCACTGGTAGTTGGGGAAATTTGTTGCTTGCGCTTGACGTCATCTGAACTAATATCCTTCATCCAAGAAGCTATCCATTTGTTCTACCACCAGTTCAAATCCTGAAATATTTTCAAGATGCAGCTCAAACCATACCTGCAGACCTCATCAACCTCCTTCTCTGCTGAGCTTCTAAACTAACATTTAACCTGTGTCCTACAATTCAGTGCTTCATTATCATGAGGTTTTGTATGGCTTTTCACTCTAGCTTTTCCCAGGCTCATTTCAACTCTCCAACTAGGCTAAGTTCCTTGAGGAGGGTGCCCCCTACTAGTGTATTTTTCTCCAGGGCTGCCACAGTGCCCAACCTGGGGCTGCCCAGAGTGTGCTCATCAGCCTTCCTCATCTGAATACTAATGATGTCTGAAAACTATTGGAATTCTTAGTGCTGAGTAAGAGGCACCTCGTGTCTCCTCACAATGACAAGTTCGTTTTTCACTCCAGCACAAGTAATTCAAAGTCCAAAGTAAACAGGTGACATTTTATGGGCTCAAAGGATTTTTTGAGAATTGACCAGTTGTTAAATATTATTTAACCCTCAAATCTATACTGTGGAACATACAAATCAGTGTTTCTCAATAACGACTGCACATTAGCATCACCTGGGAACTTTTTTAAACGTACAGATGCCAGGATCCCACCCGCAGAGATTCTGACTTAATAAGAGGTGTGGTCTGGGCGTCAGAGGTTTTAAGAGGTCTGTGAGTGGTTCTAATGTACAGCTAGGGTTGAGACCCACTGCATCACTGTGTTGAAGTCCTAAAGCAGGATTCTTAAACACTGATGTACATAGCAATAACCTGTGGTTTATGTCAAATCACCATTTCTGAGCCTCACTACCAGAAAATCTGAGAGTCTGATTGGGGTCCAAGGATCTGCATTTTTAGAAAATAGGCAGATGAGTCAGATGTATGAGGTCTGTGGGCTACATTTTGCGAAACTCTGTTGTAAATGAAATTATGTCTAGAAAAGTCTGTGGTCCACTTTTTACTTGCTTAAAATATACTTTTGGCAGAAAATTAATCTGTAGTTGTTATAAGTCAGACATAGGAAAAGCAATTATGGTCCTCTGCTCTAAAGAAAGAAAAAAAAAGAAACCCAAGACTTGTTTAGTGTTAAACTAATGATTCACACCAAAGGACAATGCTAATTTCCGATGCAATAGATGTGAGTATAAGTATGGGGAAAAAAAAGAAAATTGTTTTAAACGATAGGAAGATTTTCCTGAAAACAAAGTGAACATAAACTTTTTAAATGATCCAAATCTAGGAGACTGAACTGTTCTGATGATTCAGACTGAAGTGCATCAAGACTGCTAACTATGTGCAACAGACTGGAATAGTGGGCCCCAACCAGTAAGATATAAACTAAACAGAGGTAAACATAGAGCCGGCTTTTCATTTAGTTTTGTTTTTCAGTCTATTTCACAAGAACAGGATGGAAGAGATCATACTTGGCGAAAACTTATATGAAAAAGATCTGCAGTTTCTTATTACTGACAAACTCAATATGAGTCAACAGTGTGACTCTTAAAAGAAAAAAGGTGTGAAGTTCAAGCTTGGGCCACTTCGGTAGAAAACTTGAGTCAAAGGAGGTGACTGGAATCACAGTTCCAGTTCTGGGTACCACAGTTTCGAGACATTAAACTAGAGCTCCTCCAGGAAAGGGAGACCAGGATGGAGAGGAACTGTAAAATCTCCCCTCCGGGGACAGCTCAGGCTGGAGAATGGAAGTCCTGAAACGGGGAAGAGCGGCGGGGACAGCACCTTGTGGAGCTCTGGAGAGAAAAGAGGAAGATTAGGTTGAAGTCCCTCAGAGCCAGGATTCAGTTCAGTAGAAAGGAAGCATTTCTAAGACCTTAAAAAGTAATAACCCATAGTGACTTGTTTCAAGTCACTGGAAGTGTTTATAAAGAAGCTGAACGCGTTTCAGCACTGGAAGAAAAGTTAGATACGGTGACTTCTAGGCGCTCTATCAACTTGGACCCCACAGCTTTCAGAAATCCCTTGTGCCTCAGTAGTGATTAGAGGAGGGAATTTGCAGGGAAAGAAAATACGAAGGACAGTGACATTATCAAAGGAAAGGAACCACGCGATAAGGGATGTAGGCAGCTTATATAAATTAGGAAAGGCAAGGAAACTAATCTCCCCTAGAGCCTCTGGAAGGAACACAGCCCTGCTGACACTTTGATTTTCAGACTTCTGACTTTCAGAACTCTAAGATAATAAATTTGTGTTGTTTTAAGCCACCAAGTTTGTAGTGATCTGTTAAAGCAGCAACAGAAAACTAATACAATAGCCCCTGTATGAAAGACTGGCCAGTTTCAGGGAAAAAGAGCCCCTAAAGTTGGCATTTATAAGATTCTGATGGAAAAATGTTGTTTTTGGTTTTTGGTTGGTTTGTTTGCTTCCTTTCCCAGTTAAAAGTCCCAGAATACGACTACATGCCAGTTTCTTGTCCAGCTCTCTAGAAAGCTGCAAGTCTGGACAACGGTTTGCGGGCAGTTGCAGGGTTTGTGGGCAGTTGGAGGCTTCCCCGTTCTATTTTACACGCCCTCTCCGCCGCCCCTCCCTTCCACAGTCAAGTTCCAGGAAATTTACCTAGAACCATCTTTATCTGATAACTTCTTTCCAGCTCAGCATCTGCTCAGGCATTCATACCTTCAATTTGCCATATGGGTAGGGATCTTTGCAAACTTGCTAACTTCTTGCTTTGTAATGGAGTGTCTGGCTGTTTATGAAATATCATTCCAGCAATATTCAAATTCTCCGCTCCACCGTGTTAGCTGCTTTGCTGTTTTTCAGGTCCAGTCCCACCCCAGGGCCTTAACACGGGCTGTTTCGTCTGCCTGGAACATTCTTCCCTCAGCTGTCCTTTTGGCCAACTCTGTCACTTCTTTCAGGTTTTTGCTTACATGTCACTTTCTTAACAAAGCCTAACCAGACTACTCTATTTAATACTGAAACACCCCCCTACACACACACACACACACACACTTTCAAGCTCCCTTTTCCTGTCCACTTTTTCACAGCACTTATCTCCTCCTAACATAAAATATAATTTATTATTATGTTTATTATTGAGGGTCTGTCTTCTGCCTTCAAAATACTAAGACACGAAGTGCAGGATTTGTGTCTTTCCTGCTCACTGATATGTCCTAAGCACCAAGAATAGTGCCTGGTACATAGTTGATATTCAGAGATCCTCAGTAACTGTTGTTGAAGGAATGATTTATACTCTTCCCTGTGCTAATCGCTAGGCCAGATGCTGGGGTAGGGCTATGAAAGAACAAGACACCATGTGACTTAGAATCGGCCTGCCCAATATCGCACACAGGTTTGATTTTGTTTTGACCAGGCAGCCTATAAACACTTGGGGGCAAGTACCCTCTTTTCCTTCCCTCTAGTGCCCTCTGCTCAGCCCAGCGGCCCCTCCTCCCCAGCCCAGATTGCTGTGCTGGGGCTTGCCCATTCTCTCCAAGCTTCTCTTCTCTACTGGGTGGAAAGGAATGAGTGAAAAGAGAGTTAAATCACTCTTCTCCCATCAGGTACTTATGGATATATGGTGTCGAAAAGCACTTTGGAAAAAACACCAAAGATGCTTAGAAAATAGTTTTGGGGGTTTTTCAAACATACATTTGTAGAAAAACCTCAAACAACTCCCAAACTAAAAAAAAAAAAAAAAAAAAAAAAAAAAAAAAAAATAGTGCAGGTGTGCTTTCCCTTAAGCAAACCCAAAGAATGAGAGTTCAAAAACTTCTGAGAGGAAGCAGAACACATCACCCCAAAATGTGCCACTTTGGCGTGTGGATTGTTTGGAGCTGAAGGCAATTCAAACCCAGCAGTCTCAGAAAGAGCTTTTTTTCCTCCCCCTTAACTCTCTAGAAGAATTGAGACAGGCGGCCTGTACCAGGAAGAGAGCTATTACCAGAGAGAATGTTTTCTATCAGAAAGACTTATGTGCATGGCATGGCAGACATTTGTTTACTAAACATCTGCTCTTCTCATCTTCCTGTGAATTGTCTTCCTCCCTTTTGAAGCCCAAAACCCCTGCCACCTTTTCCTGAGCTCAGGAAGGTACACAAGCCTCAAGGACCTGACTGTGGGGGACTCTTCATGTCTTTGTGGGGCTTCTATACATAGGTAATTAAATGTAATTAAATTTGTTTTTCTCCTGTTAATCTGCCTTATGCCAATTTAATTATTAGATCAGCCAAAGAACCTAGAAGGGGAAAGTTTTCCACCCGTACGCTTATAAAAGTAGATTTGATCTGGGAGTGGCTATTTGCATTTCAAAGGATGCCTCACTTCACAGAAAGAATTTACCAGAGGGCTATTTCAAATAGTTTGCTCAATAGAAAATGTTGAACCTGAATGTCTCAAAATGGAGGATTAAGTGAACCAGGTTACATTCATACAATGGACTATCAAACGGTCATTAAAAGTTTTGTTCTTAATACAAATGGGAAAGTGCTAACACTGAAACGGGAAAAGAAGTTGAAAACAAAATTGTATTATGACAATGGTTTTTTAAAATACATAATAAAAAGACTGGATGGTAAGACACCAAATTATTAACAGGAATTGTTTCTGAGTGTTGAGATTGTAAATAGTTTCCTTTTTGTCTTTTGAATTGTCTGACCGTCCACATTTTCTCTAATAAAGGTGTATTATTTTATCATAAATATTAAACTTTTAAAAACAAAAGTCAAGTTTTGAGTTCTAAAAATTCAATTCGCACAAAACGTTTCAGAATTGTCACTACTGGGGTGGGCCTGTGGGGGGGACCTCTGTTTATCAACTCTTTGTCTAATTCTTCTATTTGCTTAATAATATGTCTTTAATAATCCAGAACTCAGGGAAAAGAGTGGGGTGGGAGGGCCCTTTTAAGATCCTTTTGAAAAAATGTGTGGCAGTTGCTTCCGCGGGGAATGAGGGAGGAAACTGTGTCAAGTGATTATCTAAAACCCCGATCTTACCATTTTGCAAGCTTGAAATGAATTGGTTAGATGAATTTGACAAGCGATTCGTTTGTTCCTTTTATCGAATGCGGAGAACGTATTAAAGTTCAAAACTGGTAGGGAGGACTATACAAAAAAAGGTGAAGGCGGTGATGACAAACCAACAAATTAAAGGAGGCTGTTTAGAGAAATCGCTGAGTCAAGAGTCGGGCAGTCACGTGAAGTTTTTAATAAAAACGAAACTTAACTAGACGTGGTTAGCTCTCCCTCCCCTCTCCACCCGCCCTGGGTATTGTTAAAGGCGCGGGGACTGGCGGTTTCTATCCTTAGGATCCTCGGCCAGGAGGACCGGGCGGGCCAGAGCCAAAGCGGGACGGAAGGAGGAGGATCTGGGCCCGACCGGCGCGCCTTTGGACTTGTGGGTCAGCGTTTTGGGAACAGGAACACATCGATCGGGTGGAAACATTGGCTTTTTGTGTCTCCTGCGTTTGGTACCTTTGGAGGGCAGGCTGCAGCTGTGGGCGACTGTGCTAGCTGCCAGCGGTCAAGGCGACCTTGCTCAGCAAAGCCACTATTGTACTTTGAGCTAGTGACTCCGGAGGCTTTGCCGCTTTCCAGGCATTCCTCCAGGAGCTTTCTCCCCCTGGAGGCTTAGCCTTTAAACGCAGTTTGTTTTTTGCGGTGTGATGTTGCTTTATTCTTGGCTTTGGCGCCAAGAGTAGCCTGCAATTCTTACCAGTTAATTATGGCCTCTCGGAGAAAAGAACAAATAAAGTATGGTCCTTTATGTTTAAAGTTGGTGCTTCTGAGTTCACTGACCGTAGTTGCTTTAAAGTCTTTCGCCAGGTTCTTAGTCACATGGTATCCTTTACAGCCGCAAGAACCCTGCACCAAAGCCTGGTGCCTCTGCTGGGTTGGCTATAGATGACTTGGACACAAAGAGACACCACAACTGTTTTGCGCATGTGTCAAAGTCCATCAAACTGTACAGTATAAATATATGTAGTTTATTGAATGTTAATTATGCCTCAATAAAGCTGTTTCAAAGGAACACACTCAGAGGATTAACAGAAATAGTAATCAAGATTAAGTATGGGCATACCTCAGCGATATTGTGGGTTTAGTTCTAGAACACCATAATAAAGCAAGTCACGTGAACTTTTTGGTTTCCTAGTGCATATGAAAGTTATGTTTACACTATATTGTAGTCTATTAATTGTACTGTGAAGGAAAAGCCGGGCTGGTCTAACAAGATAACTCACAAATCTAAGTATCGGAATACTGATCTGAGTTCTGTTGAACTAACTTGTAAATCTAAGTTAATTAGTGTTGGTTTGCTGTTCATGTTTTTTTGTTAGCCAGCTGGATTTTCAGATATATATCTGACTTTGGAATGTTGGTTTGCTGCCTCCCTGCCTCCACTTTTGTGATAATGATGCTGCTAAAGCTGCTCCATGCCTATTGGCCAAATACCTCAAGCTTGTACTTTACCCTATAAAACCTCATGCGCACGTCTTGGAGGTGCTCAGAGCTTCGGAGCAGAAGCCCCTCTGAGCCCGCCGGCGTAATACATTTGAGTACTCCAACCCTCCGAGTGGTGCTTGTTTCTTGGCTGGCCTGTCATTTCCATAACAGTACAACAGCATTACATCTGAAAAATAATGTACATGTCTTAATTTAAAATATTGCTGAAAAATGCTGACCATCATCTGAGCCTTCAGTGAATGATGATCTTTTTGCTGCTGGAGGATCTTGCCTTGATGTTGATGGCTGCTGACTGATTAGGGTTGCTGAAGTTTGGAGTGGCTAAGGCAATTTCTTAAAATAAGACAGAAATGAAGTTTGCTAAATTGACTGACTCTTCCTTTCATGAACGATTTCTCTGTAGCATGCAATGCTGTTTGATAGCATTTTACCCACAGTAGAACTGCTTTCAAAATTGGAGTTGTTGACTGAAGAAAATGCACCACCTCAAAGTTGAGAATTATGTTTTATTTGGCAGGCTTACTGAGAACTATAGCCCAGGATACAGCCTTTCAGATAGCTCTGAGGAACTGTTCCAATGAGGTAATGGAGGATATGGAGGAGATAGAGAGAGATAGATATGGACATATATGAGTTTTTGCTGGAAAAAAAAACAAACCCATGTAGTCAAACAGTAAAAGATCACAAAAAACAGGCATCTCAAGTTAATGATTTTAGTGCTTTTCTATGTATGGGAGGATGCAAGAGTCCTTGGGACATGTCCCATCAAGTCAAGGTCCTGGCTTCACACAGGAAAGAATTCAAGAGTGAGCCATATTTAAGCAAAGGTAGATTTATTCAGGGATGCACACTCCATAGACAGAGTGTGGGCTGTCTCAAAAGGTCAGAGAGGCCACAAGGCCAAGGAGGTACATGTTCCATAGGCAGAATGCAGACCATCTTATTCAGAAGGGAGAGTGATGGCCTCAGAGCATGGAGTCGCCTAGGAAAAATGAGATTGGCCATGAGGTGCGGGGCTGTTAGTTTTTATGGGCTCAGTAACCTCATATGCTAACAAGTGGGAGGATTATTCCAACTACTTTGGGGAAGGGGCTGGGATCCCAGGAACTGGACCATCACCCACTTTTTGACATTTTATGGTCAGCCTTGAAACTGTGCTGGCACCTGTGGGAGTACCATTTAGCATGCTATTGTATTTCAATGACTGTATATTGAAGTTCAAGGTCTACTGGGAGTTGAATCTTCCACCATCTTGGTGCTAATTGCTGTGTCATTCTTTCAGTGGTTGTGCCCTGCCCCCTTCCCTCCTGTCTCAATTGAAATTATTCCTTTCATATGCATCTTAACTCTCTAGGGCCAGTGTCCTGTTTTTCTCCATCATGAATCTCCTCATGGTGCACTGTTGGGGGTGGCTGCAGTGGCTGATGGCTTTATGACCTCAACATCTTTTGTTTACTGATATGGCAGGGGACATTCTTTGTCCACAGAGTCAATCCTCTTAAAACTCTGCTGCTTTATCAAATAAGTTTATGTAATATTTTAATCCTTTGTTTTCATTTCAACAATCCATTAAGTTATCTGACTTATATGGGTGCTGTTTGTGGAGCCTTAAAACAATTACAGTAGAAACATTAAAGATCACTGATCACAATGAGCTATCACCTCACACCTGTCAGAATGGCTATTATCAAAAAGTCTACAAATAACAAATGTTGATGAGGATGTGGAGAAAAGGGAACCCTCGTACACTGTTGGTGGGAATGTAAATTGGTGTAGCCACTGTGGAAAACAGTATGGAGGTTTCTCAAAAAACTAAAAATAGAACTACCATATGACCCAGCACTTCCACTCCTGGGTATATATCTGAAAAAAAAAAAAAACAACACTAATTTGAAACGATACATGCACCCCAATGTTCATAGTAGCATTATTTATAATTGCCAAGAAATGGAGACAATTTAAGTGTCCATCAACAGATGAAAGGATAAAGAAGATGTGGTGTATATATAATGGAATACTACTTAGCCATAAAGAAGAATGAAATTTTGTCATTTGCATCAACATAGATGGATGTGGGGGGCATTATGCTAAGTGAAATAAGTCAGACAGAGAAAGACAAATACTGTATGATATCACTTATATGTGGAGTCTGAGTAATACTACAAACTAGTGAATATAACAGAAAAGAAGACTCACAGATCTAGAAAACAAATCAGTGGTTACCAGTGGTAGGGGAGGGGCAAGATAGGGATTGGGGTGTGGGAGATACAAACTATTGCATGTAAGACAAGCTCAAAGGTGTATTGTACAAAATGGGGAATGGAGCCAATATTTTATAATAACCATAAATGGAAAATAACATTTAAAAATTGTATAAAGAATAAAAAAAGTGTTCAAAGATCACAGGTCACTGTAATGAATATAATAACAATGAAAAAAAAATTATTGTGAGAATTACCAAAATGTGGCAACAACACGAAGTGAGCCTGACAGACTTCCTTGACCTAGGGTGGCCACAAATCTTCAATTTATAAAAAACGCAGTATCTTCAAAGCACAATAAAATGAGGTCTGCCTATAACTGATAAAAGGCAAAAATGTATTTCTTTTATCTATGTCATTGAGTGGTGAAAAAGATTAATATGGATTGCCCCTTTTTGGTGAGTTAAGCCTTAGATTTGTGTAAAGATAGACACGTGGTTTTATTTGCAAAGGTTTTCCTAGATGAGGGTATTTCATTAATGTTTTGCTTACAATGGCTGTGACACCTAAGAAAACACAAAGCCATCCTGCCTCAAAAACAAAGAAAAAAAAAAGAACAGAAAACATCCCAGACCAGTAGGAGGTAACAGTACCCGAGTCAAGAACAGGCTAGGGAGTCAGGCTGACTTGGGTCTGAATCAAACTCTGCGACTCACCAGCTGTGGGAGCAGAAGTGAGTCCCTTAGTTTCTCTGAGCCTCTGGTTCCTTGCAGAGTCCTGAGGGACTCAGGGTCAGCAGAGGAGGAACAGAAAGAGGGATTGTTCGGCTGGAGCCCTGACTCTAGGGGGCCTCGAATCTGGACCGCTGGCTCAGAGTAAATTCAGGCCAAATTGCTGGGAGAATGACTATCACAAAAGTTGATCCTAAGTGAAATCCATGGAACCCTGGCACCAGAGGGTGGGAGTCTGATCAATGTCTTCAAAATCTGAAAGCGTCCCAGGTCTTGAAGACCTTTCAGGAATAAATGAGTTAATAATGAATATGAAGGCTCAGAACAGTCCCTGATACATCGTGAGGACTGCACTCAGTCCATGGTATCTTGATTTTTATTTTGTAATTATTGCTGGTGGAACAACCTACCCCGTAGTATTGTGAGCAGAGCGTTAATGAAATAAAGCAAGGAAAGTTCCTAGCAGAGAGCCAGAGCTGTCAGAGGCACTCAGTGGGTATTGGTTTTCTTCCCCCTTCTCTCTCCTCACTTTGACATGTTCAGCCTCAAATTCAGCCCACTCCATGAAGCTTTTCCCGCTTCCTGTCGCCAGACTCAACACCTGTGGCCCTTCCTGTGGCTCTGGGCCAGGATACAAGGAAGTGTCTTGTGGGAGACCTGGACCATGTCACCTGGCACTGACGTGCTGCCCTGGGCTTTGTGTACTTCAGTGTAGTCACGGTGAGGGCACAAAGTGGGCTGTCACGACTTGGGTTTACCTGAAGCAGGTGGTGAGGTGGAACTGGGGATGCAAGCTGTTTTGAGATCAATACCTGTGAAAGGCAGCAGTGGGAGGCAGGATTGGGCACAGGGACAATTGGACGGTGATGCCAGCCTAACAAAGCCTTGGCCAACCCCACAGGGAGGGCTGGAGCCAGTGTTGCCCATCAGAGTCCCACAAGGGACTGACGAGGCCCAGGTACCCCTCTCTCTCAATCACTGGAAGCAGACTGCCCCAGCAGGAGCATGACCTGTGACCTGACGTGGAGGCGGACCCTGAAGTGGCTGACAGCTGGTGTCTGCACACCTTCTCCCCAGCTGGGCAGCAGGCCCGTCCTTGAACGGGAGTGGGGCGGGTGTATTCTCTGTGTCCACCCTATTGCGGGTAAACCAACAACCTTCTATCATGTACCAAAGTGCTGAGTGTTCTGAACAGTGAATTCCAATCATATCTCCACGTGTTAAGGAAGAGGACGGGCCGCCATGTCTTGAGAGACGATAGTAGGGAAAGTGAGTTGAAATGTCTGTGCACCAGACAACTGTACACGGGCAGTAAGAGCAGCTGCCACTGAGAAAAGTTTGTTCTCCCTGAGAGGGAAGGAAATCAGGCTGTGGCCACATGGACCATGCGGGGTGAGTAGGGTTTTCTCTTGTGAGGGAGCAGCGAGAAGTTCAGATGAGGAGAGGCCAGGGCTAGAGGTAGTGGAAATCTTAGCCCGAGGCTGTCCTGGAAAGCTGTGTGGCCTCACAACAGTGTTCCTCATCACTGAGGATGCTTGTTAAGTTCCCAGGCCCACATCCCCACATCATTCTACTCAATCAGAATCTCTCGGGTTAGACCCAGGAATCAGCAAGTTTAATAGGCATCCCGTTGCTTCTTCTGCAAGTGACAGTTTGAGAACCCTGCACATCTGAAAGACAACCAGTGATAATCCATCTCATTTTCTAACCCTTTCCAGGAAAGCATAATTCCCCTCCCCATCAGGGAAAGCAGGCAGGGATAAACAGAAATGCACCCAGGTCAGCGCAGCCAGGGACGGCTAACCACCTCAGGTTCCCGGGAGTGGTGGAGGAAGTATTTGACGCTGTCCAGCTGCCTGCCCTCTTTCCACTGGCCGGGTGTTCCCTTGCCTGCTGGTTCCAGATAGGAGCTGCAGAAGCTGTCAGGTCGCTACTTAGCGGGGTCAATGGGACATGTGGGAAATAAGGGTTAGATGAACATGAAATACGTGTGGGAAACTAAGCAGTCCTGCTGGACAGTATATAGAGTCAAAACATTCTTGCAGCAGTTGGTGTGTAATTGATGCATACTGTACATTTACAACTATATTTTATTGATTCATAGCGCTTTTCTATTGTGCAATAAATCCTCCTAGAAGTGATGAGCACAAGCAAATGAAAGTACCTCTTTATGAAAATCTAGGTACTGAATTTGATGACATACATGTAACCTCCCACTAAATGTCTATTGATGTTTACCATCCATGGGGGCCACAGAGATATAACTGACCACACAAAACCCAGAAGACATCCATCTGCTAAAGAAGCACCAGCATCTACTTCAGAAGTTGGTACATAGTTGTTTTAACAATGGACTCAAGGATCACACATGCGGACACAGGTTTACATATTACTCTCTGCAGCATGACTTTTCATGTATATCACATGGTTGTCCTAAATCACCTTGCTCATTTTCACTCTAAATTTCCTTGCACATGTATGAAAGGTGAAGCAGCAGCTGTTGGCTGAATTAGCCAAACAAATGTTTCCATGACACGAACTTGATAGCAGTGCCTTCAGGAGCTTTGAATATAAGAGAAGCTAAATTAAAAATGGTTCGATTATTACATCCAGTGCATGGAATCAAATAACAATTTTGGAAGCTAATTCCGATGAAGGTGAAACATTTGCCAGCATTGTAAATGCTCTTATAAGTTCGGTAATAAACTTTAACATCGAAGATAAAATCATTTGGATTTTTTTTCAGTGATAAGATGAAGCCAAATTTTCACACAGGAAAATGTCGTGGTAAAACAGTGCTCCTACTTGATTAAGAGATGTATAGAGCAGGAACATCCTTGGGACTGGTTATGGGGCACATGTAATTGAGGACTGCATCCAAGCAAGCTGTAATGCTATACCTGCTGAAAAAGCTGTCGTGTCAAATTTACACATTTTTTTCCCTATAAACACAATTAGGGTCTGAACTATTGTTTTTGTATGTGACAAAGTTTATGTTGAATACCAAAAATAAGAAATAAAAACTCAGAACCACTTTGTTAGTCCCCCTAAGTGTCCTACAGTGGTATTGAGTTTTTTATAAAGAGTTATCTAAGTTTAGGGGGTTTTTAATTCAACATCAGTTGGAAATATTTAATGAAGATATTCAACAGATAGAGTCATAGAAAAATCCCTTTGGCTTCTGAAGCTTTTAGCAAGTTGCAGTTAGCAGAAACGGGAAGGCATTCTAGTGTATTCCTAAAAAAGGACTGGAACAAATTATGGAAAACAATGAATAGGATTTAATTGTGAAATTCTGTAATTGTGCTCTGGGATATCTTGACTTGTGAGAGGACACTTGACATTTTGATAGCGCTCCTATATCTTAATTGGATAAAATTTTAATTGGCTACATTTATATTCTGTACCTCAATGGAATGAAATTGAGAAGGTGTATGATTTCCAACATCCAAATTTGGTGAAATTTTCTAAAGAAATGTAGAAACAACTTTTAAATGAGTTTTGTGAAAATATTTCCTGAACAATGATACTTTGAATAGACAACCTACAGAATGGGAGAAAATATTTGCAAACAATGTGACCAACAAGGGGTAATATACAAAATATATAAACAAATCATACAACTCAATATAAAAAATCCAATAAAAAATGGGCAGAAGACCTAAACAGACATTTTCCAAAGAAGACATACAGATGGCTAATAGGCACATGAAAAGATGCTCAACATCACTACTTATTAGAGAAATGCAAATCAAAACCACGACAAGGTATCACCTCATACCTATTAGAATGGCCATCGTCAAAAAGTCTACAAATAATAAATGCTGGAGAGGATGTGGAGAAAAGGGAACCCTCCTACACTGTTGGTGGGAATGTAAATTGGTGCAGCCACTATGGAAAACAGTGTGGAGGAGATTCCTCAAAAACTGAAAATAGAACAACCATATGATTCAGCAATTCCACTCCTGGATATATATCCAGAAAAAATGAAAACACGAACTTGAAAAGATACATGCACGCAATGTTCATAGCAGCACTGTTTATAATAGCCAAGGCATAGAAGCAACCAAGTGCCCATCAACAGACGACTGGATTAAGAAGACATGGTGTATATACAGTTATGCACATACATACATATATACATATACCTATTTTTTTCAGATCCTTTTCCAGTAACAATTTCAAATTTCTTAACCATCAAATGCAAGTTTGAAAATTATTGCAGACAATTTTATTTTTTCAATTTAAAAATAATAAAACCATATTAAAAATACATTCTTCACAAAAGTACGAACGATGCATTATAAAAGGCAAGACTAAGAAACTGATCAGACTATGTGACTATGTACTACTCATAATTACTCTGCTTATGCTATTTTTAAATGTTCAGATAATCAATGTAAATAAGTTATATTTTATTTTAATACACACTAATATATTTAATTCTTATTGTTTAACAAAAGATTTTACTTTTGAGCATGGGATTTGCACACCAATATAAAGTCAGTTTCAGTGAACAAATCAATATTTCAAAAATTATATAGCTATTTAAGCCCCCTTCACTCTTAGAAGTGTCTCGGTTTGAACAAGAAGTGATGTTATCACCCCAACCATAACATACTTAGCACATTTGCTTTGGCAGTGGCTGGCTAGGGCTTCAATATCAACTATGCAACTTAGTAGCTTTGTGACCTTAAGTAACTTAGTCAATTTCTCTCAAACTCAATTTCCTCATCTTTAAAATGGGATGATAATAATAGAAACTCCCACTGGGCTGTTGTGAGGATGAAGTGAGGTAACGTGTATAAGGCACATGGCGCAGTGCCTTGGCTTGTCCAGCACTCGGTGACCATTCCTGAATTATTGGTAAATATCATTATCACCGTTGTTGTTAGTTTTATTAAGAGGCTATGTTCATGATTGTCATTAGACTTTATCACTGCCTTGGTGTCCTAACATTAGCAGGTTGGTTGCCTGACCTCGTCTTTGTCTAGCAAAGGGACCCAGTTATCAGGAAGATTCACCAAATTAAATTATGGCATAGACCAGCATTTTCAAGAACATTTTTCTTAGAATATTGGCCCTACAAGAGGCTCTGTCGGCAAAAGATTCTGCAGCCAGCCGATGCCCGGGGGCTACAGTCATGTTTTGCAAATTCAGAACACATACTGTGTCGGCACTGCAAAATCTGAGAAGTCCTGCGGTAAAGAAACTCTTTCATTCGGTTTATACCTCATTTTCCAAACTTATTTGCTAATGAAGCCTCTCATCTCTCATTTGTGTGTATTGAAGTTTCAAAATTAACAGAATATTCTATGAAATATAGTCTGTGAAACATGGATCTAAGTCTAATTTTTTCACTTAAAAAATAGGAAGCCTAATGGGGGAGGGAGAAAAAAAAAATAGGAAGCCTAATTGGGAGAAGGACTTTCCCACACAGTCATAGTGGGTACATGGGCCTTGATTCCAGCTCTCTAAATCCTGATACTTTTTCTTTTAGGAAAGTATCTTTGTATGTAATAATCTTTGTGCACAGATACACAGATAATGTGAACTGTGTATTAATAAGTAGCTGTGTGATACCTTTGAAAGTTCAATGACAAGCACATTTTATAATAGCTAGAGGTTTTGTATTGTGAAACGTACAGCTTTAACAGCCTCCCCGCTCTCTGGGCCTGAGAGTTTCTGCTCGTAAGCAAGAGGCAGGGGCCACAGACCAGTTAATGGGACATTGGCTCTTGAACTGACACAAAGTGATCGCCAGAGGGCGCTCGCTCCCAAGGATCTCAATTTAGACGCAACGAGCAGGAATACATAGAAACAGCAAGTTTCAAAAAGACCAAGGAAGAGAGACGGTACTGTCACTGGGGGCATGATAGTATTTAAGAAATTAAAGCCATGGAAGACAAAATTAGAAAAGAAAGGGAGGCCAAACAGGACTATATCAGTGTATAAAATCTTCTGCTTCATAATCAACAAAACTAAGATAAAAAAGGTAATGTGAAAATAATGTATATATATGTGTGTATGTACATGTGTATCTATGTATATGTACATACCTACATACATTCGTACATATATCCAATACAAATCTGTGAGACCACCAAGTTTCCAACCAGGCAAAATATGTCAAGTTCATAATAGATGAAATAATATAGAAATAAAAATTGTTTACATTTATTAAGCACATTCTATATATTAGGTATCTTATGTGCACTATTCTCATTAACACTTAAACAAGCCTATGAGGTAGGTATTATCAGAGCACAGTCCTCATTTTACACACGAGGAAACAGAGGCTTACAATCTTAAATAACTTGTTTAAGTTCACAGTACTAAGTAGAAGAGACAGCCGAGATTCCAAGTGTCTCCCTGCGGAGCACTCAGCTATTCCTCACTCCCTCCCCATGGCGTATAAGGCCCTGTGTGGCCTGGCTCCGGCTCCTCTCTCCAGCCTTCTTCATCAGAATTTGCATCCAGCAGGACTGAAACACTTTCAGTTCCTTTAACAGGCCATGTTCCTTCCCCACGTAACCCTCTTCCTGCTATCTTTCCTGACTCAATCCTCCTTGTCCTTGCAGTCTCAGCTTAGCCATCTCTTCCTCTAAAAGTCTACTCTGCAAGTCCAGACACCTCCCTCTGTGCTTCTATAGCGCACCATCATTTCACCAGCCTGCATGGCAGTTGCCCATTTCCTGATCTGTGCCCTCTGTTAGGCTGAGAATTTGGGGAGAGTAGAGACTAGGTCTGTCTTGCTCCCTGCTGCATTCCCAGCTCCTGGCACAACACCTGGCATATAGTGAGTTCTCTAGACATGCAGAAACTCCTCTACTTGAGACATTTCTAAGAGCCACAAAGCTGTCACAGCAAATGTGATCAACTCTGCTGCCAGCAGCTTATTGACTGTCATTTTGGTCTCTGGCATTGACCTTTATCAGGCATGTTTGCTGTGATTTGGCCAAGGTTTGAACAGTTTAAAGAACATTATTAACGTATATCTGACACATACAAAAGCAGTGAGAGTGTTGAAAGTCCTAGTAATAAGTGACATAGGGTTACAATAAAAATGAAATTAGAATAAATAAATATGAAAATTACCAGTGCTGCACAAAAATATATATACTACATTTGATCTTAGCCAGAAGGTCAAGAAGCAATAAAAATATTCATAAATAGTTGAAAAATAGTAAACATTCTGATGGGCAAACAAACACCAGATCATGCAACATGTGAACAGTCCTGATCCTATGGAGGCCAAAAAAGTCAAGAAGAACCATGTATTTTGACTGAGGAAATGAGTGTCCTAAGCTAATTCTTAGAGCACCTTATTTTGGGGGAGAGCTAGAGGTCTTTGCTCACTTTCCAGAAGTCATTTGTCATTCCTTTTATGACACTACTATTCTGAGCTTCTCTGAAAACTATTGTTGTGAAATATTGAATTTAAAGATGTTATGGGAAAAAATGTTATGGCAAAGAGCCAGGATAATCAATCTTTGTGCAGAAGGGCTACATCCTTTTTTAAAAAGGCAGCAAATTCCTCCCATTGCATATTCTATTATTCCATTTGTATAGGATTTTACAAAATATTATCTAGATTTTGTAATTTATTATCATTTCTTGAGCACCTACTGGAGGTCAGGCACTTCTGAACATTATCTGATTTAATCCTCACGGTGTCCCTGTGAGACAGATACTATTATCCCATTCCACAGATTAGGAAACTAGGGCTCTGAAAGGTTAAGTAAATTCCCTAAAGTCATACAACTATGAAGAGTTTACACTGGAAAAGGCAGCATAATTTTGTTGAATCCAACGTGTCCTTTACACTGCACCAGCCTGCCTTCCCTAGTATTTAATTTCATCCTCACAATAATCATACAAATGAAGGTAAGAAAATTATTTCCCCCATTTTCAGACGAAGAGACCGAAGCCCAGAAGTGTTCAGGGTCCCACCATTAGGTAGTGATGGAGATAGAAATAAACTCAAATCTTATATCTTTGAGCCCAGTGCTCTTTCCAGGTCACCAGACCTTTACTTCTTTATAGATTGATTACATGCTAATGGTTGGAGACTTTATAAGGGTTGGACGGCCTTAGTGGCTAAGGAGTGTGTACCCTGGGGAGAGGTGAGGGAGGGGCTGGTTTCCTCTTTTGGGGGGGATGAGGAAGGGAAGCAGCAGCAGTGGCCCTGGCCCTGGGATTTTCTCCCCCAGCTACTAGGCACTTCCCACTGTGCTGGTCTTTTGCTGACATCCCTAGTCTGTCCAGTGGAAATTGTCCATTGCTGACCTTTACTCTTCAAATGCAATCCTGGCCAGACTATGCGGGGCAGGATAGATTTCGTCTGTCCTTTCAAAACACTCTGTTTTGGATTAGGAGGCCTTTGGACAATTGGTTTGGTGACATATTCGTCTTGTATGATTAATTGCCAACTTGTGTCTTTAGGGAAATTAAACGGAATGAGCCATTTGTAGAGTAACTTTTTATATGCTATTCTGGAACCCAGGGCTGGCTGGGAGGATGCCAGAGTGCTGGGGCAGATATTAAATCCTGAGGACAGATTCTGGTCAAATTTCCTGAAACAATTTCCTTGAGAGTTACATGTTTTGAATTTTAATGAGTTTGTACCCATATCTGATGTATGTGTCTACCGCTAAGAATCTCCAAATATTACTACTGAGTTTAGCTTGCCATTAATCTGATATTGAACCTTCTTTTCTTAGGTAGTTGCATAATACTCAGGCCAAGTACACAAAGATCAAAGTATGAAAATGTAGAGGACTTTTGCCTCCAATCAGGTTGGAGTAACAAGGACTGGATTTACCCTCTATCTGAAACAAACAAACAAAAAAATAAAAAATTCAAGAAACAGTGATTTTTCAAGACACATCAGGCAATGAAGAAAAAGTGATCCCTGAAAGATGGTTAAAAAATAAGGTGAGCCCTCTGATCGAGGCCAGCTACATAAGCTGCAGGGCCCAGTACAAAATCTGTCACTATCTCTTTGGGTTAAAAAAAAGATGTGGTATATATACATATATATATGTATATATACACACACACACATATATATATAATGGAATATTATTCAATTATGATTAAGAAGGAAATCAGGTCATTTGTGACAGCATGGATGGAGCTTGAAGGCATTATGCTAAATGAAAAAAGCCAAACAGAGAAAGACAAATACTGCATGGTATCACTAATATGCGGAATCAAAAAAAAAAAAGTCTAACTCATAGAATCAAAGTAGAGACATGGTTGCAAGAGGCTGGGGGTGGGAAAATAGGGGGAGGTTGGTAAAAGGATACAAACTTTCAGCTATAAGATGAATAAGTTCTGAGGATCTAATGTAAAACATGGTTTCTAAAGTTAACACTGTATTGTAGAATTAAAATTTGCTGAGAGTGGGACTTAAATGTTCTCAATAAATAAATAAATGAGGTGATGAATGTGATAATTAGATGATGGTAATCCCTTCACAATGTATACGTATGTCAAATCATCACTGTGTACACTTTAAATATCTTATAATTTTATATATCAATGATACTTCAGTAAAGCTGAAATTTTTTAAAGACTTAGTTATTATTTTAAGAGGGTGTCATTTGAGAATATGTCTGCTTTCATTTTAACTGAGGACCAATCTGAATGTGAAAGAGATCGACTCATGTAGTGAATGAACAAAGATTTCAAGACTGATTGTACAACTTTCAAAATCTCATGCTCTATTTGTAATATAAAATACACAAGGCAAAAAAAGGTGAGTGTTTTTCTGAAGATTTCTTTGGGATGTATGTGGCCATGCTATGTATCATGAAGGGAGAGAGTTGGGGTAGGGAGGGGAGAAGTGGATGAGTTGGTAACTCCTTCACCTCAAGCTTACTTGGAGTAGTCACTTCCACTGAGATGACTTGAAAGCTTGAAGCGTGTTTACAGCAATTCAGCATCCTTAGATCTGCCTGAAAACTGAAGTGAGCTATGGCAACAGGATGGAGGGTTTGTCTAGGAAGCAAAAACACTTTCTCTGTAGGACTGATAGAAAGATGGCTACATTTTTACTGACCTGAACTGCAAGAGTTTGTTGCCATAACACCAAGTATGTTCAAGATATTCCATTTATCTAGTATTTTTAGGTATCATATGTTTGCTGTAATGCTGGAAACTGAAGATTTATGTTACTTTATAAATATGTTGGTTACTAATCTCTTGCTTGAACCACATCAAACTGGTTCATAATTAATATAGTTTGCCTTTTTTAACAAAAATTATTTAATGCAGTGTACCCTTCCCCCTTATTATTGATAAATTTATCCTAGAAAACAGACAAGAGATTTAGAAAAGCAGAGAAAAATTAAAACAACAAACACTGCATGTTCCAAAGCTTGAGAAATTTTACACAACGATTTATTCATGGTTCCTAAGTTATAACTCCTGATTTCTTGCTAATAATATGCTACCTAGAGTATTGAAACTATTCACTGCAAGATTTAACAGTATAAAATTGTATCCAGAAAATTAATTTTATTGGCTTATTTTATAATTGTTCATATATCAGAAACATTCTTCTCAGTAACAAGGACTCTATTAGATAAAAAAAATTATAGCCATTAAGTAAGAGACTTCTTTTAACTTGAGTTGTGGAGATTATTTACTTGTTATCACCCATTTAGTTTGTGACCTAGATATATGCTACTTGCATTAATGTTTTATTTATTTAATTTTTTAACTGGAGGTACTGGGGATTGAACCCAGGACCCCATGCATGCTAAGTACACATTCTACCACTGAGCTATACCTCCCCCCTTGCATTAATGTTTTAAAGGAAAAAAATAAATTATTTATCCCGTTAAATATTTTCTCTGTCCTTGAATACTTGTATAGAACAATGTAGTTTATAATAACAGTTGAATATCAGATGTATATTATCACTGAATAATTTTATTTTGATTAATCTTAAGATACATATCAATTTGCAAATGATAGCAGTGATGCTTAACTCAAGTCTTTAACAACTCGTTTATTTTTGGCCCATTTTGAGGTATAAATTGAAAATTGTTGTAATAATAAAAAATCACCTTAAACAAACAAAACCCCAAAACTATCCAAAAGGAAACATAGAGGGAAAAAGAATATCAAAAAATGTAAGGACCGTTAATGAACTGTGAGACAATTTCAAACAGCCTAATTGGAGTTCATGAAGAGGAAGGAGACAGAAAAAATATGTCAAAAAACAATGGCAAAAAACTTGACAAACTTTATGAAAACTGGAGGGAGGGTATAGTTCAGTGGTAGAGTGCATGCCTAGCATGCATGAGGTCCTGGGTTCAATCCCCAGTACCTCCATTAAAATAAACAAACAAACAAACAAATTTAATTACTCTCCCAAATAAAGAATCTATAATAAAAGAAAAATCACAATAAGTAAGGCAAGTATATAGTAATGACTGAGAATCAACCACTTAAATAAGCCAGTATGAAGATAAAAAAACAAAAAGCTGTAAAAGCAACTGTAACTGCAATGAACAATTCAGGGATAAGCATGAAGATATAAAATAGAACATCAAAAACACAAAATGGGGGGAGGGGAGTAAAAAATGTAGATCTTTTAAAATATGTTTGAACTTAAATGACTACCAGTTTAAAACTGGCTGATATAATTATAGGTCAACATATGTGAACCCCATGGTAACCACAAATCAAAAACCTACAATAACCAAGACATGGAAACAACCTAAATGTCCACTGACAAATGACTGGATGAAAAAGTTGTGGTGTATATATACAATGGAATACGGCTCAGCCATAAAAAAGAATGAAATAATGCCATTTGCAGCAACATGGTTGGACCTGGAGATCATCATTCTAAGTGAAGTAAGCCAGAAAGAGAAAGAAAAATACCATATGATATTGCTTACATGTGGAATCCAAAAAAAGGACACAAATGAACTTATTTACAAAACAGGAACAGACTCACAGACCTAGAGAATAAACTTATGGTTATCAAAGAGTAAAGGGGGTGGGAAGTGATAAATTGGGAGTTTGAAATTTGCAGATACTAACTACTATATATAAAATATATAAACAACAAGGTCCTACTTATAGCAGAGGGAACTATACTCAATATCTTGTAGTAACCTATAATGAAAAAATATGACAATGAATATATGAATGTAAATGTATGATTGAAACATTATGCTGTACACCAGAAATTGACACAACATTGTAAATTGATTATACTTCAATAAAAAATGCCCCCAAAAACCCTACAATAGATACACAAAAACTAAAAAGAAATGAACATAAGCATACTACTAAAGAAAATCATCAAAGCACAAGGGAAGAAACAAAAAGAAGAAGAAATTAACAGAGAACTACAAAAATAACTGGAAAACAAGTGATAAACTGGAAATAAGTACATATCTATCAATAATTACTTTAAATGTCAATGGACAAAATGCTCCAATCAAAAGACATAGAGTAGCTGATTGGATTAAAATAAAAAACAAAAAAAAAGACACTTCAATACGCTGCCCACAAAAGATTTACTTCAGGGCTAAGGAAACACAGAGACTGAAAATGAGAGGATGGAAAAAGATATTTTATGCAAATGGAAATAAGAAATCAAGGGCAGCAATATTCGTATCAGACAAAATAGACTTTACAGTAAAGGCTATAATAAAAGATAAAGAATGGCATTATGTAATGATAAAGGGGGTCAATACAAGAAGAGGATGTTACCCTCATTAACATATATGCACCCAATACAGGAGCACTTAAATATATAAAACAAATACTAAGAGACATAAAAGGAGAAATTGACAATAATACAATAATAGTAGGGGACTTTAACACCCCACTTACATCAATAGATAGATCATCCAGACAGAAATCAATAAGGTAACAGTGGTCTTAAATGATACAATAGACCAGGTGGACTTAATAGATATCTACAAGACATTCCATCCATGAACAGCAGAATACACATCCTTCTCAAGTGCACATATTCTCCAGGATAGATCACATGCTAGGGCACAAAAACAAGTCTCAATAAATTCAAGAACAGAAATTATATCAAGCATTTTTTTCTGACCATGACAGTATGAAACTAGAAATCAATATGGGAAGAAAAAAATGGGAAAAGTGCAAACACATGGAGACTAAACAACATGCTACTAAAAATCCAATGGGTCAATGAAGAAACCAAAGAAGGAATCAGAAAATATCTTAAGCCAAATGAAAATGGAAACACAACATTCCAAAATCTATTGGATGCAGCAAAAGCAGTTCTAAGAGGGAAGTTTATAATGACATAGGCCTCCCTCAAGAAACTAGAAACATCTAAAATAAACAACCTAACCTACCACCTAAAAGAATGAGAAAAAGAGGAACAAAGCCCAAACTCAGCAGAAGGAAGGAAATAATAAATCAGAGAGGAAATAAATAAAATAGAGATAAAAAAAAGAGAAAAGATCAATGAAATCAGGACCTGGTTTTTTTGAAAAGAAGATAAACAAAATTGATAAACCTTTAGCCAAGTTCACCAAGAAGAAAAGAGAGAGAACCCAAATTAAAAAAAAAATGAAAGAGGAGAAATAATAATTGATACCACAGAGATACAAAGAAATCATAATAGTACAGTTATATGCCAACAAATTGGACAATCTAAAAGAAATGAACAAATTTCTAGAAACATACAACATGCCATGACTGAATCAAGAAGAAACAATTTGAACAGACTGATTACTATTAGTGAAACCGAACTTGTAGCAAAACTCCCAGCAAACAGAAGTCTAGGACCAGACAGCTTCACAGGGGAATTCTACCAAACATATAAAGAAGCACTAATACATATCCTTCTGAAACTATTCCAAATAATTGAAGAGGACAGAACACTTCCAAATTCATTCCATGAGACCACCATTACCCTGATACCAAAACAAGACTAAGACTACAAAAAGAGAAAATTACAGGCCAATATCCTCAAGAAAGTATTAACAATCCAAACCAAGTCCAATACATTATGATCAAATGGTCAAGTTGGATTTATTCTAGGGACACAAGGAAGGATCAACATTCACAAATCAATCAATGTGATACACCATATTAAAAAATGGAAGGATAAAAATCACATGATCATCTCAATAGACACAGAAAAAGCATTAGATAAAATTCAACATTCATTCATGATAAAAACTCTCATCAAAGTGGGCATAGAGGGAACAAATTTTAACATAATAAAGGCCCATTTATGACAAACTCACTGCTAACATCATACTCAGTGGTGAAAGGCTTTAAGTTTTCCTCTAAGTTCAGGAACAAGGCAAGGATGCCTACTCTTGCCACTTCTATTTAACATAGTGTTGGAAGTCCTAACCACAGCAATCAGAGAAGAAGAAATAAAAGGCATCCAAATTGGAAGGAAGAGATAAAAGTGTCACTATTTGCAGATGACATGATACTTTATACAGAAAACCCTAAAGTCTCTGCCAAAAAACTATTAGAACTAACAAATGAATTCAGTAAAGTTGCAGGATACAAGGTTAATATACAGAAATCTGTTGTTTTTTAAACACTAATAATGAACTACCAGAGAGAGAAAGCAAGAAAACAATCCCATTTAAAATAGCATCAAAAAGAATAAAATACCTAGAAATAAACATAACCAATGAGGTGAAAGACCTAGACTCTGAAAAGTATAAAACATTGATGAAGGAAATTGAAGGTGATACAAAGAAATGGAAAGATATCCCATGCTCTTGGATTGGAAGAATCAATATTGTTAAAATGACCATACTACCCAAAGCAATCTACAGATTTAATGCAATCCCTATCAAAATACCCATGACACAGAAGTAGAACAAATAATCCTAAAATTCATATGGAACCACAAAAATCCTGAATTGCCAAAGCAATCTTGATAAAAAGAACAAAGCTGGAGGTATCACCCTCCCAGACTTCAGCCTATACTACAAAGCTATAGTAATCAAAACAACATGCTGCTGGCACAAAAACAGACATATAGATCAATGGGACAGAATAGAGAGCCCAGAAATAAACCCACACACCTATGGTCAATTAATCAACAACAAAGGAGGCAAGAACACACAATGGAGAAAAGATAGTCTCTTCAATAAGTGGTTCTGGGAAAATTAGACAGCTACATGTAAAACAATGAGATTAGAACATTTCCTCATACTATACAAAAAAAAAATAAACTCAAAATGGATTAAAATGGATTAAATGGATTAAAATGGACTAAATCAAAATGGATTAAAGACCTAAATGTAAGACTAGAAACCATAAAACTCCCAGAGGAGAACATAGGCAGAACACTCTTTGACATAAATTATAGCAACATTTTTTTTGGATCTGTCTCTCCTAAGGCTAAATAAATAAATAAATAAAAGCAAATATAAACTAATGGGACCTACGAAACTTAAAAGCTTTTGCACAGCAAAGGAACCATTCACAAAACAAAATGACAACCTACAGAATGGGAGAAAATATTTGCAACTGATGTGACTGAAAAGGGATAAATATCTAAAATATATAAATAGCTCATACAACTCAATATAAAAAAACATAATCAAAAAATGGCAGAGGACCTGAATAGACATTTTTTCAAAGAATACAGACAGATGGCAAACAGGCACATGAAAAGATGCTCAATATCGCTAATCATCAGAGAAATGCAAATTAAAACAATAAGGTATCACCTCACACCTGTCACAATGGCTATCATCAAAAAGTCTACAAATAACAAATGTTGGTGAGGATATGGAGAAAACAGAACCCTTGTGTACTGTTGGTGGGAATGTAAGTTGCTGCAGTCATTATGGAAAACATTATGGATGTTCTTCAAAAGACTAAAAATAAAACAACCATATGATTCAGCAGTTCCACTCCTGGGTATATATCCAGAAAAATGAAAACACTAATTTAAAAAATACATGCTCCTCAATGTTCATAGCAGCACTATTCACGATAGCTAAGACATGGAAGCATCCCAAGTGTCCATCAACAGACAAATGGATAAAGAAAATGTGGTATATAGAGACAATGGAATATTACTTAGCCATAAAAAGAATGAAATTCTGCCATTTGCAGCAATGTAGATGGATCTAGAGAATATTACGCTTAGTGCAATAAGTGACACAGAGAAAGACAAATACTGTATGATATCACTTATATGTGGAATCTAAAAAATAATACAAAGAATGTATATAGAAAAAGAGAAATAGACTTAGATATAGAGAACAAACTAGTGGTTACCAGTGGGGAGAAGGAAGGCAGGAGAGGCAAGTTAGGGCTATGGGATTTTTTTTAACATTTTTTATTGAGTTATAGTCATTTTACATTGTTGTGCCAAATTCCAGTGTAGAGCACAATTTTTCAGTTATACATGAATATACATATATTCATTGTCACATTTTTTTCTCTATGAGCTACCATAAGATCTTGTGTATATTTCCCTGTGCTATACAGTATAATCTTGTTTATCTATTCTACAATTTTGAAATCCCAGTAGGGGTATGGGATTGAGATAAAAAACTACCATGTATAAAATAGATAAGCAACAAGGATATATTGTATAGTATAGGGAATTATGGCCATTATCTTATAATAATTTTAATGGAGTACAATCTGTAAAAATTCTGAAGTACTATGTTGTACACCCGAAACTAATATAATATTGTAAATCTACTCTATTTCAATAAAAAAATAATAAAGCTTCCAAGAAAAAAATATCCTTAAGATCTTGTGGAAGAAAAATATTTTTTAAAGAAGATATCAAGGAAAAGACTGATAAATTGGACTAAAGTAAATTAAGAACTTCTGTACATCAAAAGACCATTAAGAGTGTAAAAAGGCAAGCTACAGTGTATAATACAATTGTCACTAGTCATATGTAGTTATTGAGTACATGAAATGCGACTAATCCAAATTTAGATGGGCTGGAGGTGTAAAATACAGTCTGGGCTTTGAGGATTTCATATAAAATGTAAACTATCTCATTGATAATTTTATATTGATTTCATGTTGAAATGAAAATATTTTGGCTACATTGGTTGTGATGATTAACTTAATGTGTCAACTTGACTGGGTCATAGGGTGACCAGATATTTGGTCAAACACTATTTCAGGTATGTCTGTGAGGGTGTTTTGGGATGAGAATAACATTCGAATTGGTAGACTGAGTAAAGACTGCCCTTCCTAATGTGGGTGGGCCTCATCCAATCAGTTGAAGGCTTGAATAGAACAAAAAGGCTAACCCTTCCATAAGTGAGTGAGAATTTTCCCCTGCCTGACTGCTAGGGTAGGACATCAGTCTTTTTCTGCCTTTGAACTCCAACTGAAACAGCTCTTCTTGAGTCTTGAGTCTGCTGTTTTTTTTTTTTTCGACTGGAACTACACCATTGGCTCTACTGGGTCTCCCAGTTTGCTGACTGCACATCTTGGGACTTCTCAATTTTCATTACTGTGTGAGCCAGTTCTTTATAATAAACCTCTCTCTTTCTCTCTCTCTCTCTACACAAACAAACACACACACACACACACACACACACACACACACACACACACATTCTTGTTCTATTTCTCTGGAGAACCCTAATAGACTGGGTTAAATAAAACATATTAAAATTAACTTCACCTCTCTGTTTTTGGCTTTTTAAAAATGGCTACTAGAAAATTTTAAATTACACATGTGGCTCACATATTTCTATTGGGAAGTGGTTATCTAAAATATATAAAGAACTTCTGTAAAAAAATAAGAAAAAGACAGACTACCCATAAGAAAAAATGATAAAATATTTGAACAGGAACACCGCAAAAGAGGAAATCCAAATGTCTAAATTAACATATGAAAAAGATGCTTAACCTTATTAGTAATCAAGAAAATGCAAATTAAAATCACAATAGGGATGACAAAAGTTAACAAATATACAAGGAAACAAACCACCGTGAATGAGTCAACAGAAATAATAAACAACAAACTTATATTCCCCAAACCCTTAAGATATTATAATTACCTGATACAGGATGTAAAGTTACTAGTGTAAGAAAAATATTTAATTAAAAGAAAGAACCACAAAAATGAGCAAGCAACATCAGACTATCAAAATGGCCTGCTAGATTTATATAAGAAGCAAATAGGACTTTTAAAAATAAAAAAATATTAATTATTGATGTTAAAAGTTCAGGAAATGAATTAAAAAGATTGGGCACTGAAGACAGGATTAGTTTACTGGATAATGGTTCTAAAGAAATTACCAAGAATGCAACCTTAGAGATGGAGAATATGAGAGAGTGAGACATAGAAGATACAATGAGAATCTCTACATGTCTGATTTAGTTCCAGGGGGAGAAAAGAGAAAGAATGGAGAGGCAATATTTGAAAAACAAAATAATAGTTGAGAATTTTCCAGAACTAATGAAACACATGAATTCACATGCAAATGAAGCACTATTATATACCAAGAAGGGAAAATAAAAACAATTTCACATTTCTCCATACTGAAACTGCAGAACACCTGCTATAAAGAGGCAGTCTTGAATGTAATCAGGCTGATAAGTCATTCTCATCTGTAAAGAACAAAAATGAGGCTAACAGCAGATACTTTGGTGCAATACTGGAAGCTGCAAGACAGTATGATGATATCTTCCAAGTGCTGGGAAAATATAACAGGCAACTAAGAATTGTGTGGCTAGAAGAATATTTCAAGACAGAGTTGAAACAAAGACATTCTTTGTTAAGGAAAAACAAATATCCACCAATAGACCTACACCCAATACATTTTGAAAAGATGTACTTCAAGAAGGAAAAAAAAATTAACTGAGAAACAAGTTCCGAAATGTCAGAAGGAATGGTGAAAGAAAAAAAAACTAGCAAATATGCAAATTAATGTATACTTGGTATAAAATTATTCATTTATTCAGCATATATTTATCACCTACTATAGTAGGCTGAATAATGTTCACCCAAAGATACCAGGTCTTAATCTCCAGAACCTGTAAAATTCACCTTATTTGTAAAAGGAGTTTTTGCATGTGTGATTAAGGATTTTGAGATTTGGTTATTTGGGGATTATCTGGGTGGTCCCAGAATGCCATAACAAGTGTCCTTATAGGAGAGGGTCAAAGGGAGATAGACAGAAGAAAGCCATGTGATAGAAACAGAGTCAGAGAAGAAAAGTGTTATTATACTGGCTTTTAAAATGGAGAAGGGGACACGAGCCAAGGAATGCAGCTCTAGAGGGAATATGGCACTGCCAACACCTTGATTTCAGCCCAGTGAAGCTGATTTCCGACTTCCGGCCTCTGGAACTGTGAGAGAATTAATTTCTGCTGTTTTAAGCTGCTACATTTGTGGTAATTTGTTACAATAGCTACAAGAAACTAATGCACTTACTATGGCTAGAAACTTATCAAAGGTTTGAGATACATCAATGAACAAAAGAAAGGTCTCTGCCATAATCGAGCTTAAATTCTACACTAGTGGAGTAAACAGACAATATGCCATAAGTATAGCTAACAAGTAAATTGCATAGTATGTAAAAGGTAACAAATGATACATTAAAAAGGAAAAAGGGTGAGTGTGGAATCGATAATGTGTGTGTTGGGGTTGGTGGGCAAGTTGAATTTTAAATAGAATGGCTATGGTAAGCTTCATTGAGAAGGTGGTGTTTGAGCAAAGACTAACGTTTTATTTTTTTTTCAAAGTAAGTTTGTTTGTTTGTTTATGGAGGCACTGGGGATTGAACCTAGGGACTTGTGCATGCTAATCATAGGCTCTACCACTGAGCTACACCCTCTACCCTAATGTTTTAATTTGTGGTGTTCATTTTAAAAAAGAAGACAAAACTAAAACACTGGACAATATTGTGTAAGTTGGGAGAGAGGTGATCAGTATTTAACTTTTTTTATTGAGTTATAGTCATTTTACAATGTTGTGTCAAAGAGGTGATCAGTATTAAAGTACTATAACGTTTTTATATTAATTGGGAGGAGAATTTAGATATTATTTTTAGACTTTGTTAAGCATATATGGTAACATATCAAGGGTAATCAGTAAAAGAATAGAAATAGAATATATAATTTCCAAATAAGTAGTGAAGAAAATGGAATAAAAAACAAAATAAAACTCAATATATATTTTTAAAGTTGAGAAAGGAGAAAAGGCAAACAAAATTAGAAGAGATAGAGAGCAACCAGTAAGATGTTAGAAACAAATACCAATAAATGTGACCAAAGTACGTGCAAATGGATATAATCTTACAGTTAAAGGACAGAACTTGTCTTCATCTATACCTCAATAAAAAAGTATATTGTGGAAAAAAATGGACAGAAATTGTCAGACTGGGGGGGGGGGAGGGAAAATCCACCTAATATGGAAGAGACACACTTAAAATATAAAAATATAAGAAAAGGCTGACAGTTAAGCAAGGAAGAGATATACCAAGCAAATACTAGACAAAAGACAAAAACATATACTAATTACATTAATGTAAGACAAAATAGAATTTAAAATATATTTTTAGGGATTTAGAGGGTGACTATATAATGATAAAAGATGGGAGATTGTAATGCACCGTCCTCGGTTATTGATAGGTTAAAATTAAACAGACAAAACATTAATAACAATATAGAACATTCAAAGAACCTAGTTAACAAACTTGGTTGAAAACTGCTGCTATGAATATCCATGTACAAGTCTTCTAGTGCACAGGGAATGAGTTTCTCCAGTGTGGGGGTGTAACTGTTTGAGCATAGGGTTTGCACATTTTCATAAAATACTACAGATAGAGTTCAATTTCCCCGTACCCCTCCCTTGACCTTATTCTCTTCCCTCCTCCCTGAGAGATCATCACTATCCTGGTGTGGTGTTTATGATTTTAAGACAATTTTAAAATTTTACTACTTCAAGTGTGTATGTGTATATATGTGCCATTAAACATTACAAAGCATTGTTTATATTTTAAAATTTTAAATAAGAAATTTTAAGTATTTACTTTTAATTGTAAAAATTGTATATAAAATGTATCATACTGGATGTGTATCCTCTTGCACCTTGAATTTTTTGCCATTTAGAGATCTGTGTTGATATAGTACTAATTCATTTTTAACTGTTATACAACATATTTATAAATATAACTTATAAATTTATTGTACACATTTGTTACAATGTTTAAATATAAACTTTTATATATTTTTTAATGTATCAACCATTGTGCTGTCAAACACAGTCTGTTCAATTTTTTTTTCCAATTACAGATGATATAGAAATAAACATTCTTGTAAATTTCTTTGTATATAGTGTGAGAATTTCTCTAGGATATATATGTAAGATTAGAATTTCTCAGTCATCAGATGTGGGCACCTTTGACTTTATAAAATGTCACCATATAACATTTCAAAGTAGTTGTATCCCTACCATAGATTAGTTTACATTGCTCCACGATACCACCAGGATCTAGTGCTGAGACTTTTCCATTTTTGTCAATCTGATGTGAAATAATACCTTACTTTTTATTTTGCATTCCCCTGATTATACAGACTGATCTTCTAAATTTGTTGGCCATTTGTGTCTCCTGTTGTGTGAAATGCCTATTCATGTTCTTTGCTTATTTTTGAATTGTCTGTTTTTGACTTAGAAAACATGTTCTGAATGCTGATCTTGTGGGGGTTAAATGCACTGTGAATATCTTCTCTCACTCTCGTTTGTCTTTCTGATTTTTTTATGGACTTTTGGTTATATTGGAACTATCTCTACCATATTATTCTGGGCTTTGCATTAACTGCTTTTTGTAAACTTTCCCCAACCCCCATTTCCCTACTTGATTGATTACATTTCTCCCTTCTACTGGTTTGGCTGTTATATATTCTATTTCTACTCCTTAAGGGTCACCCTTAAGATATTTTCTAAAATTTTAATTTACATAAAGTTCATATTTTGGTTTTGACAATGCATAGTGTAACTACAATTAAGATATAGTAGTTCCATCATCCCCCAAAGTTCTCTCTTATCCCTTTGTAGACAGATCCTCCCCCTACATCAACCCGAATTCATCATTAATGTTTTCCATTCCTAGTTTTGCCTTTTGCATAATGTGAATGGAATTATACTGTATTTAGCCTTTTGATTGTGGCTTCTTTTACTTAGCATGATGCATTGGAGATTTATTCATGTTGTTAAAAGTTGTAAGTTCATTCCTTTATATTGCTGAGTAGTAGAATTCCACTGCATAAACGTACCAATCATCGGTTATCCACTCACCAGTTGAAGAACATTTTGGTTCCTTCAAGTTTTCAAGTTGTTTCAAGCAACTATAAATAAACTACAAATATTTACAGATAGTCTTTTCTGTGAACATAGTTTTCATTCCTCTTGGGTAACTTAGAAGTAGGATTTCTAAGGTATTCTTAAATTTTAATATTGCATACTTAAGAGTCCAAAGTTACTACCTTCAACCTGAAAAAACCAAAGACCTTAATATTTTTTTAAATCGCAAACTCTTTCCATCTTCCATGTTAGCTTGTTTAGTATTTTAGTGCCAATCATATTTATACTTCCTCCAACAAAATTAGCCATTTTAAACTTTTAGTCAATGCTAATTTAGAGCTATTAATGTTGCAACAAATTTTTGGTCACCATTGCTTCTTGCATCCCATTCCTTTCTTCTAGAAAGCATTTTAATAACGGTCTGCTTTGGAATGATAAATTAGAATTTGACACAACATTGTAAAATGATTATAAATCAATAAAAAAAAGTTAAAAAAAAGAAAGAAATTAAATGAATAGAATATCCTAGTATTATAATAGAATCTGGTATCTCCAAAATACACATTCTTGGATGATGAACCTAATGATCTGTTGTATGTAGGAATTATTCATACTAGTCTGGAACAATCACCTTTTCTAGTTCACTTCAATTGTGAAGAAGGTGACCCTCTGGTTTTTACTGCCTACATAAGAGTAGGATGAGAAAGCTAAAATAGGCACCATGCACTTAAAGAGCCCTGAGGGTCTTATGCTACTGTCTTTGGTTAAAACATCTGACTTTACTTATATCTAATTTCCTCTTAATTAAATGCAAAAAAAAAAACATGTTAAGCAGGACACTTGATATTCCTAAATATTTTACAAATCATAAAGTACCTTAAGAACTTAGTATTTTTGAAAATCTGATCAAAGAGGAAAATGTGCAGTAACTTTCTGCCTCAAAATCAGAGCTCCTTAACTCAGAGTAATTGGAAACAAATCTCTGAAGGATGCCAACTCCACAGCTTGTATTGCAACAAGCATTTTAAGACAGAAGCCTCATTCATCAAGTAGGTCTAAGATAACTTCCCTTTGCTTTTTTTTTTTTTTTTTGGTGTGTGTACCTGTCTTTAAAAAATCTAGCAAATTCAATACTGTCTTTTTAGATATGTTAATCATTGTGAAGAATTTTCAGACAACTAATTATCTTTTTAAATGTTTTCACAAGATTAGCACACCAATGATTTAAATAAATCTGCAATAGAATACCTGTCTTTGTACTTAATATGAACTTTCTTACTGCCTGCAAAATGTTTTCAAAAGTAACTTCTGATTACCCCCTCCCCACTAAAAATAACTTCTGATATACAGTAATGAACAAGAAAATACTTTCATGCATAGCAGGGACTTATAATCAACACAAAACAGCTGAATACCTAAAAACAACTCACTCTGATAATTACTTTCAACTTAATGCCTCACTGGCTATTTTAAGATTGATTAAAAAGCAGGAAAGATTTTAGCTCTGTGTTAATGAGCACACAATGTATAAACATGTAATTTGTGGCAAAAACTACATAAAGGAGTGGCAGAGGTATATAGGAGCAGTTTTTGTATACTACTGAAGCTAAATTGATATTAATTTATACTAGTTTGTTGTAAATTTAAGATGTCAATTGCAATCCTCAGGGTAATCACTAAGAAAATAACTAAATGATATACAGAAAAAAAGAATGAGAAGGGAATCAAAATGGTATACTACAAAAACAAACAGAAAAAGCAGCAGTAATAAAGGTGCTGAGAATCAAAAAAGATATATAGCAAAACAAATAGCAAAATGGAAAGTTCTTCCTTATCAGTAATTAATTTAAATGTAAATGGATTACACTGCCCAATTTAAACAGGCAGAGATTGGAAGCATGGGTTAAAAAAAACCCTTTATCTACTATAGGTTGTCTATAAGAGACTAACTTTAGAGCCCAAGACACAAATAGGTTGAAAGAGAAAGAACAGACAAAGATATTGCATGCAAATAGTAACCAAGAGAGAGCTGGGATGGCTCTACTACTATCAAAATAGAATTTTAAGTAGAAAACTATTATTATAATGAGACGAAGAACAAGGATATGTATTAAGGGCCAATCCACCAAGAAGATACAATAATCACATATTTATACACACTTAACAAGAGTCCCAAAATATATGAAGCAAAAATTGACAGAAGTGAAGAAATAGTTACACAATAACAGTCTGAGACTTCAATACCCCCACTTTCAATAATGGATAGAACAAGACAAAAGATCAATAAGGAAACATGAGATCTTAACACTATAAGCCTACTTGTCTTAGTAAACATATATAGAGATAACAGTCTACTCAACCACCAGAATACACATTCTTCAAGTCTACCTGGAACAGTCTCCAGGATAAATCATATGTAACACCACAAGTCTCAACAAATTAAAGAGACTAAAATCATATACAGTATCTTTGACCATAATGAGATGAAACTAGAAACCAGTAACAGAAGAAAATTGAAAATTTCACAATATGTGGAAATTAAACACTCTTGACCAACGGGTCAAAGAAGTCACAGTGGAAATTAGAAAATACTTTGAGATGAATGAAAACAAAAACATACCAAAATTGAAAACAAAAACATACCAAAACCTATGGGATGTGGTGAAAGCAGTGCCCAGAGGGAAATTTATAGCTGTAAATGCTTATACTAAAGAAAGATTTCAAATCAATAAGCTAACTTTACACCTTAAGGAACCAGAAAAAGAACTAAACCCAGAGCCAGCATAGGGGAGTAAAGAAGATTAGAGTAGAAATAAATGAAATAAGAGAACAGAAAAACAAAAGAGAAAAGCAACAAACTCAAAAGTTGGTTCTTTGAAAAGATCAACAAGATTGAGAAGCATTTAGCTAAAGAGCAGACTCAAGTTACTAAAATGAAAAATGAAAGTAGGACATTACTACCAACAATACAGAAATAAAAAGGATAAGAGAAAACTATAAGCATATTGTACACCAACAAATTAGATAACCAAGATGAAAATGACAAATACCTAGAAACAAACAAAATACTAAAATTGACTCAACAAGAAATAGAAAATCTGAAAAAAACTGGAAGAGATTGAATCAATAATCAAAAACATCCCCATAGATAAACAAGTTTCTTCTGTATAGCACAGGGAACTATATTCAATATCTTGTAGTAATCTATAATGAAAAAGAACATGAAAACAAATATATGTATGATTGAACTATTACGCTGTACACCAGAAACTGACACAACATTGTAATGTAAACTGACTATACTTCAACAAAACAAAACAAAACAAAACATCCCCATAAAAGAAAGCCCAGGACCAAATAGCTTCCTTGGTGAATTCTATTAAATATTTAAATTAGAATTAAAACCAATCCTTCTCAAAGTCTTCCAAAAAACAGAACATGAAGAAACACTTCATAATTCATTCTATGTGGCCAACATTACCCTGATACCAAAAGCCAAAAAAGATAAAAGAATACTACAGCTCAATATCCCTTATGAATATAGATGCAAAATCCTCCATAAAATACTAGCTAACCAAATCCAACAGCATATGAAAAGATTATACACCATGACCAAGTGAGATTAATGACAGGAATGCAAGGGTAGTTCAACATATGAAAACCAATCAATGTAATTCACCAATTTATGAAGGAAAAAACCCATATGGTTATCTCAATTGATGCAGAAAAAGCATTTGATAAAGTGCAACATTCTTTAATGATAGAAACACTTATAAAACTACGCATAGAAGGAAACTACCTCAACATGATAAAAAGCATTTATTAAACACCCACAGCTAACACACTTCATGGTGAAAGACTGAAAACTCTCCTCCTAAGATGAGAAAATGAAACAAGGATGCCTGCTTTAGTCCCTTATATTCAACACTGTACTGGAAGCTTCAGTCAGAAAAATTAGGCTAGAAAAAGGAATATAAAAACACACCCAAACTGGAAAGGAAGAAGTGAAACTATCTCTGTAGACAACAAAGATGCTATATGTAGAAAATCCTTAAAATTCATAAAAATATATTAGAGCTAACAAATTCAGCAAAGTTGCAAGGTACAAGATGAATGTGCAAAAACTATATGCTAGCAATGAACAATATGAAAAGTAAATTAAGAAAACTGAAAATAGCATCAAAAAGAACAAAATACATAAGAATATATTTAACCAGGGAGATTCAAGACTTGCACAGTAAAAAGTACAAAATATTACTGAAATAACATTTTTAAAGACCTAAAACAAATAGTTTTTAAAAAGAGGAAAGATATCTTGTATTCATGACTAGAGAATAGTATTTTAAGATGGTAATAATACTCCTAAATAGATCTATATATTCAATGCAATCCCTATCAAAATCCCAATGGCCCTTTTTGCAGAAATAGAAAAGCTGACCCTAAAATTTATACCGTACAGCAAAGGATCTGAATAGCTACAACAGTCTTGAAAAGGAAGTGGAGGATTAACACTTCCTGATTTCAAAACCTATTAAAAAGCTATAGTAATAAAAAGTGTAGTACTGGAATAACCATCAATATATAGATCAATAGAATAGAATCCAGAGTCCAGAAATAAATCCACAGAGCTATGGTCATTTGATTTTCGACAAGGGTTACAAGACCATTCAGTGAGGGAAAGAACAGTCACGTCAACAAATGGTGCTAGGACAACTGGCTATCCACATGCGGAAGAGTGAAGCCGGACCCCTGTCTAATACCATATACAAAAATAAAGTCAGGTGAGACCAAAGACCTACATGTAAGGAATAAAACTATAAACTTTTACAAGAAAACATAGGGTTAATCATCATGAACTTTGGATTTGGCAATGGTTTCTCAGCTATGACAATAAAGGCAAAGCAATAAAAGAAAAAACAGATTAATTGAACTCCACTGAAATTAAAAGCTTCTGTACATCAAAAGACACTATCAAGTGAGTGAAAAGACAACTCATAGGAGAAAACATTGGTAAACCATTTTATCTTATAGGGGTCTAGTATCCCTATATATAAAGAACTCTTACAATAACTAAAACACAAACAATTCATTTTTTAAAAATGGCCAAACGACTTGGATAATTCTCCAAAGAAAATGTACAAACGGCCAATAAGTACACAAAAAGATGCTCAACATCATTAGTCATTAAGGAAATGCAATTTAAAAACCACTTCACAGCTACTAGGGTGGCTATAACAAAAAACAACAATAACAACAGAAAAACCCCCAGAAAATAACAAGTGTTAATGAGGGTTTGGAGAAATGGAGCCCTTGTATACTACTGCTGAGAATGTAAAACGATACAGCTGCTATAGCAAAGTTTGGTGATTCCTCGGCAAGTTAAGCACAGAATTACCATATAATCCAGCAATTTCATTCCTGAGTATACATACTCAGAAGATCTGAAGATGGGGACTTGAACAGGCATTTGTACACAAATCTTAGGAGCAGCACCATACACAATTGCCAAAAGGAGGAAAGAACCAAACGTACAACTGAATGAATAAAAAGAATGTGGTGTGTACACACACACACACACACACACACACACTATTCAGCTATAAAATGGAATGAAATACTGATACATGCTACATCATGGATGAAACTTGAAAACATCATGCTAAGTGAAAGACACCAGACATAAAAGGACACATATTGTATGATTCCATTGATATGAAATATCCAGACTAGGCAAATCCATAGACACAGAAGGTAGATTGGTGTTTACCAGAGTCTCGGTGGAGGGGAATGGGGATTGACCACTTAATGGGTCAGGGTTTCCTTTCAGGATGATGAAAATGTTCTGGAATAGAGAATGGTGATGGTTGCACAAAATGGCCAACGTACTAAACATCACTGGATTGTACACTTTAAAATAGTTACAATGGTAAATTTTATGTATAATTTACAACAAAGTTTTAAAGAAAAAGTCTTCAAAGATTTCATTACAAGAATTAAAGGATAGGTGGAAGATCTGTAGCTTGCAAAATTATTAAGTTCTAATGTGTCTCTGCAGCACATCTTGTATCAAATAAAAAAGGTTCTACAAAAGGTTAATTTTTTTTTACTATGCTAGACATATATTCTAAGGATTGTTAAAGTATATTATGTGTCTGTTCAAAAAAGAAATACTTTTAATAAAAAAGAAAAATATAAGTAAACAAAGTGTTAAATTTGAACCAAGTGTTTCCAAGTAAGTAAATCTCTTCACTATTCAAATGTAAAGCAATTTTTTTGTTGGAAACTGAAAAATATTGATAAATGAAGCATTAGCAAGGATACCATATAAAGCATAGCTATGCAAATTCCCATTAGAACTGCTTTTTAACGAACAATTTGTTTTGGCAATTTTATGTAGATGAGAGAACACAACATGTTTGTAACACTTCTGCTACTCACAGCACTAAACAGAATGGTCATTAAAACAAAAAATAGGTAATGTAAAAAGATTTATGGATACTAAGATTTAAAAACAAACTGAAAATCTTGAGACACAGATACTAAATAGAACAAATTTATTTCCTGAATTGTATGCACATGTGTAAGAATTTCAAGAGTATGGCTAGATACCACGTTAAGACCATACAGCAGACTCAAGAACTAGGTCCAAAAAAGCTTCTTGATTTCTTGTTTGTTAAGGTTCATGGGGAACATCTTGACTATGAGAGTATATGGTCCAGAACTCACATTAAAAGAAAAGGCAGATCAAGTGTCATAACAAAACAAAGAGTATTCATTTAATCTTTTATTCTCCCCGCAACTTCAATCTAGACAAATTTCATGCTGACTTTATGAAACTATTTGACTTTGAGGACTTCGATGTAACAGTGTTTATACTTGTGCTTGATTTTTCTAAAATACGACATTTAAGAATACTCACCTTGAGGATTCCTGGGAATTTTACTCATCCTTTACTATATCCTCCCCTCCACACTCCTATAGCATTATCATCAAACCACCACAAAAATTAAAGAGAAATTTTAAAAATAACAAAATTGACAACTGTGAATTCATTAAAGAAATCATTAGGAAGATTTTAAATTCTGTAAGCTTTATAACTTTCTTACAATATTTGAATTTTAAAGATCTCCAGAAACTTTTTTTAAATAAAAGTTTTATTGGAGAAAAATAGAACCACCACATACACAGGGAAAAAGAGCACAAAAATTCAACTGATACAGAACTAAAAGTCACAATTATCCAATGCTGTTTGCGATTACTTTTCAATTGCTCAAACAGCTCTCCTCAACTTGTTTAAGTCTTGACAATTTTTTCAGCTGAAATAGCATCAAGTTTTCAAAAAATTAAGAGCCTCAGGGAAGGGACCAGCTTTCAAGATAATGAAGATGACATTAAGAATCTCCTAATAGGACCAATTCTACCTATAAATTCCTTAAGAGTAACTATTGAGTCTGGTGGAACAGTCTACATCTCAGAGACCATCAGGGATGAGTTAAAACACTGACATAGATGGTCCAGCATGAAGAAAGGGCAAACAAAAGAGCCGCATTTCCTTGTCAAGTAAGTTCATGTAAGGAAATCAGGGAGGAGCTAAAAAATATTTAGGCAATGGCTGCTCAAAAATAATTAGGAAGGCATTCTAAATACCACATATTGTTAGACAACAGTGTGCAAGTTGATGCAATTAGAGAGAAAACAGGCAACTTAAAAAAAAAAGCTGGTCATGGGTCTTTCAGAACTCAAGAAAACAACAGCAAACAGAAGAGCCAGAAGTCTCCTCAGTTGAGGGTCAGGACCTAGATATTCTTCCTAATGGCTCCAAATGGTCAAGGAAATACACTGTTGCAAAGAGCATTAAAGCAGCTGATTTAAAAAAACAATCAAAACAAAATTTTCTGCTTCTCCTTCAAGATCAATTTCCTTCAAAGCTTCAAGGGAAAAAAAAAAAAAAAAACAAGGAAGCAAAACAAAATCCCAGAAACGAAAACACACAAAAAAACCCACTGATGGTAAAGAGAAGCCTTTTACTCATATTATTAATTTGAAAAACAGTACTTTTTCTATTTTCTATGTATGTGAATAGTCAGTCCTAGGACATTCCCTTGAAAAGTAGATGTCCAGTAGCTATGAGAACTCTTATCTTCAAGCAATTTTGAAAGGAATACGATCAGCATAATACAGAATTTGAAATTCCCAACTAGGGGGTCTGTGGGGAAAAGGAGGGAGGATCTAGTTCTATCCAGGGCTTTAGGAGGTAAAAATAAGGATGATAGGAAAGGCTTATTTGCCAACAAAAATGAGAGTTGGGGCACTTCCAAAAAAAACTTTGGTAGAGAAAATAGGAATGCTAAATCCCAGGAAGCCTGCAACGATCGACAATTGGTCCAAGTTAAAGACGAAACTGTCCAAACAACCTTAGAGTCTAAAGAAGTTGAAAACTAGTTTATGAATTTTTGCTCTTGTAAAAAGTTACGAAACATGTGGGTTTTGGTCTCTTTTGCGATGTTCATATTGTATTCACTTTTAACATGAAGAAAGAGTTGGATTTTTCTCTCCTACCATGTTTTTCTAGTACAACTGATCAGCAATTTTCTATTTCAGCTATTTTTATAAGTACCTGTTAATCAGCACAGTAAACTCAGGGCTGAGCCATATACACATATCCCACAGTCATAAGTGGAACATTCTAGGATATGTGTATACAAGAGATTATGTAAGCAACTGTCCCTCTACTTGAAAACTTGTTTCCAAATAAATTTTTAAAAAACATCCCTTTCAGTGTAACAGATCATTACTTAGTAAAATATCAATAGCTATGACAACTTATTTTTCTTTTCAAGAGAAATCACAAAACAGGTGAACAACCAAGTCCAGGGTGGTTTTTCTATTTGATAAATACATCCAGAACTCTGTACAGTAAATAAAGTCTGCATGCAGTTTAAGTATCTTTAAATGACATTTTAAGCAAATAAACCTTTTGCTTCATAATTAATGGTGTATAAGAACCCCCCTCCTCCTTTTTGAATAGCCAGAGGGACCTCTTCCCCATTTCCAAACAGGAATCATGAAGACCAGGTACTTTCTTAAGAGTTTTCTGCACATCATACTAAATAACATGCAAAGAGTTCAACATCATTCTTTTTAAAGGTAAGTACTCTTTAAATGGGCATGTTAACCACTGAAAAGTCACTCAACTAGTTCCATTACACTGCTTCATTTGGTCATTGGTAGTATAAAAGAAGTCAAATAATAACAGGTTAGTTAATTCACTGGCTACTGCATATGACATCAAATGCTCCAAGGCCAACATTTTATGCAATATAATTGTACTGGTTTGGATTTTCTTTATCTCTTTCCATGTAGTCCCGGTCAATTAAGGATTCTATTCTCTTCTTAAGATCAGCAGGCTGTAAGGGAAGGCAAATTTTCAGTGCAAAGCTCATAACTGCTGGCTCAAACCCATTTAACAACACCCTAAAAAAACCCCAACAATTTTGGCTCACTGATTTAATGTATTTGATCTCCCTAATATTTTTTAATTTTTATTTTTAAAATCTCAGTTTTTTTAAAAAGGAAAGTTTAATGAAAATAAACTAGGTTAACAAATGTTTTTATACTATACATATACTGTCACACCTTGTCATATTGTTATACAATATTTTCTATTAATTTTCTGTTTAAAGAGATCTTCTAAGCACCAGCTATTCTCTGCACAAATACAAAAGACCAACACTATCATAACTTCACAGGAGGAATACAATATAGTTTAGGGAAACAGAAGGCTATTTAGTTTTGCCAAGATAGCTTGAAAAGATAAGTAGACCCTAAACTTTGACAAAAGCTGGTTCTCAAAGTCAGGTTGCACTTTTGTAAATTAAACAAAAAATGTAGTATGGAAATCAACAACAAATGTTTTGATAAGTGAAATATCACCTCAGAATTCAGATCTTCATATTTCAGCTTTAATGTAAGATTTTACTGTTACCTGCTATAAATGATTTGAATTTTTGAATCCTACTTGTTGAAAAATCATTGAGAAAGCTTATAGCTTGTTCTCATGATGGCATTCTTAGCTCCTGGGTAACAAAATTCCACTGTCTTTTGTACCTAGTCTATAAAAAGAATATCATCTTGCTCACTAATAGTTTTTCGGACTGTGTAAAGTGGCTACTTGATCAAGAAGGGTAAAGAGGGAAAGCAGTCTGATAGGGCAGCCAAAATTTCAGCCATAATTTAACCAAGGTTTGATAATCAAAATGACTTTCTCTTAACTGTGGTGAAAGACCTAGAATATGAGCACAATATTTATTACAGTGATCTTCTAACTTCCCTAGCTAACGTCAGTGACCTCTGTGGCTGGAGGCGAAATAACTGCTAGGCAGAGCACGAGGGTGAGGGTGCGGTAATGAGGAAGCGGTACTAGGTTTGCAGGAGAGAGCCTACCACCTGACTAGCATTAGCAACTAATGCTGTGTTAGGCTCAGTGCTAAGCTTTTTACATATATTACCTCATTTAAGCTTGACAGTAATCCCACGAGGTAAGTACTATTATCATCTCCATTTTATAAAAGAGGAAGCAAGCTGAAAAAGGCGAAATGACTTACCTAGGCCCAAAGCTCACGAGAACCCTAACAGTCGAGTCTATACAAACTCTATCAAGTGCTGATCATTACAAGGGTTTGGGAATCTTCTAAAACATGAGATACAGCCCAGTACAACACCACATTATCTAAGCCTCTTTATTACTGGGCATTTATATTGAAATGTGTCCATGTGATGACTAATTTCAGTCTCCCAGAACTACTGCTAAGCTTTAAAAAAGATGCCTAATGATGACTAGTCATCTGTATAGAGGTTTTAATGGACACTTAACACAAGCTAACTAAACAGAAGATTTGACTTAATTAAAATAACCAAATTTGTCAAATAGCAAGGTATTTCAAGAAGAAAAAAATAACAAAAATAACAAAGATGCTAAAAAAAATTAAAGTGAATGAACTTGAAAATTTCAAAGAGTCACTGGGCAACTAAGCTTTCCAGCTAAACTTTCAGGTATAAGAGCTTGTATAAATTGTTTTCCCCTTCTGTCTCAGCTGCCCACATATGCCAACAAAGGTTTTTTTAGAATCATATATATGAGCATGAGAAATGAAAACTTCTGTCCCTCCAAATGTCTTGAGGCTTTAGTCTACGTTTGTAAGATTCCTGTCTGAAAAATCTAATTTTTATACATAAAAAGTTCAATGTAATTTTTATATATAACAAGCTCAGTAAGAAAATACAGAAGTACCTACCTTTACTGGAAATTTCAACTGGTTGTACACTTCCGAAACAAGAAGATTGTGGCTAAGTGTCTTTCTCATCTTCATAATTCGAACAATTGCAGCATCAATTTGATACTGTCTGTCTTGAAACACTCTTTCTGTAGTGCTTGCTTGTTCTTCAACCTAACAAAAAAGTTTTAAACTTAGGAACTGTACCTGAAGTGAAACTTGATTACTTACACAAACTGTACATTTTAGGGACATGACAGTTAATGCTTTAAATATGATGAACTATCAAAAGGAACCTACTTTATAAATACAGTGATTTAAAAAAAAACCCTACAAACATAACTCCTTTCTGTCTTAATTATATTGCCCTGTACCAATGAAGTAACGCCAATATTAGTTAACAGAAAAATATCTCTGAGAGTTGCTTTTCTAGAAATAGACAGCTGATGCAGAATTTATCATTCTCTTTTACTCATTTCTTATAATCTAAATGTGCCACAAGAGGTTACTGACCAGATTTCTGTGTGACATTAGTTTATCTTTAAAAGTAATCGACTTGTGGGGGGCGGGGTTAAGGGGTATAGCTCAGTGGTAGCATGCATGCTTGGCATGCACGAGGTCCTGGGTTCAATCCCCAGTGCTTCTGTTAGGGGGAAAAAGTAAAAAATTTTTTAAAAAAAAGTGATCGACTCTTGACCTCTGACTCAAAGTATGGTACTAACTAGTAAGCTAACTAGAGTTAAACTTAAAATCTTTTTAAAAATTTTGTTAATATATAAAATCAGAAATGCACAGTTAGTGCTTATATTTGTTCAAGACTAACAGAAATTTAGGTGTTTAGAAGTCAGTTAACCCATTTTAATGGTAAAGCAAGAATATTCCTCTCTAGCACATAAATTAAAAGAACAGTTTGGGCTTTTTGCAGTCAGTTTCTTTCTGAGACAGCACACGTTTTGAAAGGACACAGTAATCTTCTAAGGGAATGCCACGCCTTTGATGTGAATGTGAACAAGACAGGAACTTAGTGCGATCCTGACCTCTATCCCACATTAAAACTTGACCTCAAGTACTGTATTAAATCTTGTTGGAATTGAAACCAACTGGTTTCAGGAAATGCTGCAGTTGCTGGTTTCCTTAATAAAAGTCTCTTACAAATTCAAATGGCAAAAACAAAATACTCACTGTTAATCGAAGAAATACTAACTAAATCATTCCAACTTTTCACCAAGCAAGTTGGCAAAGATTGAAAAAAAGAAAATACAGTCTTTAGCGCTGGTGAGGGCACAGTAAGACAGGCACTCATGCTGCTAGACAGTGTAAATTGGTCCAGTCTCTCTGGAACACACTACGGCATACTGTATTAGGACTCTTAAATAAGTGTTCATACTCCTTAAACCAAAAGATCTACTTCCATGATAAATTCATAAGGGAAGGATCAGAGAGATTAAGATTCAGGTACAGAGATGTTTCTTGCTGTTTTATTTACAATACTAAAAAGTTATGAATTTAACTGCCCAACAATGGTCATTGGTTCACTAAATTATTATAGCCATGTAAAGGAATAGTATGTGGCCATCTGCCATTTTATAAAGATGTTTAATGGCATGGAAAAATTCTAAAGATTTAATGTTAAAAAAAAGCAGAATATAAAGCTATGCTGAGTATCAGGCCCAACTGTGTGTAACTCCCCACAAAAACCTGCAAAATCAAATACTGAAATACACTGAGCTAGATATAGGCACAGATAATGTTAACGTTAGTGGTAGTATTATAAGCTAAAGTCTTCTTTACAAATTTTTATCATGAACACATATAATTCAAATATATTAGGATGAGAAGAATGCAAAAGAAATACCGTTTCTTTCATCTGGATTTGATTGATCTTTATCCTGAAAAGTTTGTGCTTGAAATCATCATTACAAATGAACTTATCACCATCTTCGATATCTTTACCCTTTGGATTTTTCGCCAGAACTCTAGCTTTGCCACAGGCCAATGACTGCAGTGTTCTCCTTAACTCTCCATCCTCTGAAAAAGAAACAGTGACTTGTTATTTGTCACTAGCTTATCAACAGGAACAGCTACATTCAACCTCAACATAGCTTCCACTCCATCCCTCTATTAAAACTTCTTCCTTTTCCCCACCAAGGTCATGAACAATCCTCTTTGTCCTATCCAATGCCTTTTTTCCTGGTCATCTTCTAAAGGCTTCAATTATTCCGTGTGTATAACCACCACATCTTCAGAAATGACAGCTCACATTTTCCCAGTCCCACATTTAAAGAATACCCCTGCCTGGCTGTTTTACTGTCATCAGCTCCAGTATGTCCAACATTTTATTTATCATCTTCCCCATAAAACTGTGTCTTCTTTCCAATGGTTAGTCATGAAGCTACCAACCTACTCTGGTGAGAAATCCTGGAATCATCTCTTAACTCTTCCCTCTCCATCTTCCTTGTAACTAATAGTTGCTTCCTTAGAGATGCCTCATCTCTCTTCTCATTGGCCTCACTCTAGGCTAAGCCCCTTATCACTTTATGCCTGAATTATCCCACTGGCTTCTAGATTGGAATCTCTTCATCCTCCAAGCTGCCCTACTAGTTTCTGATTTTAGGTAAGTTGCCCAAATAAGTCACTTCTATTATCTCACACACTTGGGTCCCTACAATGTAGGTTTCATTTGCTAGATTTGTAAGGCTCTCCATATCTTCCCTATCTAACTTTGTATCTCACTATTCTACACTGCAGTTAAACTTTTCATGACTCTTGCCCACGCTGTGCTCATTCCTTCCTCCATGCCTTTTCTCACAGTATTTCCCCTGGCAACATATGCCTTCTCCCTAACTAAAATTTGAAGGCCCAGCTCAAGCCCCACCTCCCTTCATGAAGGTTTTCCCATCTGCGCCAGTCCACAGTGCACTTGCTTCACTGAACTAACATACTCCATCAGCACCACAGATTAGTTCTTATTGGTTGTGAAATGATTTCAAGTGTCATTTCTCCCTTTCCCCATGGCTATATTGAGTGCTGAGGAGAAAGATTATTCCTTTATAGTCCCTAGAGCTCTTAAGGTAGTGGAGTGCACACAGTGGACACCGAATAGTGCTTGTTAATCAACTGATTCAACAAACCTATTCCAGTAGCCTGCTTGATCTCTTCTAAACTGAATTCCTCTCCCTCATTAAACATTAGCAGCACCAGTGTTTGAAAAAGAGAGACCTGGAGTTCTTTTTTACCCTGTTGGAGAAACAAAGTGTTTAGCCATCATTTTTTTTTAGAAACACATGAAAATTAATCAAACAAATAATCTCTTACAGGAAAAGCATTTTTCAATTAGTGGATTTAGAAACACAGATTAGCATTATCCAGAAAAGCTAGTATGTTCAGTGTAGGGTTTAGGTGTGATCCTACCTAAAACAGGAGGAAGGATTGGGTGACCTTTCTACAGGTCTTTTTTTTAAGCTTTAAATGAAAACAGAACAACAAAGTAATAAAATTAATAACAGCCTTATGTGTCATTACAGATACTTATCATGAGTAGCAAAAAAAATCACTATTTCAATGCATTTTTGACTTGTTTGATTCAGATTAGTCATTAAAAGCTACAGGAATTTTTTGAAATTAGATATGAGAACTGTTCCCCTTAACATCCACTCTATTCTCTAGCTCCCAACAACAAGAAAAGAAGTTTCCTATGAAGAAGTGGCAGTAAATTCTGCATCCACAGGTGGGGAAAGGGTGAGAGAAAAGGGTTACTGGTTTTGGTTTTGCAAGAAGGCCAAGTCAACTGTGGAAAAGACCATTCTTATAATTTACACAAAGCTGTGACAAGCTATCATTATGCCATGCAGACACTTAGGATAAATTTATATAACAACTTAAACCTTCAAGTTAAGGGGATGAGCTCAATATCAAAGATGAAGGTGAAAACTAGGTTTGGGGAACATCCACTTACCTCTTTAAATTCTGCCTTTAGCACACAGTGCCCTAGGGTTGACTGCCACTGAAGTTTTCTGCCACTATGTTTGCCTAGGTAAAATGTCTTGAAAATCTCCTGAAGTTTTACCATCTACAGTAAATAAAATAAAGCTTTATTTAAGCTCTGTATCCAATATCACATTCACCACTTTTTATATTTGCCTTGTATGTAAAAATTTCTGGAAGTTTTTAAGTCTACACCCAGCAAGTCTGCTGATCACACTTTGATATAAGGTAATAACTACCAAATCTAATGGTATAAATCACTCTTTATATTCTTTGATCTGTCTCCAACTATTAATCATCCCCTATTTTGAAACATTCACCTCCAATGTCTTTTGGGCCTCTGCACCATGCTGGTTCCTTTATCTCACTACTGCTTCTTAACTGGTTTCCTTCACAGGTTCCTCTTTCTACCACCTTCCGTACGTGAGCCTTTTCCAAAGTTCTGCCTCAGCCTGTTCTTCCTGTTTCCACATTCCCCCTCTTAATGAGGGAGATCTGCTCCCTCGGCTTCCATGATCACTTTCATGGAGGACTCTCAATCTCTCTCTCTAGCCTTAACCCCTTTTCTAAGCTTCAGTCCTGAGCTAAGACATTTCCCCATGAGTTAGGATGGATTTACTCAAGAACTCATTGCTCAGCAATCCAACGTCCCCAGGTGATATATGGGCAAGAATTTCTGAGAGCTGGACACAGTGATGGGTACAGTCTGGAGAACTGAATCAAGGAAACTGGCCCTGAACCCAGAAACTTGGCATCCTTAAGTATGTTCTAATGATATGAGTACGAGAGTAATATAAATAAAAGAAAAAAATACTAAAAACAGTTGATATTTGGTACTGGTGCGCTCAGTGACACAAACTTTTTAAAAGCACATATTTTTCAATGACAAGCAAAATAGAAGTGTCATGTATTTCTATGCTTATAACTCAAGTCCTAAACAGCAATTCTTACCTCTGGTGGTAAGTGGACTTCCATAGGCACATATGTTGGCCAATAACCCATTGTCAGGATATTCACAGTTAATTCAATATTCCCAGGTACATTCTGGTTCTGCATATACTATAATAAGATCAACACACTCACTGAGATCTTAAAAATAGAAGTGCATACATTTCACGCCATAATAACGAACCATTCAAGAAGTTCCCTATTACAGAATTACATGCGAATTCTGACCATCTTTAAGATAAAAGACAACTATTAAAAGGACTATAAATGAAGCCTATATGAAATGCACTAGAAAAGTACACTAGTTAATATTCTGCTACAATGGCACACAAGGATCACATGACCTTGTTAGAAGTATTAATAACTTAAATAATTTCTCACATATGACTGCTGTTACAAGATTTCTTTTCCATTCTTTCCCCCATACCACTTGCAGTCCCCACCTTTGGAGACCACTATGTGGCCTGGAACACCTGGCAGCAACCCCCATTCCTCACCCCACCAGCCAACCCAAGTCTCCAGTTTTTCACTTGCTCCACTGCCTGTTTGCAAGGGGCAACCTGAAGTGGGGAAGGGAAAAGGGGGAAAGGGCAAAGCAGATAAACCCTATTCTGCAGCTACTACAGGATCCATGATCCTACTGACCCTGATATTTCTTTTGAGTCTTCTACTCTCATTTCCCACCATAGCAATACAGTGGTAACAAAGTCATTACTAAAACCCTGAGAAAGGAAAATCTAATTTGCTACCAACTACTACCTATGCTCTTAAATATTTCAAAACCACCTTCTACCCACATCTGCAAAACCAAGCATCTAGCTTTTAATTCCCAATGTCCCCAAAGGCCTTATGCAACCACTGTATCACCTCTCCTCCCTCTCCATTACCGGTTTTGAACATGCAACTCACCAACTGATTAGATGCTGGAAGCCCTGTTCTCACTAGCTACAGATTTTCTTGTCCTGACTTCTGTTCAATACATTTTATTTCTATTTTTGTGTTATCTTGGGTGTATACTGAGAACAAATTTTGAAGTAGGTCAAATATACTTACATTTCATTGGTGATTTTTTTTTCTCTACTGTGAATATCATCTAAGTTGCTATGAAGCACTTACAACAAATACATGTTTCTATTTATCCTCTTCAGTACAAACCACAGCAAGGAGATAACTAAATACATTTAAGTTTGAGGAATTAAGTAAGAGTTTAACTCACTTTTACCTGTTTGAATTGAATCATGATGTCTTTAGAAAGTTCCATGTCTTTAAACATTCCTTCAAGTTTGCTGGTGAAAGCAGCTCCACATTCTATTAAAGATGTTTGTACGTTTACAGTATTTTAAAGTGGTAAAAACAAAGAATTTAGGATTGAAAACATGAAACCTAAAACTTACTTTAGCATGAAATATGATCTGTAACTATATATAAGAAAAAAAATCCTTACCCCAAAGTGTATACCCTACTAATTCAGAGTCAAATCTTTAATCCTGTAATAACCTTATCTACTATTTAGGCATAAGATTTATGGGAAATTTTTACACAAATAATAAAAACAAGAACTTAATGCTTTATTTTTAGAAAAATCGCAACAGCTCTGGATATGTATAGGTTGGAAACCTCATGAACTTATTACTCAATTTACGTTTCCATCATACAAACTTACGAAGACTGAAAGAGTAAAATTAAGCTAACATTTTCCCTTATAAATCAAGGAAAAGGAACAGAAAGAACAACAAACATACCATGTTTAAGTTTGGAGAGCATTGATTTTTCAGCATCTACAGATGCACTCTTCCCAACTAACAGGCGCTTGGCTAAATCTTTCTTATAGAAGGCCTCAAAAACATCCTTGCCTATGTTAAATAACAAAATACAGCTCTCATAATATTCCAATAAAAGGTTCTAACAAAATTGCTTCAAAGTGCTTGATAAATCGTACCATTACTCCAAGTTATTTAAATTCATACATTTTATCCAAGTTTACTAAATGCACGAAATATTAGAGGTAGATTTTTGTGCCAGACACTTCAAAAGTTCTTTGCTGTAAAGAATTAAGATCACATTAACTTTTCTTTAGAAAAGCTTTAGTTGACTGGTAGCTTTAGTGTCAATATTCTAGAGATTAAAACAAGTAGCAAAATTCAAGGCTCTTAAGAGTGGAAAAGTTAAAGCACAAAACAATTAGGTAACATTCCTAAAGTACCCCAATAAATTAAATGCAAGGAATACAATAGAATTTTAAATATCTAAATCCCAAATAAATATACTTTCCAGATTGATTATACTTGATAGTTTCTCTGTTGAGTGTTTTGTTTTAAAAGAAAAATATTAAAACAAGAATACATACCATAGATAAATCTAAATATGATCATAATCTTATCTAACATTTTCTCAAGTTCTTCATCTGTAGCTTCTTTGTTGCCTGCGCGAAGCTTTGAATCTACATACTTAGCTAAAATGGAGGGAAAGTTTGTTGTTTAGTGATCATGGGTATCCATGAGGTACTGGTCACTATACACACCCAACCAGAAGAATGATATACTGAGTTTTTCAATGCTTCACATGTATACATGCATTTTTTTAAGTCTCCAAAGTTAGGGAGATCAAGTATCTTGTTCAACGTTAGAGATAATAAATACCAGAGCCTCCCTACACTGGAATTTGACACAACATTGTAAAATGACTATAACTCAATAAAAAAATGTTTAAAAAAATACCAGAGCCTCAATTCAAACCCAAGTCTTCTGGCTCCAGATGTAATGTACTTTCCACCATACTGATGCTTATTAAAATGCGGTATGAGTACCCTGCGGGGTGGTGTATACAGCCCTGTGCTAGGGCCATCAAAGCCACTGAAAGACATGGCACATTTCTGGGGTGTCCATTTTACACTGATGGTAAAGCAATCTTAAACATCACTTTTACATGAAAACAAACCAGATACGTCACAGAGTAAGAGGCAAAATTTGCAAAAATTTAAAGGCTAAATAGTAGACAAACAAAATATCATCCTTTTGGCAAAGGTATTTCTCAGGTAGCTTCTCCTCTGACATTAAGGGGTACCTGGATGGGAAAAACTGACAAGCGCTGCAGTATACCACACTATTTACTTTAAATTGGCCCAGATTATTAGGTTTATTTTTATCCTGGACATTCCTTTCCCACTGGCACCTGTAATTTTGTGCTATCTTCTCCTGTAGCCCTATGTGTGGGGCCTCTAGAAATAGCACCCTGCTCCACCTCTAAATTACTATAGGCTTGTAAAATAGCTATCAAGATTATAAATAAAAGTAAATAGGCTCCAGTGTACTGTCTTACAAAGAAAAAGAAATTATGTTTGACATGTGGGCTTTGAGACTTTAGCTTGAAGGACTTATTCCTTGCCTCCAGGTTCTTAGAAACCACCAGCTAAGCAACTCCAAATAAATGAGGTGTTAATATACTACAGCCCTGTCAAAATTTCAGATTAAATGAAATTTTATGAATCAAAGAAGAACATTAAATAACCAGGAAAAGGACTGGGAAAATACCTATAAGTTCAGCAGGTTTGTTTGGTCTTTTGTTAATGAATGTCTCAAATGCTTCTTTCATGGCGTTGATAAATTTTTCATTCTTCAGAAAACAGATATCAATTATATGGTCAACCTTATCTTTAAAATCCAGCAATTCTTGAACCATGGTTTTATCCTTTTCAGGATTAATTACAATAGTGCTACCAAATGCCTAAAAAACAAAAATTACCACTTTTCACTAGAATTGAATTATCTACAATGAAAACAACCCCCAAATCATATTTTAGGTAGGTACATATATTTTAAAATCTCAAAAAATAAAAATGAAGCTGATTTTGAAGTCAAGAAAAAAATAAAGTGATAAAACATCCAGACTGATACCATTCAGTTATATTCACAAAATAAGGAATGGCCACTGGGTTCACAATATCAAAACAGGGTATTATTATAAAAGTCTCTTGGGTCTTTTCCCTATTTTAAAAGAAGTCAGCTTTGAAATTTTTTTCTTTATTTTTGGGAGGGGAGAGGTAATTAGGTTTATTTATTTATTCATTCATTCATTCTTGGAGGAGGTACTGGGGATTGAACTCAGGACCTTGTGCATGCTAAGTATGTGCTCTACTACCTGAGCTATAACCTCCCCCAGCTTTGAATTTTTTAAAAATGACAATCTGGGTTCAGTGTAAGGTTGAAAGAAAGAAATCTGGAACCAGAAAAAGCCCTCTTCCTTTTCCCACATTCACTGCTGTAAGTATTAGAGTTGGAAATCACATCAGACTTCAAGAAGGTAACTATTTTATTGCTAATTTGCCATACAGCTGTCATTCTCAGGTTGACTGCTCTCAAAACTCCCATTACTTAAAAAAAAATTGGATCTAATAAGTAAAAAATGCTGGCTGATATATACTGTGGGTATACAGATTATTAGCTATGAGAAAAAAAAAAACTGGTTAACTGCTAATACCTTAATGTACTCAATCCACTGTTGCAAGAGAACCTGAACACCACCTCGAACTCTACTGAAGAGCTGATACAGGAGAGATAAATCTTGAATTCGGTTTTCATCAAGGAGGTTATTTAAACCTGAATTTTGAAACATTTGGTATTAGAAAAGTGAACAAAAAAATCAGGTATTTTAATTAAAATTAAGTTAAATTATTACTGACACTGGTATGAACTATGACTACTAGTCTGTGAATTTTAATACAGACTTGCTTTGAATTAAACCCAAGAGACAATCACTTTTCCAAGTAAAAAGTAAATACAGGAAACTTCAGTTTATATAAAAATAATTGGATAACAGTTTATATCATTTAGCATGGTGGATCACATGTATAAACCAATTTATATAAACTGGTTTACATAAATACACTAAATTATAAATACCTCATATGTGCTGCAATAGCTGTATTATATTTACATTAGTGTATACAGCTATATTTCAAAGTATTAGATATGGCCTGTGGTGTATCAAAAACCATGAATCAATAGGCCAAGTTTAAATGAAATTCTAAAGCATCTGATTTTCAGAATGAAGTAACAGTGTAACTACATTAAAGTTCTAAAACATTTTATAGAGAAGGAAAGATGGCTGGAGAGAAGTACTTTTGCCTACTTGTGGCGCTGTCAAAGTAAAATTCAGGGTATACTGATAGATCACTTAGGATTAATAGAAATGCTTGGTTTTATATGCTAGGAACAAAAACACCTTAATAGTAACACAGTAAGTAAATAAGGACTGTGTTAAGTAATAAAAACACAGTAATAAGGAAAGACAAAACGGAATGCCCTTCTCTATTACTGTAGTCTTACAAATTAAATAAAAACTCCAGAATTCTGTTTCTTTACTGGAGTTGCTAGACTCCTCTCCTCTCACTTCCTGTATCTTTAAGCTAAGGAAAGAGGCACCTCCTGAAAGTTTACTGTGATGAACAGGTAAAAAGGATTGTGTCCATCCTCAGAAATGCAGCCACATGTTATCAGACTTTTAAAAGAGTAATCTTCAAAAAATTTTCTACTTGTTTGTTGAGACCATTTTAAAAGCAATCTCTTATTTATAAATTGTCAATTACCTTTCTGAAGAATTGCTGTTAAGTGTTCACCTAGAAGTTGTTTTTCTACAGTAGCAATTAATGACTTCCTACAAGGAAAAAAAATTTAGAATTGCTGACATTTGACTTCTCTGAAAATTTAAAGCCTCTCCTGGGGAAAAAAATCAAATAGCTCATTTTATGTTCATTTCAGTACTCCTATCCTATGTATAAATTTATTGATGCTCATTGTTTCTCTACTTTACACCTAGAAGAAGGAAAACATTGTATATTTCAGAATTTTCTTACATGAAATTAATAGTTCCACAATCTTGCCGTGACTGGCTATTCCCAAATTTCTCTGCTTTTATTAGGAAAGTATCTATGCTGCTTACATGAACTCCTTGGTTGGTAGTATTTAGGAAAGCACAGAAATACTTTCTCCTATGAACACTGACTGAATTTTAATTGGCCCGAAGATTTCAAAGATCACATCAGCTTGTAATACTATTTTTAATTATGTCTTAAACACATACACATACTAATAATCAAATCCTTGATTAAATCTAATTAACTAGGGAAACTAACAACTCAAAGCTTGCACTATGAAAACGATTGTTAAAAAATCTCAAGTCACACCTGAAAATAGTTACTAACATGTTTGGGGTTGCCTAAAGTGCCTTAGGTGACTCAATAACACAGGTTAAAGCTACTAGGCTTAGCATGTAATACTTACTGGGTGGTCTGATCTAGGTAAGTAATAAGTCTGTCTGCTTCTTCTTCTAGACGTTTGTTAACGTGATGAAGATATTCAGGAACCTACAAAGATAGTTTTTTATATTATTGTTTTCCTCCCCATAAATCATTCAGATAATATTAAGTCCAAAAGATCCTGGGAGCAGCCCTGTCAAATGTGTAAAATTATAGGTAGAGTTTATGATCCAGAATTCTGGCCTTTAAGAAGAGAGAAAAGAAAGGAACACCTAAGTGAGAGAAAAGCAGCATGATGTTGGGAAGATAAACACAAAGGGCGGCTTATGTTCTATAAAGTAGGGTCTATTGTGCGACACAGCGGATTTATTAATCATGATTTTTACATACCTCTCTTTCCTGCATTAATTTTTGGCCTTCGGCTGCGTAGAGTCGGTTAGTTTCTTCCAAAAATCGTTGTTCAAAAGAATCCTGATAAATCTGGGAGGAGGTTAACAAAATAAAGGAGTTCATTTATTCAATAAGTATTTATTGAATGTCCTCTATGTGAACAGCACTATGAATTTGGTTTTTGAACATCAAACTACGGATAGCAATTTGCTCTGTAGTAAGTGAAGCAGTTAACTTACTTGCAAATCAGAGAGCATGCTTAAAAGGCTTCGGAGTAAACTTCTATCAATTGCTTCACCATTCCTTTCCCTCTCAATCAAAAGAAGAATGCCATCAATTGTCTTATTCTGGACTTTCTGATCACTTATAATATGAGCCCTAAATAACTCCAGTCCCATGTCCCTAAAATAAAAAAAATATATATAATCTAAATTAATTGACAACAATACCACTTCAGGAGAGGCTTGCTTAACTTCTCACCACATGCTAATTAGGGCTCCAGGCTTTGAAGCAGCAATTGTAAAAGGATAAAATCCACACACTTAATTTTAAATAACATTATCAGATTCAAGCATACAGGAAACTCATTTTGTCTTTAATGAGAACTGAGGCTAAATTCCCATCTTCCTCCATAACTAAGTTTTGTTGTATTACTTCCTTTGGTGGATTTCTTCCTTGGTCAAATCAAGAGACAAAATTAGTTCAAAGCTATAAAACGGTCTTTACTGTACTGGTAATGAAGGCTTAATTGCTCATTTGTCAACTGGCTTCAGTACTCAAAAATGAGTAAGCTCTCTGATAATTGCCACAGGTAGATGCTAAGCACATGGTAGGGGTAAGAGCTCATTATACTCTTCTATTTTCATGTATACATGGAACTTTCCATAATAATGTTAAAAGATATTGAGTGAACTCTTGATCAGCAACAAAATGATGCACACTCAGACAGTTCGGAGCAAACTTTAATCCCCTTAGCTAACAAAAAAAAGTCTTCATAAATTACTATAAGCTCAGGGAATGTTAGCTATCTCCAATATTAGCATAACAACTCATAATTAAGCAGGTAAAATTGCTATAAATATAAGCCTAGAAACCAAATGTCAGTTTTTAGGAAAATATTCACAGTATCACTTACTCTCTTCTATTAGTATAATTAAGATTTGACTATGACTTGTAACAAAACTTTTCATAATTTTTTTTCTGGCATCCTTACCAAATGGAGGGTAGCATTGAATTCTGAAGAACGTAAGTCCTATCTAGAAACAAAAAAATGCTCCTGATCATGATCTGCCAGAGAAAAAAAAGAAAAACAATTTTTATATTTTGTGAAGCTGAAATATTTGCTCTTGATAAAATAAGACTGCAGGGTTTACTTGTATATATTCTAGACTACTAGGATCAAATGTACAGATAAACACATCTACCTGAGAATACGCTTATATATAATTTTTGTTAAACTATTTTATTGTCTTAATTCTTGCTGTAGTTCCCAGAAAAAAAACACAACTTAACATGGTCCTATGACTTCTTCACAACTTGAGAAATAACTGAAAATAAAAATGGAATCAAGGTGACGCACATACAATTTTTCCTCAGCAACAGTCCTCAGGATAACACTGCATTAAAAATACACATGGGATTTTGGGCAGGGGGGATGGATTTTAAGATTTTTAATTTGCAGACTATAAGGTACAAAATAATACCAGATTAGGGAAAAAGGAAAAGGTTGTGATCTGAATAAGCTAAAATACAGGACGACCATGAGGCACCTTTATAAGTAATCAAATAGCGGGGCATGGATAGCCATCAAGTCTGACAGATAAAACAACACTTATTTAATGAGATAAGTACTTTTTGGTTGTGAGACAAAAATAAAAATGATCTTAAGGTGCAAGTCATTCTAAAGTACTGGTATACCTATAATTTGCAGTTTTAAAATAGGAAACTCAACCAAAATTAGTTTCCAGTTCAGGACAAGAATAGATATTGAGACAGTCTCCCTATTGCAAAGTTTTAAAAACTAACACTTCGGTATTTGAAGAAACTTATTTTTTTAAACTACAATATTTAGCTGAAATGTAATGCTTTTTCCAGCTTACCATTTGTCTGCAATGGTTTTGCCAACATCTATCGATCTTCTTTAGAAAAAGAACACTATCCAATGAATCCGTGAGATATATGTTAAGGAAATTTTAAAAGTGCTTAGTACAAGTATTATATGCAATCTAAGAGCACAATTTGTCTTAAATATGGAATGCCCTACATACTAAATGAAACTAAATATAGAACAAAATGCTACTTCTTAAACTGTAAAAACATGTTAGATTCCACTGAAAATACCTTTAAAAACAAGTCTTAGATATAATTGCGCATTGTTGACATAATAAACTGAAAACACAATGCCAATTATTTCCCTTAGATTATCTTTCCTCAAATGGAAATCTGTTGGGACAAAGAAGGGTAAAGACACCTATCTTATTTACACTAATAGATTAGTGTATACTAATTACTAATACAATGTAGATTTGGACCTTAATTAAAGCTGAAAAGTCAAATTGCTTCCTTCTCTAGAAGCAAAATGAACAAAAATAACAAACCTATAAAACACAGGGATTCCATTTCAAGCTACATTAAAAAGTGAGTTATAGAGAGGGAAGAAAAGAGGAAATACAAAATGTTTTGTTTTTAAAAGGATATTCTCTAAATTGATGAATTTGTGCTTTGATGTGATCTTCACAAATCTGTCTCAGCTGCTTGTACAAGTTTGCAGAAATCTTGTAGGAACAGAGATTTTCCACAGCCTGCAAAATTAAACATACACTTTCTGAAGGAGAGAATGGGTGGATTTCTCAATTATTTACAACAAATTCTCATTTGTTATTTCTACCATGTCAGCTTATTAAAAAGGCTTATTCATCCATTTAAAACACAAGGTAAAACAACAAAATATCAATGTGGATAATGAACTTTTTTCATAACCAGTGTACTATCCTAATCCCCCCCACACACAAATTAATGTATCTATTATGGCTGTACCTGTAACATATAACAACGGCTACATATAAATTGTCTTGTTCTTTAAAAATGTTAATTGTTTTCATAAGCAGAATTCTACTTTGAGTTTGAAAAATAATTTCACCAATTTGTTTATTAGATGGGTTGGTTGGGCCATTCAACCAATATTTAATTAAAATTTCTTTATACTTTCTTTGGTTTTCCTGAATAGAGCAATGCAGAGTTTATTGCTAGCAGTATTACAATGAATGTGATACAATTATACATCAAGGATTTTTCTCCAACATTTTACTTTATTTAAATAGAGGCTTTTAAGAAACAGGCTCGAAGACTTAGTAAACAATCTTACGGTTACCGGGGAAAGGGAGAGGGAGGGATAAATTTGAGAGTTTGAGATTTACAAATGTTTGCCACTATATATAAAAATAAATTTTAGAAAAGTTTCTTTTGTATAGCACAGGGAATTATGTTCAATATCTTATAATAACCTTTAATGGAAAAAAATATGAAAATGAATATATGTATGTATATGCATGACTGGGATATTGTGCTGTACACCAGAGATAGATACATTGTAATTGACTGTACTTCAATTTTAAAAAAAGAGGCTTTTAAATGTGCACAACTGAATAAACATTAATTACTAGATAAATACTGTATTTTTACTTCATTCTAATAATCGAAATGGTCTTTCATACTCAGATCCCAAAAGAATAAACTTCAGATTTCAGTGTGCTTCTTGTTATGTGTATCAAAATACTTTCAAGCTTAATACAACAGGCATGGTAAAACTCTTTGGATGAACTCTGATACAATTTACAATTCCAACTAGTAATTGACTTAAGTATAACACCAGATTTCTTTCTCACCACAACAGAAGGCAAAAATTCCATTAAAATTGACTCTAAGGGAGCATCCAAGTTCTGCTGGTTGGAGTGGAATTTTATAAATATGTAGTTGGAAGTCATATTCCCAGTATGCAGGTCCAGCAAATAAACTAGCAAATGAAAAGTAAGCTTAAAGGAAATCACTTATGCCTAAGGAAAAAAGGCACTACACCTTACCAGGGAACAGCTGGCCAACTGATCCAGCAGCTAAAGAGGAATAAGAAGGCTGAGTCTAAGGGTGTATTTGCCTAAGGGTGTATTTATATTTATTTCATGTGCCTGACTGGTTCACATTGGTCCTCTGCAGATTCTTTCCCTTCCTCCTTTAGTATTCTCATTGTATCTTGGTGTTCTTTTTGAGTGACTCATTTTCTCAGCCTTTATAATTTCCCTGCTTAGGTCCTGTCTTTGTATTTCACTTTCTCCACATTTCCCATTTTCAGTACTTTTCCAGGTCCTACTTCTACCATTCCCTTCCGCTGTGTTCCTCTTTCTCCCATAGTTAGTTCTCATCGCGTCTATTTATCTTCTCTAACAAGATACTGTAATTCCCTTACTACTCAGCTAGGTTCCATTTCTTCCAATGAGCTTTCCTTAATAGCCTCAGCTACCAGTGACTCATTTGGCACTATCACCAATCACACCACACTGACTTGTCACTGAGTCAATACTGTATCTTTTTATGTGTATATCCTGTCCCCAACTCTCCTTAATAACAGAAAGAGACCACATGCTCATGTATCTACATGTTCCTTAATACTTTTTGGGCTTTGAATCAGGTGAATAAATATAAAAAAACTAATGTACCTACAACTAGCAATGTGCCCTAACATAGAAGGGGCTTAGAGTTTAAGGAGAAAGCTGGCTGGAAAACATATAATTACAATATACTGTCTTAGGTGCTATGATGGGAATAAGCATAAAGGCAAGGTGCCCAACCCAATTTTTAGGGCAGGGGCAAGTCAGGAAAGGCTTCCTGAGCAGAGATAAAGAGGTGGAGTCCCAAAGACCCAAAGGAAAATAGGTAAGAGTTAATGGGAATAGTGAGAAATAGAGAATTAAGCTGGGCTTTATGTATATACTTGTGTTTAGTTGGAGGGTGGTTTAAGATGTTAAAGGCAGGAAAAGAAGGAAAGAGAAAGGCAGGAGCATCTAAAGTGAGTTTTAAAGGTCCAGTTGGAAGAGAACACTTTGCTTCTCTTAATTTAGCCTTGACTGCTTAACATATAGACCAGATTTAGTGACTTGCCTTCCTTAAGAACTTTTCTATCAAGCTCTTCAGGTACTAGTATGGAGAAATTTCATAATAGGTATAAAAAAATACAAAGGACTGAATGGTGTTGTGTGTGGTCTACCATCATTTACTTGAAAAAAAGTAGAGAAAATTAATTTTAAAAAACCCACACAGTTGTTTGTACATACATGAAACATTTCTGGAACTATACTCACCGAACTAATGTTTGTCGAGCGGGGAATTAACTGGGGGAGGGGTGTTGGAGGTAGGAGTGGAAGTGAAACTTTCTACTACAAGCTTTGCAATACTTTCTGGGCTCTGAACCAGATAAATACATTAAGTATTCAAAAAACTTAAGTACTTGCCTTCCCCACTAAAACCCTATCTTCCTCACCACCACACTTTTTTGCATGGCATTCAAGGCTCAATATTACCATTTTAATCTCATGTCTGTTTATAATCTTTCCATACACCCTGTGATCTAAACACTGCTTTCCTCACTTTCAAGCAAGGCCTGTATGGAGCAGTCACGTGTTCCTAAAGCAGTGGCTTCCAAAATTTTTTGACAAGACAGTAAGAAATACATTTTATGTCACAATCCATTGTACATAAATTTATGTAATTTAAACAAAATTTTCATGAAACTACACTCACCGTTACTATGTGTGATGTATTCTGACATTTTCTATTTTATTTCTTAAAAATAAAATGTTGGTCACAAACTACCAATTTCATGAGCCTACCAGACTATAAACCATCTCAGGGGCAAGGACTAAGTGATCTCTATATGCCTATGGCATCTGCCCAGCTTTGCAGAGTGAGCAACCACTGATTCAGCAAGAATGGGGTGTTTACTAAGTACTCTATATATGTTAGCTGTTGGGATAGAAACACGGATAAGAAAGTGTTAAATGAGTACTTAGGCGTTTGACAAAAACCCTATTTTATTCCAGACCTTTAAAATGCACTTTTAGAAATGTATTAATTATTTTACACTTCACTAAACACTTTGGAAATTCCTGAAAGTTTGATCTGGTATAATTATTACTAATATAATCCTGTTTCACAGGCAACTATTTGTATTAAACAGATTAGATAACTCTACAAGTCTCTTAAATAAAATTATCTTTTCACTTAAGCTCCCAATCATTACTTGTTAAATATGCTGCCTTAAATCCGTTTTGAAGGTAGCTGGGTGTAAAATAAAAACATTCTAATAAGGTTTTAAACTTTAATCCTCCAAATCCCAGCCCCTTCCTTCCAAAATCCATACATGTCACATCAAAAACATGTCTGAAGAACAAAAAAAACTCACAAGAAAATATGTATGTGTCACAAATGAAATGCAAAACTACAGTTCCTGAAATCTGATGCTTTGCAGGATACAAGATTTAAGAAACAGCAAAGGTACATAAAGTTGCATTTGGGACAAGCAGAAATGAGGGTGAGAAATAAGACTAGAATAAAAACATGAAGAGGATTAAAATAAGGATTAAAAAATACAAAATGTGAAAATTAATGGTAAGGGAGGAAATATAGAAATTTTTTTGATTTAACAACAACAGACACTTAAGAAAAATACTAACTTCTCACCAGGGTGCTGAACTCTGGTCAGTGGCCTAATGGGTTGGCACTTATTTTTCAAACTATATGTTTAAAGAAAAGAAAGCACACCACAAAACTTTTCAACAACTGATATAGTAATAAAACTCAAATTATCTGTCTTTTTAAATCTAGTAAAGATGGCTAAAATAAGATACTCAAAATGTATCAAAAACTAAGAATTTACAGAAAGAAAGCCAGACAATGAAACCTAAATTATTTTTCTTATTACAGCTACCAAAAAGAGCTTAAGCAAGACCGAAATTATCAAGGACTAAGAATTTGTAGTTGCACATTTTCTTAAATTGCAGGGACAGTGTTAATTTAGTAAAAAGAAGAGCAACAGTAATGTGACCAGGTTTAAAAATTTAAAAACATCAACAGAATGACAACAGTTAAACTTGCAGAACACAACAGCTAGTCATCAACACAGAATACAATAGCTAGTCACCTCTGCAAGGAATGTTAACTGCTCTCCTCTAGTTACTGACTGCTTAAGAACCCAGAGTTTACAATGGAAAATAACCTATACTGAGATGGATGCACTATTTGCATTCAGTCTCAATGAATGAATCTTTAATTGAAAGGATCATTATTTAAGATTTATTTCACAAAAAGCAAATCAAACGAGAGCGCCCATTATTTATTTATTTAATGATAGATAAGATTATTTCCGTCAGAACTGAAACATGGACTAAGCTTGCCTTCAAAGATAATGGCTAGAAATTTATACTAAAAAGAAATGTTACACTTTCATATATAAAACAGCCAGCTCCAAAAAAGGTAGCTGATTTTTAAAACACTACACAGCTACTCATACAAGGCTGTCAACATGAGGAAAATAATCCCATTATTTCAAAATTCCAACTATAAAGGTACCACACGTAAAAACAAGACACATTCTTGAGAGGTACATAGGAACACTGTTCCTAGAGAGTTATTCTCTTTTTCTATTATTTTTTCAATTTGGCTAGTGGTGTTTTCTGATGCGTATTTGGAACTTAATCTATTTATCAGCCAGCTGTTCTGGCCCAGTGTGGATTTAGAATTTTAAAATATGTGGCTTTAGAGCTGTATAATAAAATGTAATCTTACAGATATCTTTTTTAAAGACTAAAATACCTATCATCATCATCAGTGACATGGACATACAGCAGGCAGTGTGTAAGTACTTTTTGCAGTATTTTATTTACAACTGAACAAACCTGCCATATAGGTAGTGCTATTCTCCCTATTTTGCAAATGAGGAAGCCAAGGCTTAGAGAACTAACTCTCCCAAAGTTATCGTGAGTGGCAGATCTCTAATCTGAGGCAGGCTGATCAACTCAAATGTCAGTGCATGTAACCAGACTCCTATCTGTAGTCAATCAAAAACAAAACAAGCAAACAAACAAAAAAACCCAAACCAAAATAACATGAACCACTGCTTCACTCTTACAAGATTTTAAGGTTGTGGAGGAAAGACAATTTTTAAACTCAGGTACAATCCTCACTTAAAATCACTTTTAAAAGACAATGTTTGCTTATTGCAAATACACTTAGACACCATGTTCTTTTCTAGAAATTAAAAACTTAGAGGAGGAAATATATGCAATCCACACTAGGGACTTCCATGCTTAAGCTTTAAAGCAAAATGGCTTTGCATTCATAGATATATGCCAAGTAAGTGTTTACTTTAGGGATAGAGAGTGGGATGGGGGAATGAGGTATACTACATTTGTTTGGTATACTACATACTTCTATACTGTTTCAATTTTAGGAGAGTATTTTTAAATTACATTTCAACCAGTCAAAATCAAACAAGCACCTGAAATCCAGATGGTATGAAATAATTTTACTTTTATTCTCTTTTTTGAACTTGAACATCTCAAAATAATCTTTCTGAGAACAATCCAAAGGAAAAGCATTTCTAAAGTTAACGTCAAAAACAACAAAAGAACTAGAAACAAATGCTTTTGATTTTATTATAACAGAAGTAGTAAAGCATTATGAAAACCCCTAAGAGTGAAAAGTTATAACACTGATGTTAGGCTAAAGAAATGAAACTGAACAATAGCAGGTAAAATTCTGGAGCACAAGGAAGGAAAAACACAAAACGTAAGCTACAAGCTCTTGAAACAAAGAAATTTAACTTAATTTATCAGGAAAAATAGCTTGTGAACTCAAAAGCTCTAGAAAAATATTCAAGGTAAAATAAGGGTTCATTAACAAATAAATCAATGTTATAAATATAAAATATATAAAGTCAATCAATGTTATAAATACGAAATATATAAAGTAACACGTTATTGAAATTAAAGATGCTATATGCCAACATATCCAAATAAACACCATATACATGCATGAATGAAAAAAATTACCTTCTTTGATGACAAAGACTTTTTCCCTAAAGTAAAACCATTTATATGCTTCAAACACAGCACTACAGAGGTATGCGAAGTGCTATAGTGTATCAGTGAAAGGGCACTGGACTAGAAACTTGAGCATCTTGGTTTAAGTCCCTTGCTCTGCCAATATGTCACTTTGGGCATATTGTTATTCCCTGAGACTTCTGTTTCCTCATCAGTAGAGTGAGGATAAATAACTACTACCTTACCTACTTCACAAAGGGTTTCTATATTGCTTCAATGAGATAATCATACTTTGTAGGCTGTCACATACCCTTTACGAAGAAAAGATACGGGACCACGTGGTTTCTTAAGGCCTTTTCAACTCTAATTCTTTAATTCTTTTATTATTGTACAACTCAGGAGCCACGTATGTAATAAACCAACATAGCCAAATGAGGTGGGCTTAACCTTAAATAATACTTTAGTACTACTACTATCTAACACTTACATAGTATTATAATGCTTATAATATTACATAGCATTATTAACATGTATTGGGCACCATTCTGAGTGTTTGGCATACATTGATTCATTTAATGTAAACAGCAATAGAAACTGGTGATCCCAATTTACATATTACAAGTAAAAAAAATCATACTGTGGCTAGTGAAAAAGTTAAACTAGTGATAACACCAACTTATCTTTCTATATCATAGTGCTTCAAGGTTGTTTTCACAAACATCTTATTTAATTCTTATAAGCAACCCTGTGAGGTAGACAGAGCAGGTGTTCTTCCCCTTACTTACAGAGGAGGAAACAGAAGCTAGAAGTTTAGTACCTTGTCAGAGATCACAAGGGTGAAAGCAGTCAAAACCAGACTCCAATTCTTTGCCTTCTGACTCCTAATCCAAGGTTTGTCCATTACCATGGACAACTAAAATGAATAGATGAAAACTACAAATTCTGATAAACTGGACTAACATAATTTCTTACAAGGTATTCATCAATACAGAAACTCAAGCTATTGGGCTCTGAATCATTTTTTTAAATACAAAACTGATGGCATTATAATGGAAAGTAAACTTCTTAAATTGGTTGTGGCAAAAACAGAGTAGGGCAAAGTATCTTGGTAGTAAGAAGTCTAAATAAGTAATTGTCCATATTTTATATATTTAAGTTAAAAACGTCAAGTACAGATTCGTTTGTTAAGCAAAAGAGACAATCCTGAACCTCAGACCAAGTTGCTATACTTCAACCTGCTGCTCATTTTTGGGCTAAAGTGTATCTTGTAGGTCAGGAGATAAGACAAACATAAAGAGCAATAAAATGAGATGGCAAAAGCATTCTAATAGGAAGAGGTAGAATAAAGTATACTGAGACTCTCTACATTTCTTGAGGCCTTTCCTGTAGGTAACACCACTTAGCAAGAAGTATCACAATCGAATGACATATCACCAGAAATCATCTTTGGGATCCAGGTTATAGGATTCTATTATAGGTAAAACCTCTATTATACCAAGGTACTCCTAACTGTAAATTCTAGTAAGAAGGATCCAAGATAAGCCCAATTTATACCAATAAGACTGTACTCATAGTTTATGTCAGAATACATGGTCTAACTATAAAACAGAATGTATATATTAATTGAGAAATTATAATTAGAAGGCAACCAAAAGTCTACATAAGCACTCATTTCAGACAGTAAAACCCATTTACACTGAACCTCAATTAACACTAACCAAATCTGATAATCCACATTAATACATACCTGATAGAGTTCTTCTAAATTGTACTTAATCGAAGTACTATTCTGGATAGCTTCAACCGCTTCTTTCAGTTTCTGCCATGTTTCATCTGTGTAGTTTTCTGGCAATTTAGGCTTATCTAGATGATATGTAAAAAGCTGTTATTAGAATGATATGTAGGTTATAGTAAGAAAAGGATCCATAAAACACAACAACAGTATTATTGCTCTTTAAGGGTAAATTGTGATCTTTATAATGATTACACCTAAGTATTAAAGTAACTACTGTATTTAGGCTTAGTTTAAGGAATAAAATTTGAAGTGCCAGAATACCGTGTAAATCATTTTGACTCACCCACTAAAATTGAAGGTGAGGGTTTTCTCCTCCTATTGACTATATTGCTTCAAAAAATTAACATTCAAGAACGACAGATAAAAAATAACAATCTCGACCCTATTCCATCATGTGTAAAACCTAAGTCAATATGAATTTTATACCTGAGATTTAAAATACTGAGTGCCTACTATGTACAAGACACTTCATAAACATCTTAATCTTCCTAATAACGCCCTAAGGAAGGTATTATTATCCCTATTTTGCAACTGAGGAAACTGAGGCTGAAAGACTCATTATTAATAAGGCTTGCCCAAGGTCACCATAGCTAGTCAATGGCAAGACTGGGATTCTAATCCAGGTCTGACTCCCCCCTCCACATTTATGAAGCACCTACAGAAATGAAGAGAAACATCTTAACTCAAGTTTTAATTTAAACTACATTTATGAGCAGAGTGAAATTTAAAAAAATTAAAACATCCAAACGACTCCAGAACCTATGTAACACTTTCAGAATGGAAAAGAACATCTTAATCCAGGCTTTAATTTAAACTTTATTGACCAGCAGTGAGTATTTTTTTTAATTAAAACATCCAAATACCTTAATAATGTGTTTTTAATTTTAGGGGGGAGAGAAAAAAAAACCCAAACAGAATCTCTGAAACCAGTATGCAAATACAATTAAGGTCATAGGTCATCTCTTTAAAAAAAAAATCCTTGGATATTAAATTGATATATTTTAAGTTAAACAGTGAACATATTAGTTAATTACAAATCATATTTACTTGAGAAAGGTCTACTATTAAGTCAGAAAGATTACAACACTCTTGAGAGCCTGAGGGTGGGATAAGAGGGATAGAAAAAAGAAAAGGTTAAAAATAAACAACACTACAACCCTCTGGCTTGAGACAAAGTAGAGAATATTCCTGATTTCTACACTAATGTTGAAAATACAAGCATGGAGAACCTAATTTTCCCAATACTAATATTTAGTCAGAAGGCACTGCTCTGGTAAATATTACTTTAGTTCATTCATTTCACTTCTCCATTTAATAAACATTTTAGCATCTATTACTTGCCAGTTAAGGGTGTTGAAAAAGTCAGAAAAACAGAAACACAGCCAACAGATTAAAAAGTAATTCAGCTCAATTACATTTTTAAAAATCGCTGATTTTATATTTGCATCAATGCATTTATAATACTCCCAATCACATATCTCAAACACAAAATGAACAAATTTTCCTAAAAGCACCAGGTCAGTACTTTTAAACCCATTTTCAGTGATTAAAAAAAAAAGATGTAGTAATTGTTCCTATCTTTAGACTAGTGGTACACAGAGTTACTACTTCTGTGTATACACAGTATTTTTCACTTCCAACCTCTACCTTTGGAAAGAAATGCAAAGATCATAAATATTTTTCTCCAGCAACTGCTTCCACAATGAATTTCAGGAATGTAGTATTCAACATTATAAATCTAACTACAAATCATGTTTGAACATGAAAAGATCACTACTGCTATCTGCATTTCTACGGACTAGATAATGTGGCCTATTGAAGCATAAAAATAAAAATCCCAATAGTGCCAAGGCTCACTATGTACCTGAAATAAATCTTTTTAGAATACAAATTTCTCACCTGTAAAATCCGGGTCAATCATATTGATTGTGAATGTTATAAGGAATAACAGATTAGATACAATACGCTGAGACAGACCTCCAAATACTGCACAGAAACACCCAGTGTATGCTTCAGCACAAGGATACTAACCACCCTCGGAAAATGAACCCTCCACCCAAAAAGGACCTCCCTCCACCTCATTGATTATGCATAAAACATTAGGCCACCTCGATACTGTTTAATATATTAACATAAATAGAGCACGTGACCACTCAAGTGTCAAATCCTTAGGTGATTATGGATTTTGGCCTTGGTTACCTTTAAAGTTCTTGATCACTAACTTCTTAGCAGAGCCAGGCTTGCTGTTAGCAAAGCTAGAGACGGTGGTAGAAGATTTGGCTAGGCCGTTTGCGTGATGCACCGAAGCCACAGAAGAGATTAATATACTCTTATTTTTAAGTTGCTGCTGCTGAGATGTTGCAGCAGTTGGTGAAGATGAGGAGGAGGAGGAGGAGGATTCCTCAGCCATCTTCGCATCAAACCCTACAAACTCCAGGGTGTCTTCAAAACGCAGCTTCTTCTGTATCGGTACGTAGCTGGGAGCAGCCACTGAAACCCCCAGGCAGGAGAAGGACGAAGTTGAAGGGGATGCCGAATCCCTGGGTTGTAAAGGAGGAGTGGAAGAGGAGGAAGAGGTGGAATCAAAGTCTTCTCTCTCGTTACTACTGTTACTGCCGCTACTGCTGCTGCTGCTGTTTAACTTTCTCTTCTTGGCAGAGGTGGGCGGAGTGGTGCTGGTATTACCATCAGTGGCAGATCTGACCTCCTGAGCAGCAGCAGCAGCTGAGGGATTGGGGGAAGAAAAACCTGTTGGAAACATGAAAATAGCGGGGTCAACAGGCAGACGAGCATCAAAAACCTACGTTTATATGCCTGCGTGCGTGTAGGAGAGAAGGTGGCAATGCTAGAGGGGGAAGGGAAGAAAGAGAGGAGAAACACAGAGGACGAGAAGGAAAGTGAAGGGGGGGGCTCCACCGGGGGAATGGGAGGGTTTGGGAAGGCGGATAGGCTGACACCAGGAGTGAGCAGAACAAGGGGAGAGAGCGAATGAGGAGGCAGACAGGTAAACGGCCGTGCCGTCCCCCTCCCCTTCTTTTTGGTCTCTCTCCCCCTTTTCTGCAGGAGCGACTCAGAGAGTCTGTGAGGCTGCAGCTCCTCCTCCTTTTCTCCCTCTCTCTGGGAGGGGAGATGCCGTGGTTGGGGGGAGGGGGAGGGGGAGGACCGGAGCTTGTTATTGTCAATAGCACAAGAGGCTAAAGATGGCGACACTTCCGGTCACGCGGAGGCAAGGGAGGGGCGGTGTCTGTCCCCGGGAGTGGGGGGTGGAGAGAAGCACTGCAGGCGCTCGAGGGGCGGGGGTGCGGGCTTGTGGGGAGGCGGCAGGAAAGGGCGGCTGTGGTACCCGAAACGTCCGTGCTCCTTCGCTGGCACTCGCTCTCCCTCCCTCTCCTGCTCCCCTTCCGTAGCAGCACTCCCCTCCCCCGGCGCACCGGTAACTCCCACCCCCTCCTGAACAGTCCCGCGGGAATCTCCGCGCCGCAACGCCCTTACCGGAAGTGACTGGGCAGACACTTTTCATAGCGCCCAGATCCCGAAGCCCCCAGGTCCGCAGGACTTGAGGTGGGGGGGGAGAAAAGGGAAGGGGGGGGAAGAAGTGGAAAGGGAGGAGGGGGCGGGCCTTCGAGACACCTTCGGAGCTCCTGATTGGCGTTTCCTGAATGCGAGGCGGGCAGGGAGGGGGTGGTGCCGGGAGAAGGAGCGGGAAGGAGCCTGAAGGGGAGGGAAGATGGTGACGGTGAGGGGCGGGGTGAGCCGGCTGGGAAAAAAGAGGAGGAGGGAGGGAGTAAAAAGTAAGGAGAATGGAAACTTTGAAAGAGATAAAGGAATAAGGAGGGGTTGCAAGGCGAGAGGAGTAACCCGAAATGGAGGAAAACATAATCATGCCATTATGCCTGCTGCTAGGGAGGAATGTAGTGATGTTAAGATAGGAAAGGAAAAGAAAATGAGCTTAGAAAAAGGAGTTTATGATTCGGTTGAGCTATAAATTTTCTCTTTTATGTCAAGAACACCGCTGACCCAATACTGGGTTTTGATACCTTTCTCAGTAATGTAGTTGCAAATCCTTTTACCTTCCTACCAGGAGTATTTTCTAAGATGGCTGGCCAGAGTTAAGGGTGCATTCTAAAGCCAAGAAACAGGAAGGTAACTAACACCCCCTCCCCAACACAATTCGCAGGACCAACCCCAACCCCGACCCCTATCAGTGATTAACCCGGTAGTTTACAGACTAAACAAAGCCACTTCTTTTCCTAAATCTCGGTTCATACACTTTGCCTTAAAGAAGACGTTTTAGGAGAACAGTACTGGCAGAAGTCAATGTTTTCTACCAATACAGTCGATGAACCCAAATTTTAAAATGCATTACTCATAAGAACAAACCTCTAAATTTGGTTAAATTAGCAACAATAAACCGTGTAAATTCCCTGTTGAGAGTATTTAATCCGAGGGTATAGGGGGAGGGGTAGGAGGACACAATGTAAATAACATATGCCAACCTGTTGCTCTTTCTAACTGCAGAAACATTTCAATGAGCATGTACTGAAAATGTTTGTATTCCTGACACTATACGAAGTTCCTGCATTTGAGAAGCCAGTGGGGGAAGAATTTCAAAATTAACTTCTATAACAGTACTATGACCAGTGTACAAAGTGCTGTAGGAACAGGGGAAACAAGAATTTGGGGGAATACTTGAATAGAAAGAGCTTCATAGAGGAATTGACGTTTATGCTGGGTCTCAAAGAGGGAGGTGCCAAAAAGACAAGAGGGGAGAGGGTGAAAGGCATTCTGGGCAGTAGAAACTGGGAAAGCAGGGAGTTGTGAAAGGGCCTGGGCTGTTTATGGAGATATGGCAAGTGCAGTGAGGCTGGAAATTAATATGTCTGGTTGGAAGTAAGAAAGATGAGGATCTAAGGTGCCTGGCACATGAAGCCAAAAATTTTGGAGTCTACCCTGTAGGCTAGGGTAGACAGTATGGAAACCAAACCGGGTTTTTAAAGGCAGCGTAGTGGCAGGATTATGGGTGGAGTAAAAGCAGTTTGAATTGTATAGTCTGAGAGAGACAAATCAGAACCCTAAGAATAAATCAGTTTTCTAATTTTGTTTACACTTTTAATTTTTTTTTCGTCTTGAAAAGTCCTTGGTTTTTCAAGCAAATCCTCCTGGAAAAGTTACCACCTTGGGCCACTATCAGCTTTGTGGTGTTTGATGTCAACAGGCTGAGAGCAAGGTTCTAATGGAATTTAAGCCCCAGGGCCACAGAGAAGAGAGATAGAGGCCTGAAAGGGGGAAGATGGGCTCCTGTCTGTTTTGAATGTACCATATTGTTCTTCCTGCCCAAAATAATACTGTAGACTCTTAAGGCCAGGGAAGGTGTCCTAAAATACTAAACCCTCCTTAATTGTGTCTCACATTTCACACCGTGCTGAACAACTTTGTAAATGCAGAGTAAATACTTAGTGAATTGAGTATTTCATTGAATGAGAATAAAATAATGCATGTCTTCATAAATGAGGATTAACTGGCTACTTTTCAGGATTTAATAATAAAGGTTGTTTTAATTCTTGTGGTTATATTCTTTAGAAGGATGTTTGGAAGGGCCAGGTGATAATGGCCCAAAGAGTTATTTTTCAAGGACGATCTGCATTTTAATCAAGGACTTTTCAAGACCAAGAAAAAAAAAAGTGGGCCTTGTTCTCACTCATGTAATTCTATTCCTTAGAAGGGTGTATGGAAGTGCTAACTATTTAAAAAATTACAAATATTAGTGCCATACAAAGATAGACTTTTATACTAACATACAGGATAGCTGAGTCCTGTTAATATTCAACTACGTACTAGTAATAATAGCTCCCAATCTGACATGATTATCTAAGCCCTTTAGTCTTCCGCATTACATGTTAGTTCTAAAAGCACAGATCCTTGGCTCTTGAACTCTAGCTCACTTTGAATGATCCAGTAGTCTAACCTACTATTTCAGTTCTCCATGAAATACCCTTACGTGAGTTTTGTGGGAAAATATTTTTCTTTTTTTTTCTTAGTGATTAATAATAATTTTCCTCTTCACATTTTACAACCTTATTTTATTTTGAGCCAGGTCAATCCTCACATGTTTAGCACACCTTAATATGGATATGTAATTTAAAGAATTGTTTTAAATTTAACTTTTACATTTTGTGGCACAAACCAACTTAGGTATTACTATATATGATGTATGAGGACGAGAACTTTGTGTCTTTTTGGAAACTTGGACCAATTTAAAAAGAAGAAAAACCCATACGACTTTGTAAAACATCTTTTACATCAAGAGTCAACTAACTGGAGCTAGCTAAAACATAAGCATTATATACTATATACCTAAATGTTTGCCATCCAAAATTAAAGACACTCTCAACAATAAAATACATTTTTCAAGGTTAACTCAATGAAACGACAATAATTAAGTCATGACACGTAGGACACCATACAATTATGGCCATTATCAGACTAAACCAGATTGGGTACTTAACACATATTCTATATACAGAATCTTTCATCTTGTGAGTTCAACTCATACCTTAGAAATATTAATTAAACTTTGCAATGCTGCCAGATCAGGTATAGTTATTATTGGCCTTATTTTAATCAAGTAAATAAATAAATCTGTAGCTATTTATAAAGGTAAATATATGCATAAAGAAAGAAATACAAACAAAGACAGAGGACTATCTTATGTCCATTCCCCTATTTCTGTAGGCATCTCTCTAAAAAGACAGAGTGTAACCTGTTTCCATTTTTTGATCACGGGGATTTCCCAGGGTGCTTGGTTTGGGGTCTTCTCCAGACATCTCGGAGGAGGAGCTTGTCAGTGACTAGTCACTCCTGGAAGCCTTGTTATCCATGAGTGAGATTTTCCTTAAAAATAGGAGATACTGCTTGCTCGGGAAAATGTTTCTGCAGCAAGCATTGCTTAAGAATGTGTTCAGAAAAGACAACTACTGGGTAAATAGTGGTCCATGTTCTCTATCCACTTTTCTGAAGGACCATCTTTGAAGTGGGAGTGGCGGGTGGCATACAGAGGAGTCAAACCAAGCGGTGGTGACACGGTAAACTTTGTCATAATGAGGGCTTTGTTATGCCATCAGCAGCAAGGGGCTGCTAGGGGATGACTGAGGAGGCCAAAGCTTAAACAAAGATGATCCAACTACAAAATGTGAATTGACCCTTTGCCCACCCTGGAGTTGCTTTATAAAGCAAGGAACTTAATAACAAATGCTGAACCTACAGTGTTCAATAAAATGTAAATAAATAACACAGATTTCATATTTTTAACAGAATCATTTATCTTCTATGTCAAGTTATGTCAACTGAACATTTACTACTTGAGTATTTCAACCATTTGAGTACATATTCCCTTATCTCAGAGATTTTATCTGCTATCATACCTGTGAACCAACTGGAAAATAGATTTAAGGACTAACAGGGCCAGGCCCTGGGGATTTGGGAGTTGGGGACTGGATCAACCACAGACTACTTCTTCCTTTGGTGCTGCCAAGCACTTACTTTTTATGGAGTTGCTGGGCCTATTTTTAGACTTCTGTTCACTTTATCAATGACTCTCATCCCTCCACCCCGACTCCACTTTAAGGTTTGATCTTCCAATGGCATTCAGCTTTTCTTTTACTCAACAGCAGGCCAATTTAGGTTTAAATCAGAGGTTCCCAACTCTGGCTGCACAACAGAATTGCCTGGGGAGTTTTTTTAAAAACACCTTTGCCCAGGTCTGAATCTAGCTCAACTGAATTAGAATCCTGGTGAGTAGGATCTCAATTATCAGTATTTTTAAGAAGCTCTCTGGGTGATCCTACAGAACTCCAGGCTTGAGACCACAGCTATAGGTGAAGTAAGTACCACTGTGATTTGAATGAGGCTGATAAGTCTTTGTATTCCCTTTAATGTCTGAAAATTCACAATTATTTATTCATTCCTTTTGATAAAAATAACCTCCTTCTCTAGGAATCCTTTTTTCAAATGCAAATTAGCCAGGGAGACTTAGTTCCTGACCCTTTAAGGTGAATGTTTCTTAGGAACAAAGGATAATACAAAAGCCCTAAGTGCCTGGAGGTAAACAGAACTAGGAGTAGGCACTGGCTGCGGCATCTGGGGGTGGGGGGGTGGCGGGGTTGGGGGGTGGTTAGTTATCATGAGGGAGGAAAGATTTCTGAAAGTACATTTTGCTGACCTCACAGTGTTGCCTGGGGCCAACCCTGCTTTGAGAGGACTGCATATTTAGGATCTAGTCAAATCTGACAGCTTATCTTAGCTGCCAAAATCAAGTTTAGAGAAAATTTAAATATTTTTAAATAAGCAAAACAAAGAGTAGACGTTGGGAATGTAGGTTTGGAGCTATCCATAAATGCCCAACTTCTGAATTATCATTCACCATATGGATGTTTCTATTGCCAAATGATCTGTTTTTCCTGATTCTATTAAATGTCCTTTATTCCCACAGATAGCATTATCTCTCTTGCCAATTCATTTGGTCATTCAACAAAAATGTATTGAGCAAACTACTGTGAGCAAGACATGGTGCTAGATGTCATAAGGGAATACAGAACTGATACAAAATTCCATTTGCAGTTGATTTTACAGTTTTTCAAAGTACTTTCACACACAATCTTATTTTAGCCTCATAACCACATTGTGAGATAGGTCAAGTGCCATCTCCATTTTACAGATGAGAAACAGGCTCAGGGAAGGAGGTTAAAATGACTTGCCAAAGTCACAAAGCACAGACTTAAACCAAACCTAGCTTTTCTCTAACTCCAAATACAGTAATTCCCATAGTTTACAGTTGACTAAGGAGTCATGCCATAAAATTGTTTCAAGTAATAGACAAGTTAGGAAAAGACGTTCAGAGCCCCAGTCACCAGGAGAAAAAAATGAGGAATAATAAAATAACACCTTTATTGAGATGAGCCAAATCACAGTGCCCAGAAGGAGACCAAGGTTGAATTAGTTCAGGCTATCGTCAAGCAGGCAGGACACAGCAGCAAGCAATGCACATTCAAGAAGAACGGTGGCAATTTGGTTCTAGAGAATCAGTCCGTTCCCTGGCTGGGCCCTTACCACTGTTTGATCTTCAACTGAAGTTAAAACCAGCTCCTCCCAGCCAAATCCAGGCAAACACTGAACAAGCCTTGCCCGAGGACCTGTTACGAGCCAGTCACTGAGTATACAAAGACAACACTTGCCCTTGAGCAGTTCTCTATTGGCCTAGTGGATGAGGCATACAATTAGAAGACAGAATGGATAAAGGCTGCTATAGGAACACAGAGACACTTGCACAGCCTAGGAAGGTAAGGTGGTGGGGTGGAGAAAGGATAGGGGTGAGGAGTTAAGAACAGCTTCCAAAGAAAGTAATTAAATTTAAATCCCTGAGGATAAGTGGGAATTAGCCAGGCAAGGGGAGCTGGAGAGAGCAGAGGGTACAAAGAAAACAGGGAGCACATTTAAATTCTAAAGGTGAGAGAGAATAAGGCATATTCAAGAAATTGCAAGGAGACTAGTTCTCAAGGAATAGTTTCAGTTCTAATCAGAAACCCTGGAGTGCAGTAGAGAGATTAAGGCAGCAGCCCAGTCTCAAATATGGTACAACAATTCCTAGGCCTCTTAGCACCAGGCCTTACTCCTATACCCTACTTGCTGTTGGAGCTGTGGCTAGTGATAATAATTCTTGCTCTGAGTCACATTGGTTCAGGAATTGGACTTAAAAGTTGGGCTCATCCTTAGATATAGGAGCTCAGAATCACAAAGTTGCAGGAGGAAGGGGTGATGAGGCATGAGAAGTAAGATACTGAGAAAGAAATGAGATAATACAAATGTATGTATGACCACAATACTGAACAATGCTCTAGGAATTCAGATGAATGAGAGCAGGGTTTGGGAAATGATGGCCAGTGGACCAAACCTAGCAGGCTGCTTGTCTTTATAAAGAATGTTTTATTGGCACACCGCCTTACTCATTCATCTACATATTTTCTGTAGATGCTTTTGTGCCAAACAACAGAGTTCAGTAGTTACAATGGACCACATGCCCATAGAACCTAAAATATTTCCTATCTAGTCCTTTACAGGAAAAAAAATTGCTGACCCTTGCCCTTGAATATACTGAGTGCTAAAAAGAGATACATGGAGAATGTTTAGTGGTGGCGCAAAGGAGGAAGTAATTCAAAACATGCTAAGGATTTTCTGTTCCTAGTCTGCATCACCTTTGACACAGACTTCAAAGAATGTCAAGAGAATATTCTTTGACAGAATGGCTAAACAAATTGTGGATATTCACATGAGAAAATACCACACAGCATTGAAAAATAAATTACAGCTACATGCATAAATCACAGAAATAATGTTATATGAAAAAGAAGGTCACAGAAGAATACATACAGTTTGATAATTTTTTTGTAGAGCTCAAAACTAAGGAAAACTTATGGATATGTAATGTGATAAAATTTATTAAATGTAGAAGGGAAATGATAAACACAAAATCCAGGATAGAGAATTGCTTTGGGGGAAGAAAGGAGAGGACTTTAGGTAGATTCAAAAGCATTGGTAGTGTTCTAATTCTTTAGCTGATGATGGGTTTTTAGATGTCTGTTTTATTATTATGCTACATAAAGTACATGTCACACATATGCTTTTGCGTGTATCGAAACTATATAATAAAAAGTTTTTGAAAGTATAAAGACAGCAAGTGGCGATGTATTGAATGCTAGAGCATAGCAATTTGAAGAATGAATAGCTGGCAGAAATAGCAAATGACAACTGGGACCGATTTTGAAACATTTCTTGTGGATTCCCTGAAATTACTCGGGGGCTGGGGGAATCACCCTCCAACCTGGTGAAATAGATTGCCCATGGTCCACAAGATGGGGGCTCAGAATAGTTATCTGTAATATTAATTATACAAATCTGAACTTTATTTGTAGTGTCAGAATGGTGAGATCTGGAAACTTACGGGTTACCTGAAAAAGCGGAACAGTGTGTATAAAGACACGGAAGTATGAGGAAAATGATGGCCCATTTAAGCAAATGCAAGCATTACCATGTTGTGTGACTGTCGTGCAATAAGCCTGCAGGGCGGAGGGTGGGAAATTAAGACAAGAGACAGGCAGGATTCAGATCATGGCGAACATTGTATGCATGCTCCAGAGTTGGGATTGGATCCATTAGATCATGGGTAATCCACTAAGGGCTTCCAGTATGAAAGAAGGGAGTAAAACGATCAGCTCTACAATTAGAGATGTCCAGGGCTCAACAAACTTTGACTATAAAATAAGGTGACACCTCCCCCCAATCCCCAAAGGGAACCTCAGTTAATGGTTTGCTAATTAAAGATATTTTTCTATATATTTAGCAACCTACAGTTTTTGCTTATACAAAGAAAAGATCATGCTGTATGAATTATTCTGTGACTTTTATTTTATTTGTTTCACTTATTATTATATCATGGACATCTTTCCGTGTCAGTATCCATAGATTTACCTCACCATTTTTAAGGGCAGCATAGTATACTATATGCTTAGTCCTCCACATCAATGGATACGGCTGTACTCCACCATTTTATGTAAGGGACTTGAACATCCAGGGATCTTGATATTCACGCATTTGGGGGAGGGGGAGTGGAGGAGCGGGGGAGTGGGGCAGGGGGCAGAATCAGTCACCCAAGGATACAGAGGGATGACTGCATATGGATGTTCATATTCCTGTCACTTAAAAAAATATTCTAATTATCACACTTTATCGTTGCTTCTTTTTTCTCTTTCCTTATTTTTGCTGGGCTGACTGGATTTCCTTTTTTCAACTATTAGTGGTTTGGAAGTTATATGAACTATTTATGTTCTATTAATAATTATCTTTCAGTTTTGTTCACTTATACAAATGACACACAAATACATTTTTGAAAAAAAAAACCAATATAGAAGAATATGGGATAAAAAGTGGAAGTGTACCTTCCCTGTTAAGTTTGGTGCATAGCCTTCTTCAGCGTTTATGTGTGTGTGTGTATGTATACATATATATGTATATATACGTATTTATATATATAGGAGGTATCATTACTGTACATGTAGATCTACAATTTGCTCTTTAAATGTAATATGCATTGGAGATCTTTTCATGACAGTACATAGAGATCTATCTAATTCTTTTTAAGGGCTGCATGCTATTTCATAATAAAGACATACCACATTTATTTAACCATTCTCCTATTTTGGGACACTTGGTTACTTCCAATTTTTGCTACTACAAACATGCAGCAATGAACATCCTGTAACTTAGATCTTTGTGCACGTATAAAAGTATTTCTAATAACAAGTTCATACTGTATAGTGCAGGGAACTATATTCAATATCTTGTAGTAACTTATGGTGAAAAAGAATATGAAAATGAATATATGTATGTTCATGTATGACTGAAGCATTGTGCTGTACACTAGAAATTGACACAACATTGTAAACTGACTATACGTCAATAAAAATATATATTTGAAAAAAGTATTTCTGAGGATATATTAGAAATAAGAATTGGGTCAAGGGGAAGGTATATTTAAATTTCAATAGATTGCCATATTACCCTTAAGAAATGTGCATACACACCCATCTTCAGAATGACCACTGACTACCCACATTATTAGCAACACCAAATATTATCAAACATAAAGTTTTAGCCAAAATATTGCATGAGTTCATTCTCACTGTAAAACAACCACAACAAAGCAAAAGTAGAAGTGCCCACTTGACCACGATCCCCTGATCCCTCAGAAAGTTGATTTGCACCTTGCTATTAATTTTTCATTAATGGTTTCAATATGCTTGATCTTCTTAGGAATAATTTAATAATTTATTCAAGCTTCCTAGACATGTCCTTAACAATTATTTGGACTTAACTCTAAGTTTTACGAGTTCATTTACTCACCAGTGTCTTCTGAGATGGCTCCATCGTCACTCCCACCCCCTGATCCAGATGACTGTGACATGGTGTATCTTTGGGGGCTGTATTAGAAAATGAAGAATTCATGTTTACAGCTGCCCTCTCCCATATCTGTATGCTGTATGGATTCATTGACTCGAGTTTCCCAACCAATTTTATCCTATTTGTTTCATATTTTCAAGAAAATCCTCACAATTTCGGGCTGATAATCATACCGGTCCCTGTTATTTCTTCGGGTTGTCGCTCTATTCTCATATTTATTTTAGTTCTTTCATTTAAAGCTGATTTGTGGGAGGAAAAACACATTTGTTCAGATAACATCGTAAACTGGAAGTCTGACATACCCTTTTAAATCACGACTGCTTGAGCCCCTGCTGGCTAGAATGCCAAGAAATAGACTCCCCTCCAACCGGCATGTAGCTATTTCGGAGGCTTCGCCAAAGTAAGATTTCACAAGGGATCTGAACCAGGTGTCTAATTATCTTCTATTTGGGCCTCTTCAGCCGGCTACAGTGCTTTGGTTGTTGAGGGTCCTCCTATGGTGTCACCACTTAGCTCAGGGCAGTTTTCTCCGCAGATAAACGCGGCTCTAACATACTTTCCCCTAAATTCTCTGCATCCCAGGTGGGTAAAGTCTGTAACTTCTAACATACCTCTTCTAAACGTTTAGGAATAACGAAAAGAAGAACAACATGAAGAATAACTTAAAACTGTCTAAAGATGTGGCCTTGCTTAGCCCGTCTCTCAGCCCGAAAACAGGTCCATGTTAAGTTCTTACAAGAATACCCACCACGCGCGCATCAGTCTCAAAGGGACCGCTTAACTCACCATCCCAAGAGGATCAGGAGGACTGGTTGTTGTTTGTGGTTCTATCTAGATTGATCTGAAATCCTGAGGACTCGGAAGACAACAGAACGGTAAACACGATAGCAACTAGCACCTGACAGTCGAGCTAAGTCCCGCCCACCGAAGCTGGATTTCTTGTGGCTTTAACAGTGTTCAAGGATGATTGACAGCGGGTCTGACCAATCCCACCAGGGGAACCCCACTTGCCTAACTGGGGCCTAGTTGGCGCCAAAAGTGAAAACCGAACACGCGAAATGATCTGTGATCAATACATTTCCCAAAGTTTGGGTAATTCTCTATGGGACAGTGGCAAGGTTGTTTTGTGCCAAGACTGGCACAGTTCCTGCGCTAACACCACTGGGTGGTAGTGAAAGTTCTGACTCTCCCTGGGGGTCTCCTCAACACCATCCCAGTGCGGAGGGTGGGGGGCGCCGGGCTCCCCACGTGAGCGGGGACAGGTGGGAGAAGCGGGATGGCAGCCTCCACGTAGCCTGCCCAGGCTGATGTGGATGAGGGGTGGGGCGCAGTTTTTCCGTGGCATTTGGCTAGACTGTATCACTTACATAAAATGTTCTGTAGTGCTAGGTTGCCCCTTTCCTGATCCTTTGTCTAGAGAGAGAAGAATTTTGAGGGTCCTTATTTGTCTGTGCCGGTTGGCGTTTCACACATATCTTTTCCCAATATTGTGAATGGGGTGCTGCTTTTTCCTGTTTCTGTTTCTAGTATTGCTAGGATAAAAGAACGCTATTGGAGTAGAAGAATAGATTGTTAGTTCTAAAATCTATGTGGTGGGTATATTGATGTTCACTGTGAATTTTTTTCAACTTTTCTTTATAAACTTTGAAACTTTATATAATAAATGCTGGAAAATAAAACAAAAGGAATCTACTTTATAATACTTCAAAAAAAGTGGGGGGAAAAATAAAAGCTGTGGGACTCTGTACATTTATCTTACATCCAGCTTGTATTAGTTCAGACTCTTGTTTCCAAGTGACAGAAACCCAGCTTGAATAAGCTTAAGAGGAAAATGGAGTTTATTGGTTTATGTAATTGGGAAGGACAGGGCAGATCTCAGACAAACCTGGATCCAGAGACTCAACTAGTGCCTAGGTTCTCACTCATCTCTTCATTTCTCTTCTCAGCCTCTTTCTTCTCTGTATTGGCTCATTCTCTAAGACTGGTCCACATGGTAGAGACACAGCTACCAACTACTCTGGGGCCACATCTTTACAGTTCAAGATCCAAAGAAAAGAGAAAGCTACCTCTCTGCCTCTGATTGGGAATATTCCAAGGAAAGTATTATATCTCTGGCCTGCGTCATGTGCCCACCCCTTGGAGCTGCCACTGTGTCCAGCAGATTTGATATTGTGATTAGCCATCCTGGGTTAGGTGCCCAGCTGTGTGTGTTGGGGGGGGGATGGGGCAAGGTACTATTGTTGCTGGTACCACCAGGACTAAATTGAAAGGACAGTGAAGAAGGAGCAGATCTCCAAAGGAAGAAGACTGCTATTACCAGAAGCCGGGAAGAAGGAATGCTGGGCAAACCAAAATAGCAGATGTCCATTTCATAGACTTCTTATTTTTAATCATTTTTAAATTGCATTTCTTGGATTCTCAATGCGTATAATCTTATCATCTGCAAATAATTATAATTTTTTCTCTTTTTCCCATTTTCTTTTTAGTTTTATACAGTTTACATCATTTTTCTTGGTTTATTACATTTCAGAACCTTCAAAACACTGTATTGGACATCCATGCCTTATTCCTGAATAAGGAATAAGGGAAATGACTTAAGTATGATGTCTGCTCGTGGCTTTTTGATACTTTTTACTATGTTGAAAAAGTTCTCTTCTACTTCATTGTACTTAGAGTTTTTATAAGGAATAGCTGCTGATTTTTATGCAGTGCCTTTTGGCCATCCATTGACAGATAAGATGACATAAAAATTTAAAATTTTAAGGAGCAGAGAGAGGTACAGAAATCACCAAAAAAAAAAAAAAAAAAGGAAAAGAAAAAACTGGAATGTAGATTTCACCTTCTATGAAACTAGGAGATAAATGTTACATGAAAGTATAACTTATGAAGATGGAAAGTGAATGGACAGGAGGCTGAATGATGATAGCTAGCCCTAACAGAAGCACTCACAATATGTCCTGGACTGTTCTAAATGCTTCATGTATGTTAGCACAGGAAAGTGAGTGAGAGAGATCTGAATGTTCATGATACAGCTGGCTCAGCTTGTGAAAATTCATTGAACTATAAACTTACCATTTATGCATTTCTGTATGTAATTTATCAGTTAAAAGTTAAAAAATAGATTAAAAAACAAATGAAATGGACATGAAACAGAGAGATTATAGACTTGAAGACAAATCGGGGTAATGGAGTGTGCTAGACTAAGAATAGGGAAAACAGGAGAAAGTCAGAGATTGTACATTCCACATCCAGTTTCCAGAATACAGGCAGCCAGGCTTATGTCCCAAGTAGGAAATCACTCCAGAGAAAGGACTACTGAGCAGAGGAAAACATAAAACAACCAGTATGCTTCTATTCCACTTAGTATATTTAGAGAAATAAAAGACAATGTTATAATCATAAAACATGAAACAGGAGTGAATGAAAAAAAGGCCCACATACAGGCATACCATTGTGAAATTCCAAAATACCAGAGTTAAAGAGCAGACCTTAAGAGCTTCCAGAAATAGAAAAGAGTAAAGGCCTCCTACAAAAGATTAGGAGTAAGAAGGACTTTGGGCTTCTCAACAGAAATAGACAAAGTCTTCAATATTCTTAGTAAGTGAAATTTCCAACATAGAATTCTATATTCAACCAAAATACCAATCGAGTGTTCGAGTAGAATAAATACATTTTCAGACATGCAGTACTCAAAAAAGTTTCCTCCTATCCATGCTCTCTCAAGAAGCAACTGGAAGACATGCTTCACTATACCTAGAGTGTAAGCCAAGGAAAAAGACATGACATCCAGGAAACAGAAGACTTGACACAGGAAATTGAAGTCTCAAGAGAGGGATGCAAGAAAAAAATTGGAACGGATAGCTTATCTATTAATTTAACTACATTGAAAATTATATTGCAAGTTTGATAGTCTGGGAAGACTTTGTCATAGGTACAAGCAGGGCTGCCATACATAACTGCATGGGCCATGCACTGCACAACACCATGGAGCACCATAGAAAACTAAGCAATTATGAAATCCAGGAAAAGAAAAAGTTGTTTAAGAAAGGGAATGGAATCATAATATACTATCAGACTCATTAGTTAATTCTTTGTATATAATCATAATGATTAAACATAATAGTTTATCCAAAATTTGCTGTAACTCTATTGAGAAGATGAAGAGGAGAGAATAGTGGGAAAGAGAGCTAAATAGTCTATGGCCATACCACCCTGAATGCACCTGATCTCATGAAGCTAAGTGGGGTGGAGGCTAGTTAGTACTTGGATGGGAGAGATAAATAAATTATGGTACATCTGTGCAAAGGAACACTATGCAGCCTTTAAAAGGAAGTTATGGTACTGGATGTACCCATCTGAAAAGTATCTATGATGATTTAAGTGGGAAATAAAATAAGTTGTAGCCCACTGTGTATTGATGGATACCACTTTTGTTTAAAAAACATAAATAGATATATTTGCCTTATATATTTGTATAAGCATAGTAACAAGTCAAGAAGATAATACAGCAAGCTGTTGATAAGTTAATTTCTGAGAGATGATATTAGAAAGGCAGAAGGGTACTGTCATATATATATATGAGTCATATATATATATATATATCTCCTCAGGGTTGCCAAGTGAATTACTTCTGGTAGGTGAGTGGGTGGCCCAGGTTGGATGGGTGGGGTAGGTTGTGGGGAGGGGCACTCTAGCATGGTCAGTAGACGCCTTGTCCCTAGTTCCTGAGGAACCTCCTGGAGAGGTCTAGTTGTGCTTGATGGTCTCTGAGAGCTGTTGCTGGCATTTGCATTAAAGACCTTCCTCTTGGTGCTGAGGGTGGCTTTATCTTTAGGGAGGAGGGCCTAGACTTTAAAACCGGAGCTTCCTGATTGCTGGAGGCAGGATCTCTGGGCTGCTCTGAAATGTTGCCTCTGCAAGGGCTCAGGAAGGTCAGAGGCCTGTCTCTTGAGACAGTGGATTGTGTGAAGTAAAATCTGCTGTCAGAGGAGGCCCACTTGAGTGAAGTCTCCCTGAACTTGAACCTGACCTCTCAGCCCTATGCGTGGATTTGGGAGGAGCCCCAGAGGGTGAAGGCCTTGTCTCTGGGTAGTGTAAATGGCATTGACAGAGGTTCTTGTTTACCTATCTGTGGTTCTGCAGGATATGCACTGCACAAGGGTGTACTGAAGGGTATGTGTGTTGGGGGTGGAGGAGGATGAAATCTAGCCCACACTCTGCTGGTCAACAAGCCTTGTGCCCTAATGCAGGGATGCCTCTGTCAGCAGAAAAAGGCAAGCATTTTTATAATTGACCTACCCAAAGGAGAGCCTTTTTCTAATCAATTCACCCCGAGGGGGCACTTTTGTGTGTACAATCTTCCTGCTTTGATGGTTGTGCCTGCTAGTTGTCGTCTTGGCTCTCTCAGAAGCACTGATATGCAGATACTAGATTTCTCAATCCTAATGGACCTTTATTAAAAGTCCTGAGTAATCAGAAGCCAATGCTGGAAGAGGCTCTTTCCCCTGACTTCTCAGAGTGAGCCCTGGCCACTCTCCTTGCCTCAGTCAAATTGACATAAGAAAATGACTTTGGTCAGATTAGATCAAGATGGCGGCCTAAGCGCTTGTAACTTTGTCCCCCTCCCCCCTCCCCATATCTCTTAAAACATGAGAATAGCAAAAGGACCAATAGTGGTATAATTAAAGGAATATGTACCATCAGCAATTCAGAAATTGTGAAGAATCCTTTTAGAATAGAAACCAGATATGATCAGATTGATAAGAGAGGAGCAGAAGCCCAATCTAAAGCCTGCAAGAGAAAATTACTGGAGCAAATCCAGAGGAAATCAAATCTCAGAATGAACACATGCAAAGAGCAGAAGAGGCTCTCTGGTCAATTAAAGAATGGCATTCAGGAAAGAAGGATCAGTCAGGCCCCTCTGTGATCAGCCCCGCTCCTCCTTCCCCCAACTCATTCCAAGGTTAAAGCCTGAAATTCCGCGCTAAAGAAAATGAGCTATTTGCTTCCAAAAGTTTGCTAGTGTGAGTGTAGGATCCTAGAAAAAAACAGAGCAGATCTTGGTGTAATCTGGACTTCCACAAAACATATGGAAAATCAAAAAAAGAAAAGCAGCTTTGGATAGGAGAGAAATACACTAAAGTTCTCCACTGCCAGAATAAAACTGTTGTGGCAGTTTGCAGGGAGTGGGGGAGAATGGCCTTCCTGCCTCCACACCCACCTACCTTAAAGTGAAGCCTGACAGGTCAACACACACAGCCACTTACACAAAGTCCTGCTCAGCAGACACGTAACTGCAAAGGGAACCCAGGCAAGCTATCATTGCTAATCAATTTGTCCCTTATTCACTAACATAGACAACAAAGGAGTGCCAGAAATAATTGGACAAAACCTGCAACATAAAAGAGAAAAACCAAAATGAATGGAGTCAGCTCCCATAGCCAAGGGTTCCACATTTGCAGATTCAGCCAACTGTAGTTCAAAAATATTTTTTTAAAAAAATTGCAGAAAGCTCAAAAAAGCAAAACTTAAAATTTGCAGAGCTCTGGCAACTATTTACATAGCATTTACACTGTATTTACACTATTTACATAACATTGACATGTATTAGGTATTATGAATAATCTAGAGATGATTTAAACTATATGAGAGTTCATTTATCTTGTTTTGTTTTGATTTTTGTTTACTCTTTTTTATATTCTACATATGAGTAAAATGTATACGGTATTTGTCTTTCTCTGAGTAATTTCACTTAGCATAATGCCTTCAAGTTCCATCCATGTTGTCACAAATGACAAGATTTCATCTCTTTTTATGGCTGAGAAGTATTCCATTGTAAGAAAATGAGTGAACAAACCAAACCAAACAAAAACTAACTGGTAGATACAGAGAACAGGGTAGTGGTTACCAGAGGGGGGCAGGGAGGGCGAAATGGGTAAAGGGGATCAACTGTAAAGTGATGGGGATGGAAACTAAATTTTTAGTGGTGAGCACGTTGTAGGGTATATGGAGGTAGAGGAGACCAAGGGAGGACTGTAAATAGAACAACTGGCCCTGATGGGGAAGGGGGAGGAGTGAAATAATGAAATAATACAAGCAACAAAACTCCAATTTTCAGATTTTAATTTTCTGACATATTCAGAACACATTGCAGGCATATTCTGAGCCTCTATAAATTACTCAGGTAGGCATTACAGAAAAATGAAAAACTGAACCCCAAAAAGAGGATCACATGGAATATAAGAAATAGCGGTGAGCAAAGAAACAGCAAAACTTTGAGTCGTCTGAATGCTAGCAAAAAAAAGAAAACTATTTGAATCAGACAAACATAGAATTCAGAGCCAACATCAAAAGAGACAAAGGGATATTTAATATTGATAAAAGGTACCCTTCACTAAGAACATGTGACAATCATGGACTTTCATGCACATAACAACGTGAATTAGAGACATATAAAGTCTGTTAGAAATACAAACAGAACACAAATTTACAAATAACCAATCACAGGGGTCAGAGTCTCCTTTCTTGCTCTCCCTTTCCTTCTTTTCCCCTTCCTTTCTTATCCCTTTCCTGCTTTCTCCCCTACTTTCCTCCAAAAATATACATTTAGCACCTGACATGTGCCAGGCATTGTGTACTGTGGGCGTCGTAGCAAGCAAAGCAGCTTTGGTGCCTGCCACACAAAGCTTTCACTCTAGTCAGGGAGACAGACATTATTCAAATATTAATTCAAGTACATGTGAAATTACAACAGCGATGAGTGCTCTGGAGGAGAGGTACGCAGAGGTATGAGAGGTCAGGGAAAGTTCTCTGAGCAAGCAAAACCTCCTCAGAGATCTGAAGAGTGCATTGGAGTTAACTGGGTGAGAGGGGCAAAAAGCATTCCAAGCAGAAGGGAACACATGTGCAAAGGCCCTGTGACAGGAGAAAGCCCAGTGCGTATGAGGGACGAAAGAGAGCTGGTGCGGTTGTAGCTCACTCAGCGAGTGGGGAATTTTATAAGATGAGGCTGAAGAAGTAAATATTGACTAGGCCATTCAGGGCCTCAGGCACTGTATTAATGATTTGTGCCCTTATTCTAAGCACAATAGGAATCATTGAAAAGATTCAAAGTGAAAAAGATCATTCTGACTGGAAAAGGTATTGGATGAGGGGCAAAAGTCAAAACAGAGAGATCAGTTACAAGGCTCCAACTACATGCCTGGTGAGAAAAGAAGACGTCTTAGAGGTGGTGAAAGTAGAGAACATCGAGAGAGAAGAAGAGAGCTTGAAGAGATATTTTACAGGCAAAACTGATGGAGCTTCAGGGTGAGTCGCACATGAAGATGAGAGGGAGGACAAAGCAGGGATGACTCCTGGTTTCTGACTTTGCAAAAGGCAAGTGGATAGATGATGGTACCACTCACAGAGATAGGGAACACTGCAAGAGGACCAGGTAATTGCTTTCGGTTTTGGTGTTGAATAAGTTGAATTTGAGGTGCTTTTGAGACATGTAAGAGGAGATGTGTAGTAGGCATAAAAATGTTTGGAGTAGAGAAGAAAACTGGAGACATGAATTAGTGAGGTATATGAACAGGGGGTAATGAAAGCCCCAGGTATGAATGTGATCACTTAAAGAGACATAAAGTGAGAAGCGGGGCTATAACTGAGTCAAATACTAACATTTAGTGGTGGAGTAAAGGAGGGTAAGGAGAAACTAGAGAGGTATGAGGAAAGTCAAGAGAGTGTATCAGATAAATCAAGGGAAGAGAATATTTAAAAAAGAGGGAACGGTCACCTGCAAGAATTGCTGCTGAAAGGTCAAATAACTGAGAATGAAAACATGGTTATTACATTTTGCAACATGAAGGTCAGTTTTGAACGTTCCAGTTATCCATTTCTGCACAGCACACAATCCCAAAATTCAGTGGCTTAAAACAGAAATGTTTAATAATAATAATAATAATAATAATAATAATAATAATAATAATAATAATAATAATAATTATATCTCATGATTATTTGGATCAGGAGTTCAGACAAGACACATCAGGGTTGGCTCATTTTGACTTCAGGATGTTTGGGGCCTCACCTGGGATGACTTGAATGGCTAAAATCTAGAATATTTGGGGGTGGGCTGGGCATCCTTTTCTTCAGACAGCCTCTCCACATGGCTAGCTTGGGTCTTCTCCCAGAGACAGACTCAGGGTAGGCAGACGTTACATGGTGCCTCAATGGTCCAGGAGTAAGTGTTCCAAGAGGCCCAGGTGGAATCTGCGAGGCTTCTTATGTCTTAGCCTTGTGAAGCCCATCACTACATCATTTCTGCTGCATTCTTTTGGTTAAGGAAGTCATGAAGACCAGCCCAGATTCAAGGAGAGGAGAATTAAACTCCAGAGAGAGAGGAGGGGTGCTGAAAAATCAAGAAAGGAAAGGAATAATTGATAAGGCAAGGTTTCTGAGAAAATTGAAAGGTCTGAAATTCCAAGCGCAGGTGGAGAGATGAGTCTCGGAAGGTGGGATAGCTCTTCTATTGCTATAGGAATGAGAAATGTTAAATGGAATGGGATGGGGGTAGACAGTTGGAAGATATAGGTTTGGTACCAGGCAGATAAAGGCAATCCCACCTTCCTTTCCATTTCATGTGTAAAGTAGGATGTTATGGTTGGGGGAGGGGTGGCAAAAATTTGAAAAAAGTGGAGAAAGTTTGAAATAGTTCAGAATAACTTGACAAGAGATAAGTATTGGGATTGCTGCACCTACTTTCCGGCATATTTGAAGTAAAATATTACTCTCAGAAATCAACAGATCATGTGGATAAGTAAGGATATAGAGAAGTTCATAACACTACTTAAGGTTGTATATATATATGAGATCACTCTGTATGAACATAGAATGTATTTTCTTTGCAAATACCCATAGAACATTTTAAAAATGACTCATTTATTAGTCTGCCATGAGTCAAAGATTATGATTAATTTAATTCTATTCATCCAGGACTAATAAAAAAAAAAGACTCTGAGAAGCAATGCTTGGCATGCTTGTGGAATAGTAGGAAGGCCAATGTGGCTGGAGGAGAGTGAGGGAAAAGGACAGTAATAGGAGATGAGGTGGAGGGGTGGATGGGGGCCAGACCGTGTAGGGCCTTTAGGACAGGGTGAGGACCTTGTATCTTATTATAACTGAGATGGGAAACCACTGGGGGTTTTGAGCAGGGGAGTTACATGATCTGACTTATGTTTTAAAAGGTTCATCCTACCTGCTGTGTAAAAAATAGACTGTAAGGGGGCAGGGATGAGAGTGAAAGCAAGAAGGCAATTAAGTAAGAGGAGAGCTTGGTAGTCAAGGTGAGAGATGATAGTGAATTTAACTAGAGTCATACTGCTGGAGGTGTTGTGAGAAGTGATCAGATTTGGATGTATTTTGAAAGTAAAGGTGATAGTATTTGCTGATGGACTAGACAAAGGATGTGAGAAGAAGAGAGAGGAAGAGAGGGCTTCAAGGATATTCGATCCAAGAAAATAGGTGGATGGAATTTCCATTTAGTGAGATGAGGAAGACTGCATGTTGAGGAAGGGGCTGAAATCAAGAATTTTGTTTCGATTTAATTAATTCTTATTTTTATTGAGGTGTAGTCGATTTACAATGTTAGTTTCAGGTGTACAGCAAAGCAATTCAGTTATACATATACATACATACATATATATTTTTCAGATTCTTTTCCATTCCAGCTCATTACAAGAAATTGAATATAGTTCCCTGTGCTATACAGTAGGTCCTTGTTATCTATTTTATATACAGTAAAGTGTATCTATTAATCTCAAAGTCTTAATCTATTCCTCCCTCTGCCTTCCCCCAGCTAGTAACCACAGTTTGTTTCTTATGTCCATGAGTCTATTTCTACCAGTGTGGATAATGATAGCTTGAACCAGGATGGTGACTATAAGTATCCATATGTGCTAATGGCTGCTGTTTTGGACAGCACAGATTATAGACTATTTCCATCATTGCAGAAAGTTCTGTTGGACAGCACTGGTCTAGGAATATATAATATGATTGTCAGGCAGCATTAAGGGCCCACTTAAGATTAGTGATCATGAATTTAAAACGAAGCCAGTAGCATGTGGTTGCATGTTTTTCTCCAGCCACATTCAACTGTCTGGATCTAGGGACAGAGTTAGATTTAACCTGGGTCAGTTTTTGCCAAATAGGTATATCAAGGTGAGAGGAGGAAAGAGACTTGAGGGTATATGGAATGGAGTGGTTTATAATGATTGACCAGGGACTGTAAGCTGGGTAAGGTGGAAAGTCAGAGGCTGAGGGACAGGGAGCAGTTGGTAAGATCAATAGATTGGAGGTTCGAGTTGGGGTGAAGGAAAATTGGAGTCAGATACAATATATATGCAAACATACCAAAAAATTTCTGTAAGAATTCACACAAAAATTATCACCAGTTACTACCTATGAGGAGGAAGGGAAGGAAGAAAGGGAGGCACTGAGGAAAGCAGGGCAGGCCTGGGCAGGGAAGGACAGGGGAGCTTTTAAGTGCTGTGATTTAGAGAGCAGAGTTGTGAATACTTGCGTTCAGATCCAAAGTCTGGTACTTCATAGCTTGGTAATCTTGGGCAAGTTATTTCACCTCCTTTTCCCTCAGTTTCTTCATCTACAAAATGGAAATAATAAAAATATCTGCTTCATAAAGTCACTCTGAGAATTAAATGACTTAGTACATGAAAGCACTTGCAACAGTGCCTGGCATAGAGTATGTAGTCAGTGGACGCTGGCTATGATTACTGTCATTATACTTCCATGTCGCTTGAATGTTATATGATGTGGGCATATTCATGTATTTCCTTTGAAAAAGCTGAGAGGAAGAAGCCAGTGGAGAGGGAGACGTTGAAGATATAGGAGAGAGTTAATGATAGATTAAGGTTATTGAGGACCCATACACGAAAGGGATCTGGAACACAGGTGGAGGACTTAGACCTAGATTGGAAGAGGGCTTCTTCTCATTTTAACAGTAGAAGGATGGCTGTGAATATATTCCTAGTCTGGTAGTAGTAGGTAGTAGGAAGTTGGTTTCCTATATGGAGATTTCTATCTTATCTTTAAGAGGTGAGTTATTTGGTAGATTGAAGGGGCTGTTGACAAGTCGGAGTTCTGAGAAGAGTGGAGAAGCTTTGAAAGGATCACTGGGGAGAATGAGAGAGTCCCCTGAAAACGTGGAAGGATTCCCCAGGAGTATTGAAGGTCCACTTGAGACTTCCGACCACAAAGGCAGAGAAGTACCAATTTATTTAACTGTATGATTTTCTCTTGCAGTGTTCAACGACTCTAGGTTGGAGAGGGAAAGCTGTGAACTAGATGCCAAGATCTTCAGCGAATGAGTAGAGGACAGCAAAGAGGAGGTTGAGGTGGAACCGGATGGGATGAAACTCAAAGGAAGAATCAGATGTTTTGTTTTGTTTTGTTTTGTTTTGTTTTGTTTTTACCTGAGGGTGAAGGAGCAATTGTCTGGAAGTTGCAGTGTGGCCAGAAGGGGATGCCCACCTCACCTCCTGACTTCTGCAGTACATGCAGTGTCTTGGTGTAAATCACTTTCAGTTGAAAGGGCTGCAAGGGAAGCTCTCTCCTCAGGGGAAAGCCAGGAATACCAGTGGACATTCAGGGATGGGTTGTAGGACGATAGGAGAGTTTGTGAATCATGCAGTGGTGTTCCAGGGATGCATAACAGAAGCACCTGGAAGTTAAGGTAGAAATGAGAGGTCAGGTGGGGGGAGAAGAAGCACAGAGGAATATGGGGATGAGGTTAGAGGAGAGCAATCACAGTAGCAATATAATAGTAGCAATATAATAATAACAATAATAATAATTTAACAATGCATCATATGGATCATCTCATGTAATCCTCATAACAACCTCATAATGTAGAGCCTTTATTCTACAGTTGAGAAGACAGGCGGAAGAGATTAAGTGACTTGCCCAAGGTCACACAGCAAGTGAATCGAACCAGGTGCTTACATATTGGGTGATGACAAAGGAAAACGGGGACATGAGTGAGGCCTGGTTTGGCAAGTTTCACAAGATGGTTAGCCCTGACAGGCTTCTGATAAATAGGAGGCTCTCAGATCTCTCCGGTTTCAGTTGGATTTGAGACTGGAGGTGGGAGCTGCTGCTTTGTTGGTTTTCCTTATATCGCTCCATGTGGAAGGATCCAGGCAGTGGCCGGGCCAAGACGTTCTCTCACCTGTGCTCTGCAGAGTGATTGGTGGTGGGGATAGTGGTGTGATTATTAGGTATGCTTTGCCTTTGTGGGCAATATAAAGCCAGGCTGCAGGTGTAAGGTTGAGAGGCAGTTTGTGGGGAAAATGACCTTAATGGAAGACTTCACAGGCTGTGGATTCTGAGAGACCTGAGGCCCAGCAAGGGTCTTTCTGTGAAGGCAGCTCCTTCAGCTTCAAAGCTGTGGCCTGGCTCCTAAAGAAACCTTTCTTTACTGGACACTGAAGGGTTTTCATGCCATGCTTATTGCTCAAGGAAGCTTATGAAGAAGAAAAGGAGACCTTACTGCATACTTCCTTGGGCAGCATTTTAGAGCCTCATGTCAAGATGTTCATATAAAATCCTTTCAAAATTCTAAGGTGGCAAGTACAATCATTAAACATTTAAAGCTTATTATAGTAGGTTACTTATTATAGTAAAATGTATGCTAGACTTGGGTTTCCTGTGTTCTGTGATGCATGTACATTGAGGACCCTTGTAAAATGCACAGAACATTTATGCACAAATTATAGTACAGACAGCATATATGTCTACAACATAAAGGTCCTTTATAACTATTGCATGAATAAATGAAGTTCCTTGTTTCAGTTTTCGGAGAAATTTATTTTGAGGTATTCTTCTTTTATGATATATTGTTTGTTGTAGCAACAATTTATTTGAAGATGAGTTCTGTCAGGAGCAAATCCCCATTAATAGACTTGGGGAAACAATCTGCTTTATAATGATCCCGTTTACAATGCAAAACCAGAAACACACTGCAATGAAAAGTGGGCCCTACTTACGTAAATGTGTAGGTGGGTTATGAATAAAGGTATTAGTGCACACAAACAAAACTAAATACCTCCCTCATTAATACTAATGACCTCACTTGGCATTTGTCATAATTCAGATTCAGTTTCTGTGATTATCAGAGTATATGAAAGTGGATTAAAATATGTATGCACATGTATCTATCTATTCCCAAGCATGTGTGATTTGTCGTAATTAAGATAGAGTCTATAATACTTATAGAATTAAAAGTTAGCCATTATTTCTAGCATTGCAAATAGTCAGCATAATACTTTTTTCAAAAATACTTTTTAGTAAGTCTAAAATTAGTAGGTTCCTCAAAAAGTGCAAGAAATTAGGAAGTCCATCCAGGTTTTATTAATTTAGGGGGTCCATCAAGTTAAATTGTATTTACTAGTGGGATATATAGTTATCTTTATGGTGTTACTATGTATAGATTGAATACAAATTATCTATTTTCACCTACCTCAAACCACTTAACATGAATTGCTTATGGCTGTTACAATGTATTTATGGTTACATGGCAGGCTCCCAGGGTGATGTGAGAGTTGCCAGGAGAGGAAAGCTCTCCTGTTTCATAAGCCTAACAGTGTAGTACTAACTACAGCCTGGGGTTTGGGCTTCAGTTTCGCATGTTCATAAACAATATTTTAAACGTTACAGAGTTGATTGATGTTGGGAATGCGGATTCATGCTCGGGACGTTCACAAGAGACTGATGTATAAAACAGAATGCCATTTTATTAACTTACAAAGACAAACAATTGTTCACGAGGATGTAATTTGAAAATTGCAAATTCCTTCTGGGCAGATCTTTGCGGGGAGCTAAATTATAATCAGAATATTGTTGATACCATAGAATCAAGGCAAGATGAGTTAGTTGTACAATTCAAACACATAATATCGTTTACTATGATTGCTCCAAGCACCCATCTCCCCAATATAGACTAGAGCATTTGCTCCTTGGAGAGACTGGTGTATTTGTTTTACAGATCAGTGCACACCCACCCCACAGCCTGGGTAGTGCCTGTTTAGGTTTTGTATTTTTCTATGCTTTCTTTGCTGATCAAACCCTTTATTCACTCTCCTATAAAAATAAGTAAAAACGTGTTTCTTTAGCTGTTATCTCTCCAATCAGAGTAGTCTAGTATTGACCACCTAGAGGCAATTCTATCATTCAAGGTAAGTACCTCTCTTCATTTATAGCTCAACTTAGAGCTATGTGGTGAGGCAGGGGACAACAACCTAGTGAATAATTCTATGGGGTCACCTCACTGTGGCCAGCGAATACGGTTGACAGATTAAAATACAGGACGCCCAATTAAATTCAGGCAGCAATTTTTTTTTAAGTATAAGTATGTCCCAAATATTGGTTGAGGTATAGTTATGCTAAAAAAAGTATTCATTGTTTATCTGAAATCCTTATGTCCTGTGCAGGGTGTCCTGTATTTTTATTTGCTAAACTTGGCAAGCCCACGAGAACATTAACATGACGTCATGAGGACTACCTAGGTTCACGCTGTAAGCACTAATCCATTCAGTTGTCTTAGGGAACAAAATCCACTCCCACTAAAACATTGTCTAAGTTAACAGTAGGGAGCAACGAAAAACGAGAGAATCTTGACCCTTTGAGGAGCCCGTAGTGACGCAACAGCTTTAAACACTGCCTTGATTGATTGCCCCGCCCCCTCCATTCTTCTCTTCCTGGTACTAGAATGATGGCTCTATCTCTTCCTTCTCAAGTCCCGCCCTTTTAGCTACCCGTTCTGGATAGGGATCGGTAACCCAAAAAGGGCCGGCAAAACCGCCGACGTGTTTAGAGGAGCGGAAGTAGTCAAATTTCACCGAGAACCGTAAAGTGCGGCCGGCTGTCTCCCTTTCCGGAGAACGACAACTGCTCCGACTGTCAGTGCCGGCCTTACTCGTGTAAGGGGATCTGCCGGCCCCTTTCTAATTCAGTATTTCCCCATTTCAGGCCCTTCCCTATCGTCACCCCCTTCACCTTGGATCATGTTCAAGAAGTAAGGACATGCTGTGGCCTCCATCGGCTGCTCACAAAAACGGTGGGGGTGGGGGTGGGGAAGAGGGCGAGAGCAAAGATCCTCTTTCTCTCTGCCCCGACCCTGCCATCCTTACTTCCCTAAGGTTTTCTATAGTATTACGCTCTCACTCGCAACTTGGCAATACTTTTTTAAGCTTTTCAACCCTAATCCTCAATCGGGTTTCGGTCTTCCCACTCTCATTTTCTTTCTCCTTACTACTCTTTCTCTTTTGCCCCCTCTCCCTATCCTATCTGCATTGCTAGGGTTCTACCAATCACATCCTTGCACTGTGATTTGGGGGCATATCCTCTTTATCTGAGAGGAGAGTGCTGCACTCACTGCCATGTGGTTATTAGTTATGAACTGAATAAGGGAAGGCTTGACTTCCTGGGTCATGGGAGTGAAGGAGTCTGGGTGACAGGAAGCAAGCGGCCTGTCATACCTATTGCCTAGCTGCCAGATTAACCTTGTCTTGAAAATCGCGTGATTCCTCCATAGGCTATTCAGTGTAAGGAAGACAAAAATTCTTTGGGAACCTACCTAGTGGGTTTGCCTTCCAGATTTAGTAGACGCCAAAGACAAAGGGGGAACATGGGCAAAGGAAGGTGGGTTTTGTGCATGACATTTTGAGCAAAAATAAATAGGTATCTTAAATACCATCATCGTCATCACATAAAAAAAAATCTCAGTAGATTACATAGCTTAGAAGAGGCTGATTTTCTGTGTTCTATTTGGGTTGGTCTTTTGTATCTCAACGCTTGAGGGTATTTTTGTTTTGTTTTGTATTGCTTTTATTTTTTCACACAGGTTTTGTTATAGGTAGGAATGTGTTTCTTCCTGGGTAGAACTGAGTAAGATTTTCCAGGAAAGGCATATGTGTAGCTGATTACAGATTATACTGTGAAATATGCCTCATATCCTCCCCCTGCTAATTCTGTATATATGACAGTTTATTTTAATATTGCATTAAGACATTGGTTTTGTGCTGGACAGAATAAAAGGGGAATAGTATTTTTTTAACATATTTTTTAACTTAAAAATCTTTTTTTTGTTGTTGTTTGGGGGGGGGCAATTAGGTTTATTTATTTATTTATTTATTTATTTATTTAATGGAGGTACTGAGGATTGACCCCAGGACCTCGTGCATGCTAGGCATGCAGTCTGCCACTGAGCTATAACCCCCTCCTCCCCCGGGAGTAGTATTTTAAAAAACAGTTTATTTCATAAAAATTTAACAAGACCTTTAGCTATTCTGTTACGTTTTCTTAGAAATACCCTTTTTTTCCTTGCAAAAATCATTTGGCAGATTTGATGAAAAAGAAAATGTGTCCAACTGCATCCAATTGAAAACTTCAGTTATAAAGGGTATTAAGAACCAATTGATAGAGCAATTTCCAGATATTGAACCATGGCTTAATCAAATCATGCCTAAGAAAGATCCTGTCAAAATAGTGCGATGGTAAGTCTTTTTTTTTTCTGTGTAAAGCTCAGAGTAGCTGACTATTTATGATTAGATTGCACTCATAATAAATGTAATTATTTTCACATTATGTTTATCTACTTTAAACGAGTAACTTAAGCTTATGAATATTTGTATTTTCAGATTTTTTTATGTTTGTGAACAATGTGGCTTTGTGTACTGATTGTTTTATTAAAGAGTTAATTAAATGTTTTCATTCAGAGTTGGATTTCTTTTGGTTTGTGCTTTAGAGATTTGTTTTATTAATTATCTAACAATAAAGTTAAAATAATGAAATGTGAAATAAAATTGTAGCAAGTCATATTTTTCTTTTTTTGTTTACTGGACTAGTAAGATAGATAAAATAGTTTAAACAGTGTTTCTTTTTTTTAGCCTCTATTGAAAAAAATTTTTAAAAAGCTACACTTTCTCTATATATGCATGTTTCATATTATACATTACTTAAAGGATGTTTGGCATATTCATTTTTGAAAGAAAATATCTAATTTGGTACTTTGTGACATTTGTCTTACAGCCATGAACATATAGAAATCCTTACAGTAAATGGAGAGTTACTATTTTTTAGACAAAGAGAAGGGCCTTTTTATCCAACCCTAAGATTACTTCACAAATGTAAGTCTTGATAGAAAATATGTATTTGGGGATATAGAAAGGCACAAAAGGAGTTGAACATGACTTCTGGTAGTTAACTTATTTATGAGTACTAGGTTACATGGAATATAAAACTAAAATGAATCCCCCTCCCCATCTTGTGGCAAATCTGAAAAATACAGATTCTCTCATTATGCATTCCAGAAAGCTCAAGGAAGAGCATTCATTCATTCATTCATTCAACAAATATATTTTGAACTTTGTGCCAGGCACTGAGCTAGGTTCTGAGAATGTGATAGGAAGCAAAGACAGACATGATCCCTGTCCTAAGAAGCTAATAGTCAAGTTGGAAGAATAGACAACAATTAGATGATTACACAAATATATATTCACAAACTGTGATAAGTGCTGTGAACATTTTCTTTTAAATTTGTTTCCAGATTTGCCTCACAGAGATAATTCTATCTAAGGGAAAGTATGGGCTAATTGTGGGAGACCTAGTTATTGTTAGTTGAGTGCCATGTTCAGGTATTAAGAAACAAAATAATGTTTATTACATACCCACATTTGCATGTTGTTAGATTGAGTACATTACAAAAGAAAACCCAAAGGAAGATGCAATCCTGATGCATGAGAATTTTTCAACTGTGAAGTAAAATTTCTGCCTTTCAAGTCAGTATGTATCTGGCACGTGTGCTTATTTATGGTGAAGCATTATTTCTGAAATGTCAAATGGTGAAGAAAAAAAGGCGTGTGCATAAATAGAAAGAGATAAAGCAAATACAGCAAAGTGTTAATGAACAATTGTTGAATCTAAGACGGTGTCCTGGTGTTTGTTGAACTATTCTTCCAGTTTTTCTATATGTTAAGCATTTTTACAATAAGTTGGAAGAAAAAGATGTTCCTATTTAATAATATTTTGCTGGGAACCAACCTTTTAGAACATCTTAAAGTTATTCTTGTGCAGGAAGCAGGATAATATAGTGGTTAAAAATGTGAACTTGGAGTTAGGCAGATCTGGGCTCAATTCTCAGTACAAGTCACTTTTATCAAATCACTTAACCTGTTTAAGTCTTGTTTCCTTATCTTTAAAAATGGAGACAATTGTATATTACATCTCCCCTGGTTGTAAGGCTTAAATGAGTTAGTAACACACTTATAATGCACCTAACAATGCCTGCAACATAGTAAGTGCTCAACATACCATAGCCATTATTACAATGTAGCTATTCAATAAATGACCACTACTACTACTTATCGTCATTGTCATGGTCAGGGTCATCGTCATCATTATCATCATCATTATTATTAAAGGGCAGATATTAAAGTGGATGGAAATCTAGAAAAAATTATGGCTTTTAAGCACATTCATTCATTCACATTTCTTTCTTCCAGTGAGATGTTTAGTTTCTAGTATTGATAGGAAAAAGACTTATTTGTTCTCTGACTAGTGGAAGGGCTAGTGGTAAGACATTAAAGTGAATACATTTACCAATTATTGTTATTCCTAGAGAGCCCTGAGAGGCCAAAAAGTTTTTCTCACAGTTATTGTTTTAAATCTTTCAGAGATTATTTAATTGTTAGGTTATAAATTATTAGTAAACACACAAATACATTTTTTAAGATTATGAAAGGAAAGGAATGCATGTTCATTCTAGAGATTTGGAAAATACAGAAATAAAATCACCTGTATTCCCATGACATAGAGATAACCACCCTTAATATGTCAGTGTGCTTCCAGTTATTTCCTGTATTGTGTGTGTATGTCTGTGTGTGTGCAGATATGTAAATGTATAATTTTTTCCTTTTTAAATTGGGCTCTTTGTTATATAGTTTTTTTTAATTAGTTGACTTTTTTAGAGTAGTTTTAGGTTTACAGAAAAAAAAATGAACAGAGGGTACAGAGTTCCCATATACTTCCTTCCTATGCCTCCCTTATTATTAACATCCTGCATTGGTGTGCTTCATTTTTTATAATTGATGAACCAATATTGATACATTATTATAATTAACCAAAGTCCATAGTTACATTAGGGTTCATTCTTTGTGTTGTACATTCTGTGGGTTTTGTCAATTGCATAATGTCATGTATGCACTGTTATAGTATCTTACACAATAGTTTCACTGCTCCAAAAATCCTCTGTGCTCTACCTATTTATCCCTCCCACCTCCCCCTCTCCTCCAGCCCTTAGCAACCACTGATCTTTTTGGCAGTTCTTTATTCTGCTTTTTTCACTTAAGATATATTATGAACACTTCTTGGGGTATTACATATTCTCCAAACATGGTTCTATTATATAGATATTTTTAGACATACCGTAAGTCATTTAGCTCTTACTTTATTATTGGACCTTTAGGTTGATTCTACTTTATTTCTATTATAAATATTAGTACTGTAATGAATATCTTTCTACCTAAATATATTGTGCATCTCTCATTTTTTTCTTAGGATAAAGTCCTAAAAGTAGAATTACTGAGTCAAAGAGTTTGACCTTTTCAAGACTCTTGGTACATGTTGCCAAGTAGTCCTAAAGAAAGGTTGTACCCATTTATAAGCCTTCTAGTAGTATATGGGAAAGTCAATTTTCCTACACTCTTTGGTAGCATCGGAAATTACTTAAAAATATATATCAATTTGATAGGTGAAGGAGGGTGTTTCAGTTTCATTTTACATCCATCAGAGTACTGCAGTTTGGGGAAATATTTGTTGATGTCCTTTGCTTTTCCTGTTGAGTCATTAGTCTTATTAACTTATATAATGTATTTCTTTTCTTCTAGATCCTTTTATCCTGCCACACCAGCAGGTTGATAAGGGAGCCATCAAATTTGTACTCAGTGGAGCAAATATCATGTGTCCAGGCTTAACTTCTCCTGGAGCTAAACTTTACCCTGCTGCAGTAGATACGATTGTTGTATCCTTCCCAGGCTGTAACTGTTGAAAAAATGTGTTCATTGTATTCTTGTTATTACTGAAAGATCTACCATCTAAGAGAACATTAGATGTACTTTTTTGGAGATTACTGTTACTGTTGTCTCATGCTTTTTTGGTTACATTTGAAGATGTGGGAAGCAACATTATTTCTTGAGGCTAAATTATGTCCCATTTTAGAAGTTAAATGAGAACAAGTAATGAAAGGGTCCCAGCTACATTTCAGCTCAGTTAGGCCCAATGTTATTAGGTGCAGGATCCAGTATAAAACTATTGATTTTTAATGGAGAGGATATATATGATGTGATTGGATCTCTTATTTGGACATCATACTGCTACTTTTACGTTTGACTTACCCTAGATACACTGGAGTAAAAGCACTCAAAAGGGAAAAGATCTTAGGCACCAGGTAGAATGTTAGAAGTGAGTAGTAGGAAATATTGGCAATCCCCAACTTTTATTTTAAAATAAAAGTTCATTTTTAAGTTGGCTGTTTGGGCCTCAGAATATGTTTTCTCAAGGAGAAATGTTAAAGCTGCAGACAGTCCTTAAGGATCTATTCAGCACATGATGTAGCTGAATAATTCTGCATTATTTCTATTTCTGCAGTGCTGTTTCAGTTATATTCTAGATTAAATAGTTTTTTTCCCTCAGTTTATTTGTGAACATGAAACCCAGTGATGAATTATCATCTTGATGACCAAAAAGGAGAAAATGTTCTGCGTAACAGTGAACTAAAATTGATGGGAACACAAAGGGCGGAGGTGGGGATACTATATCTGTGTTCAGGAAAACTGACAGTCTGACAGTTTAAAAAAATCTTTTTCTTTCTTTCTTTCTTCCTTCCTTCCTTTCTTTTCTTTTCTTTTCTTTTTCTTTTTCTTTTTTTTCTTTTCTTTTCTTTTTCTTGGCCAAGAGAGGGGCAAGTAAAAACTCACATAAAATAAGAAGAAAATATAAAGATAGGGAATATTTATTTACCATAAAGAGTTGAAATCAGTACAGACTGTAGTCAAGACTGCTTACTTCATACCCTCCTGTCAGTAAGATGACATTTTAAAATCATTCCATAGTGAGCAACTTTGTTCTTTCTTCCCCAGCTACCCATCTTCTCCAACTTTGTGGGATCATTAACTTGGAGACAATGCTCAAGGGCTGCATCTGTTGTCAAATGCAAGTTCATATGCCTGATGCACAGTGAGGCCAAACAAACCAAAACATAGGAGTTTGGAGCAGAGAAAGGTTTACTGCAGAGCCAAGCAATGAGAATGGATAGCTTGATCTCAAAAAACTCAAACTGCTAGATTAAATAGTTTTTTGTTAACTAGTCTGGACAGGAAGGCATCTTCTTGTTTATCATAGATCTGGCCATTTGCTTCTCATTGAGAAAAGGAACCATACTTGGTAGGAATAGGGAAATCACTGTGGAGTGGGAAGGCCAGTAGGGTGAGTTTAAGAGTGTGTCCTGTGCTCAAAAGGAGGGTGTCCTCTCTTGTGGCAGTTATATCTAAGGGGTAGTGTAAGTTGTATGTTTATATCTTAGGAACAGTTTGTATTGACATAGATACTGGTCATATAATAGGTGCTCAAATATTTGTGGAACACTGAATGAATGAATGAATTGAACACCAATGGAGAAAAGTAATCTGTGAGGACAGGTTACCTTTTGTGTTTATGATTTGTTTAAGTTTTTTAAGTTTATAGTTCTGGAGTTTCCCTTAAGTGGAAAATTTTCCTAGTATCTAGCGTTTACTTTTAAAATAATCTTTATTTTGAAGTAATTGTAGAATTTTTGAAAGTTGCAATACTCATACAGAGAGATACTGTATACCCTTGAAGCTTTACTTTTTTAAAAAAAAATGTACTGCAGTATTTAACATTCTAGACACTTCAAATGATAACCAAGAACATTCTGGTTATTCTGGATAGATTGAAACTTACACCGGGCTCTTAAAGATAGATTGGATATATAATTATTGTTTTAATGTGTCCTTTATATAAAGCCACCATTTAGTGATTAAAGCACTAGAACAACTGATATTTATTTCAGTTTTAATATTTATATGCAAGAAATTTTATCTCCTTTTTTGCATGTCATCTTCTTCCTCTTCTCCTTTTGTTGGCATTGGGTTATATAGTATTAACATTTGACTTAAAGACCAAGAATGGTGATTAGATTCATTCATTTAGCATTTATTGAGTTTTTGCAGTGTGCCCATAGATTCTGCTAGGTCCCTGCCCTCAAGGAGTTAATGGTCTAGGCGAGGATGCAAATTGGTTTCAAAGTGGCTTAAGTAGTAACATGACATCCCCTCTCCAAACTATTTCGATTGATAAATAGTTTTCTTAGCTGTGTGTTTTCAGGCAATCATGGCAGAAGGAAAACAGCATGCTCTGTGTGTTGGAGTCATGAAGATGTCTGCAGAAGATATGTAAGTTTCTCACATTAGGCCCTCTTAGCTTTTGAGATATAGGTAACTTATGCAGGAAGCATCAGAATTACAGGTGAAATTTGCTCTCATTCATACCACATCTTACAAATATTTAAGCATAGAAGCCTCATTTCTGATTTTTCCTAGCACTAAAGAAGCCATTGAAACCGATTTTATCTCTGGGATTGCGTTCTTTCTTAAGCACTCTGAAAAGAACCCGTGTGCCAATACAGCTGTTTTATATATATGTGTGTGGTACTTTAGGAACTTTTAAATTTAGTGTGATTTAAATTAGGTGTGGGGAAAGATGTTTGGCTGCTAGTTTTTAAAACAGTGACGTAATTCAGCACCACACTGTATTCATCTTATTATTTTGACCTGGTGGTGTAAAATATTAAGGAAATATTAAAGATATGTTGCCAAAATATAGTCAATATACTTAAAAACATTGCAACTCATCTGATTAAATTATTCCTACTAATTTTATTTCAGAGCTAATTATAACACTTTGATATTCTCCTGGTATGGTGACATCATTAATCTGTTTCTGTAGACCCACTAGTTAGATCACTAGAATCACTTTAAGACATTAACTGCAGCAGAGTAATGTAGTTTAATATAGATGATAATGTTAGTGTAATATAAATAAATTTCCTACATGTGGCTCAATAATTGGAAAATAGCAGTGCACCCTGAATTATATTTACCATGAGTAGGCCTATAGAAATACGTAACAATATGTTTATGTGCTTTATTCCTTCTGCAGTGAGAAAGTCAACAAAGGAATTGGCATTGAAAATATCCATTATTTAAATGATGGGCTGTGGCATATGAAGACATATAAATGAGCCTCAGAAGGAATGTGCTTGGGCTAAATATGGATATTGTGCTGTATCTGTGTTTGTGTCTGTGTCACAGCATGAAGATAATACCTCTGTGGTTATGCTGAATAAATTAAACAGATGCTAAACTTCTGTTAGCTTCAAAGATTATTTTAGTTTTTCTTAAACTCCAGCTAAATTTGGGTAACAAACTTAGACATTAAAAGGTATCTGGTAAGTAACCAAACTCAGACAACTTAATGTTCTTTCTTAGGCTAATGATGTAAGATGAAGGGCAAGACTCAGTAAGTGAACTTGCCAGTGTGTGGCTGATCCCGCAGAGAATCTGACTACTTAATGGGGCTGGAAGCTAGATTGGGATTTTTATCCCATTACCCCAGGGCACCTAGAAGTGTCCCTTCTCTTTTGTGTGTTTTTTGTTTGTGTTGTTTAACTTTTCATTATGGAAAATTCTGAACATATACAGAAGTATGGGGAGAACAGTATAATGGACCTTTTCTGTATCCATCACCCAGTTTTAATTCATGGCCAGTATTATTTATCTATGTCTCACTCAACTTCTTCCCACCCTACTCCCTGATTATTTTGAAGCAAATCCCAGGTATATCATTTCACCCATAATTACCTTGATATGTATCTTTAAAAGATAAGTGTTTTTTAAAAAAGCATAACCACAATATCATTATCACACCTAAAAAATTTAACTGTTTCTTAATATGGTCAAATATCTGGACTGTGTTCAAATGTGTGACAAATGGACTTAACCGTTTCTCTTTTTAATTTTTTTTAACTGTTGGTTTGCTTGAAATTGGTATCTGACACAGTCCATATATTGCATTTGGTTGTTACTTATTTAAGTCTCTTTTAATCTATCAGTTCTACCTTCTTTAAATTAATTATTTAAGAAATTCTAGTTGTTTTGTCTTACAGAGTTTCCTCCCACATTCTGGATTTTGTTGATTGTATCACCATAAAGTAATTTAACTTGTTTTTATGCCCCTGGATAGCCTGTAAACAGATAGGCTTGATCAGATTCAGGTTCAATTTATTTAATGCCCTCTCTTGAAGCTGGGTAAAATCATACTACACAGATGCCTATAACTTCCAGATTTGGGTCCCCACAGTATTCCCTAAAGAATGTGTAGCACCTATCATAAGTGGCATATGAAGGCCCTGGACCTACTTCAGTAAGAATAGTCAGCTGTTTTGAGAGTTAAATGAATGGTTATGAATTTATATAAGTAAAAACAGGCCTTTCTTCCTAATAACATTGCTGTTACACTATGTCTCAGCCATCTTCATTTGGTTGTTTACAAATAGATGACATGTGATTTTATTTTTCAGATGGATACAGACATTCACAAGATTGTGGTGACCTGTGTTACAGTTAGAAGTTGGTGAGAAAGGTGAGGGTGGATAGTAAAAAGAGAAAAACCATTTGGCTGGCTGTTGCAGCTGGGCTTCCCAAGATACAGTATAGGTGAAGGGTAGAGATCCAGGGTCTGACTCAGATTGAAAAACTATTTCCCACTAACAAAACCTGTAAGACTTGGAGATTCCCACGTTAGAATGTAAATGTATTAATTTATGGTGATACATCTGCTTAGGGGAAACAATCAGTAAACAGGAAGTTTCTTGGTGAACATGGATACGAGTGAAGGAAGGTTGGTAATTTGGGGGGAATATTTAATCTGGGCTGGGGTAAGGCTTGGAGAATTTTTCCTGCTTCATCATTAATTAGAATGCTTATGTCTGCCAAAATCTTTCTTTCCTATAGCCCAGAGAGGTGCCCTGATATTTTACTTCCTATGTCCTTTTTAAGTTCTATGTAGAATATTTTCCTTTGTTATGATGGTTATATTCTATGACTTACCATATTATTATATTGTATTATTTATTCCTGGTAGATAAAAGTATAAATAATCTCACCAGTAACACAATTATAAATTATCTTTGAGGGTAGGTTTCTTCAACAGATAGTCTCTTTTATGCTGACTTACTAGTTTCAAATTTAGATGTCTCCCCATTTAGGGGAGAGGCACCCTATTCAACGCTTTATAATCTTAAAAAGAGAATATTTAAGTCATTTATGTCAAAACGAAACTTTGAACCTTTAATTTTGGTATTAAGACAATGTTAATGACCAAGATTGGCTATGGAGTGTTAGCAATGAAAAACAAAGCACACACAACATACTAGAGAAGTTTTAATTGCCTGATTTCTGAAATAATTTATCCACATTTCTAACGACTGTTACGGGGGGTGTAGGGAACACTTTAAAGATATTCAGCATCATCTGTGCTTGTTTCTCTACTGTGTCCAGGTATATTGACTTTGTTGCCTTGGTAATGTGGACTAAATACGTATGTTTCCTGCTTCCGCTGGGTCTGAGGCCTCAGGTCACAGAGTTAATCAGGGGTGTCAGTCTGCACGTGGGAGCCTGTTCAGGTTCTAAATGTTATTAGGTCACGCAGGGAAGCCAATTCAGAGGTTAAACTAGCAGATAGCTCAGTCTCTTTATGCACTATGCTTAAAGGAAACTTAGTTTACCCACATTCCTTAGAGTAGGAATACAAGGAGAGCCTGTTTTCTTACAGGCAGTGTGTCTTCAGTTATTCTCAATTTCAGAATTAATTTTGTGTCAAGCCAACTGACAATCTAGCCATTTTTGTGTATCTGATACACTTTTACTCAGCCAAGGTTAGTTCAGCTCAGTGGACTTTTATTGAACATCTAGGTTTTAGGTGTGTGGCACAAAGATGAATAATACACTAGTGACCTTTGCCATTAAGGAGCTTCCAGTCTAGTGAGTAAATTTACATTTGAAAAAATTTGGGTAATGGTAATAGCCCAATACCAATTTATAAAGCCAGTAGGAAGTTACTAATACTTTTCTAATTTCAGTCATCAAAATTTGTAAATTATACATGAACAAAATATAAAAATATTCCATAGATTGTATCCAATGTGAGGTTAAAAAAATCCAGATGTCTTAGAGTTGCAATTCAGTATTCCAGCTCAGATGGTTGTCCCATTGTGCAGTAATATAAAGGCCAGATCAGCCCTCTTCTAGCTGACTATTATAGTGGTTTGGTGGTATTCTGTTGGCAGCTGCATTTTCCTTTTTTTTTTTCTTAAATATATTCTGGACCCAAAACAAGCAGCTGGATTTATCACAGGGGTAGCCATGAACATTTCTAGTTTCTGTTAGTCTCCAAGCAGAAAGTCAAATGACATGTCAATGATTATATCCAGCCAAGCTCCCCCTGCAAGTAAAATCAGCTACTTGAGGTTAGAGTATTTCTAAGCATAGTACTTCAGAAGATAAAAGAATGGCAAATGACCAAATTTGTAGAGGTATTTCATTATAATAAATACTTCACTTTTTTGTTGTTCATGAGAATATTAAAAAAGTAGCAATTATCTATTAATGGGAATATGAAATGAATGTATGCCCAAACAAAATGTGGTAAATATTTTAACTTTGTTTACCTAGGTTCCTTAATTTTGAGAATATATCTCTCAAGGCTGTTCAGGAAATTCAAAATCTTCCAATTTCTAAAGGAATATCTACTAAAACTGATTTATAATGAGAGGAAAAAATGTGTGCATCCTATGTCAATAGCCATCATTTCTGAGTTCTCAAGCAGAATTAGGCCATTAAAATATATTTTGAAAGCCCTTCAGAACACATATATTTAGTATGTTATTCATTGTATTAAGGCAGTAAAAATTAGATTAAATAATATTCTTAATATATTAGTCGCTCAGCCATAGTTCCTAAAGAAATCATGCCTGTCAACATGGAGACTGATGCATGTAAATGTATACTGTGTATTATATGTTTTTACATGTTGTATGTATACTTTATACTTTTTTAATAGGTGAAAGAATGAGTAGATATAATGAACTATAACATTAATGTGTTTAATACTGTATTAAAACTAATTAAGTACTTGTAAAGGACTACAACTCCATCAGAATAGGAGTGAATGAACGGGATTGAAAACCAGTTTTAAAATCTATGCTGAGACTGTTAAGACTGGTTGGTTGGTTGGTTTAGGAGGCTGGCCTCTTGGAGAATGTAATGTATATATGGAAAGAGATATGGGAGATGATTTACTGGAATTTATCCTAATAATATCATGTTCATTAGAACAGGTCACGGGGAGGAAAAATACATTTTAAAAAATCTAAGCTAATTAGTACTATTAATATTTGCCTCTTGGAGTGAAAAATTAAACACCAGATTTTATCCCTGAACAATTTGAGAAACAAGAGATCAATTAGTGAAATAATTCTACTTAAAGCTCTGGTTGTTACAGAGAATGATATGCCTTACTATTGTCTAATTCTAGTTAAATGGATTATCTTCTATATTCAAAATTTTTAATCTCATTTTAAAAATAAAACAAATCATGATTTCCACATCATAGTTTTTATTGCTCTTCTTGTTCCATTCCCCAATTTTAAAATACTTTAATTTTAGCCAATATGTGAATATAGGGCACTTCTAAGGCATAATCATTTACTTCACTCCCTTCAAGTTCATTGTAAATGTTCTCAAAACTTTATCATGGGGGGGAAACCCTAAGTTTAAAATGTACAAAGATTTACTTTTAGTGTTTTATCACAAGACTTGATTGTCCATGATAACTATTAACTTTCTTTTAATCTATGGTGAAATAAGTAATTTCTTCTGATTTTCACAAGCATGTGAGCAAAAGTCTGTGTTTTAAGCAATAAATCATTTAAACACTTGCCTAGAGAAAGTGCCATTTCTCCAAACATATGCCTTGAATACAAATCAAATTCAGTTACCTTTTTGTCTCAAGGAAAGCCATACTGGGGAGACTTTCAAGGTTGGGCAATCCATTTTTATTCTTACCAACTTCTGTTTCCAATGGGGACACTTTCTGTCTTTGTCCCCAAATGCTAGGATTGTCCTATACTGATGCATGATGAAGCCCTAAGGCTTGGAAACTTGCAAACCAATAAGATGATTTTGTGATGAAACTGCATGTTAGATTGATACTATTAATAGCCCTTGAATGAGCTTAAATTTGAGACAACTTTTAAAAGCAGCATGCTGTGGGCATCTGATGTGAACCCCCTCACAGCCTGCCCTCCACCTCTTCCCCTGTGTCATCACTCCCAACTCAAAGGACAAAAAAAAAAAAAAAAAGCAGCATGCACTTTCTTCTAGTTTTGTTTCTCTATCAGTGGGGCGTGAAATGTGTTTCTGCATACCGGATTTTTAACAAATTTTTAGTTTCCCATGATCTGAAAGATGTTGTATGCACTTCTTAGTCTGAATGCTATTTTCTTCAGTTCTAATGCTGCCTCATTCAGAATTCATTTTTTAAAGCCAAAATTCACTGTTCACTTAAACATCTGGATTAAATTGGGCAGGGTGAGGAGGATGAGAGGAGAGTCCTTTGTGCCCTGTAGGCTCTGGACAGCTTTCTTAGAGAGTTGACTTATCCAGGATTAGGAAAAAGTATGCTTTTGCATGACTAAGATCTTTCTAAAGTTTGCTTGTGTAAGCATTTTAGATTTAAGAAAGTTCAACCTGAAATGCATTTGAATACAGAGTAGAAAGAGTTTCATTTAGTGGGATAACAGCAATCTAACCCTTCAAATTAATGTCTATCTCCTAAATAGCTTTTGAAAAAGCACGTGACTGGAAACTATTTTTCACTGGCAATGCTTTATACTGTTTAAAAAATAGTAAGAGGTAAAATGTAGTAAAAACTTGAACACTTATACTGCACTTATTTATTTTGTGTTTGTTTTACAAGGTTAAAATTTTATATTTTGTAAAATGTTCTGAAAGGAGTCCACAAAGTAATTCCACTTTCTTGCTCCCAAATGCAGAAGTCTGAGAGTAGGCACATGGCCTCATTAGCTTCTGGGTGTTGTCAAACCCAATTTCCTCTCAAGTACCAAATGCCTAGATGCATTTACTGGGGATGCAAGAGTCTCACTTAAGCAGAGTTTTTTTTGTCGATATAAAGAGAAGCATCTTGATTAAAGTGTGAGGAGACAGAAACCATACTGATTTGGGTGATTTCGGCTCCAATAATACCTAATTTGCTGTGGAAGGGGAACATGTTCTAAGTTAATGATCTTAAAAGCAACTTCCAAATTTCTTCTTAAAAAATATTTACTTTATAAAAAAGCTGCTTGAGGAAGAGCTGTTTTATTGCATGGCACAGATTCAATATACAGATGTTATCTTAGAACTATTAATTAAGGAGTTCCCTTGTGGATTTGAATATTCAATACCAGCTGTTATTCACATCAATATTTTAATATTTTACCAGAAAGATATTTAATAAAAAGGATTGATACATTTTAAATGTGTAAAGTGCTAGTTAAACTTGTTCAAATGGGTCAGAGGGAAAGGGAAATAACATTCCTTGAGCATCTACTATACGCACAAGCTCAACTTATTTATCTTGCTTAATCCTTATGACTATCCCGTGAGGTAGATTTTAATTCTCATTTTACAAATGAGAAAACTAAGGCTCCAGAAGGGTTGTATAACTTTCCTGAAGATACATTGCTAATAAATGTCAGAACTGGGATTTGAACCTAGGTCTCCCTGATTGCAAATCTTGTTTTGCAGAAAATCTCATATTTCATAAAATGTTAATTAACCTCAGCCCACAGTCACATCACCATCTTTTGTCTATGGGCAATTGGAGAGAAGTGTAAGTTGGCCAAGCCTCTGTTCCACAGTGGGAAAATTTGGGTAGGATTAGAACGTGGTAAGAGTGGGCTGCTTGCACAGTGTGCTTCTGAAGGAATGTTCTATTTCTCTCTTCATCAGCAGGGTGTCCTGGGAAAATCTTTTGAAATTGGACTTAGTCCTGAACTTTTATTATTAGTCACCTGCAAGCTAAGTGATTTGTGACCATTTAAAGGTTATGCCATTTAGAAGCCTTTGCTGGATTTTTTCACAAGATGATACAAGGGGGAGGGTGAGTAAGTGGGGAGATGAGAGTATAGAGTGTAATGTGCAAAGGCAGAGCTAGCAGCTGCTTTGTGACAATCAATTCATCCAAAAGGTAGGTGGGGAAAAGGATTAGCGAATATTAAAATTAATGACAGGAGTAGTTTGGTTCAGTTATAATCAAAGGGAAAAGGCTGAGGGCTGTAATCTATATTTTGCTCCAGATCTAATGAGTTAATTTTGAGAAAGAGGATCCAGTGATTGAACTCCTGCAAGGAGATGGCCTGGGGCCTGCTAAAAGTCAGGTGGCAATTTCCATAGCATTCAAAACAACCAGAAAAATAAATAGGACTTTTAGAAGAAACTTCAATTTTTCTTTCATTCACTGTCAGCCCTAGGGTAGGGAGGGAGGTTGTCCCACACTTCTGGAATTGGTTAGATCTGTGCTGTAACTGTAAAATACACACTTGATTTCAAAGACTTAATAAAAAAAAAGAATGTAAACTATCTCATTTTTTTCTGTTTATTACATGTTGAAATGCCAGTATTTTGGATATGTTGGGTGAAACAAAATATAATACTAAAAGTAATTTCACATGTGTCTTTTTTAATGTGGCTACTAGAAAATTTAAAACTACACATGTGGCTGACATTTTATTTCTATTGGATGGCACTGGAATGGAGAAGGGCAGTATTCCCTGAAGCTTCCTTCTGGAGGTGAGTGCCTTAGAGTAGGAAATATGGAAAAGAAGATTCTCAGTGCCAGTAGAGTCTTCCATCAAGCTAACACCACTTTTCACCTCAGATGGTGTGGGGCTGGTGTTCTGACTATTAGAGCATCCTCACTTATGCAATACTTTGAGTACCTTTGTGGATGTCTTATCAGTCACTCACTAGAAGCATTTCTTACTTTTTTTTCAAATGCAAGCCTGTCACATACTGAAGGCATCCTTCCTCCAATCCATCCATAGAAAATCTGAGTCTTGTTTTTAGGCCCTGCTCTTTCTGCCAGGGCTTTCACTAAATTTCCAAAGCAATGGCAAAGCCAATGTGGCCATTTTTGCATGGAATCAGTGAAAACTACCAAGGAAATGGAAATTACGTGGGTTAATAGCATTTATCAAATTGAGGACTTTCAAGGCAGGAAGGACCACCATTTTCTAATAATAAACAATGGCTTGTTTTATTGCTCATGCAAAGCTTACATGAAGTGATTGTTTGACTCCCTGTATGAATCATGTGTTCGGGGTCTTTTTGCTTTCCACGAAATACCAAACCTAGTGTTGAGCTCATAGATACTCAATATACAAGGAATAGTATAGTGTACAGACTCCACACAAATAAAGGTGGATTTCTCTTTTTTTTAAAATTATGCTAGAGACCCCAGATAGACACTACCATTTCATACTTTCTAAACAAGTTATTTTCCCCATTACCCTTTAAACACTTTATAGAATTTTTTCTTTGATACTGGAATTGAATGATTATTTTATTCATTAGACTTTGGGGGACTCCTTTGTGGGAAGGTTAGCAAAAATTTCCAAATTTCTTTGCCAAAAGAAAGCTAAACTTACAAACATGTTCTTCACATAACCACTCAGATACGTATTCAAGTCAGCTGGCACTAAAAGGAACACAATATTTTAAATATATGAGTGGGAAATTAGTGGTACATCATTACTAGAGTCTGCTTTCAGTAACTTTTCTAATACAGATATGCCCTGCTTTAAGAAAGCTCAATAGATGGGTTTGTTTAAATGCACTGCAGAAAAACCTGGGCATTTTAAGTCAGACTTGATACGCAAGCAATCTGTTAGCTACATGGAAAAAAAGCCAAGAGGTCTAATACATATTTTGTTCCAAATCCAATGTTTTGCCTTTGAGAAAGAAGATCCAGTGATTGAAACTGTCCAAGGAGGTGGCCTGGGGACTGCTAAAAGTCAGGTTGCAGTTTCCACTGCATTCAATAAAACCAGGAAGATTAATACAACTTTTAAAAGAAACTTTAAGTTTTCTCTCACTCATATCTCAGCCAGTGGGTCTCATACTTCTGGAATTGGTTAGACCTGTGTTGTCCAATAGAGTAGCCATTAGCCAGCCATATGTCAAATATATTCACAGTCTTGATCAATTAGACCTCCATTCTTCCCAACTCTCTCCTCAATAACATAGTGGAGTTAGGGTTACAGTTTTTGGCTACTGAATACATGGTGATCAAATTTGTAATCATGACCTTAGTAGCACCATTTTCTATGTTACTGATTCAGATTTTATCTACAAGACTAGGTACAACCAAGTTCAATGAGATAGCATACTATGTAAGCAACCAACATTTTCTAAAGGAATACTCACGTATAAGAATACAATTAAGAGCATCAATTTGCTTTAAAAAGCAATTGTTACCTTAGTACCTACTAGGAATGTAGTCTCTGACATACTTATTACAGCTTTTTCTTGATACGCTAATATAATCGAAGGTGATAAATACAGTAGAAAAAAAATTAATATATTGGTGTTGGGGGCAAGGTGACACTTGTGAACTGGGTATCACAGTGAGATACTGTTTATCACTGTACTCACACCGAACATCATTTGATTTGTAGTAATTATATCTAAGACCATGTATTAGAGTGCTTGATAAAGAGGTTTTCTTATTTTTCAAAATTAATAACCCCTAGTTTTAATCAAAATCCCCAATGAGGGAAATCAGATAAATTGCAACAAAGAGTTTTACACACTACTCTGATGATCGATAATTTGAAGCCCAAGGCCGTCTTGATGAAATTCTTTCTGGTTTGCAAAAGCTGTGGGAGACCATTAACATCATGAGGCCAGTTACAGGAAATATTGATTTCTAAAATGTCATGGTTTCACACCCCATGGGGCCTTATGGATCTGACTTAATATGGCATGTGCAGGCCCGATTATAGGACAAGTCAGCTCCAAGTATTTCACACATTTATACTGTATTGCATGTGCCATCCATAAAGCTAATGGGTAGCCCATGAAATTAGGCAAATGGTATAGAAATCCAAGGTGAATGGTGAGGATAAGGCCTCCACACCAAAAACAGTTGAATATAGTGCAACCATGAACATGGGGGGAAAAAAATCTCAGAATTTGAACAGGTAAACCAAAAGCAGGACAGATTCAATGCAGGTAAATGAAACTGCCAAAATACCAAAAGAAGTTCTTCAAAGGAGACTTCCAAAGAACTCATTTGCTCTGCAGTGGTAAATAAATCTCAATTGATGTACTTTTATCCAAGCCACAGCTGAGAGCCAGATTAACTGGGAAACAACACAGATGATGTTACATTCTTTACAGTCACCACTTCAATTTCAGTATCGCCATAGAGAAGTACAGAGAATTACAATGAAATTGTGTGTGCTGAGTAATGCCACTAAATTAGCTCCCAGGAAAATTATTAACCTTTACAAGTAATTTTCACTTTTCCTCTCAGGGACAGATTTTAAATTTCACTTTAATACTGGCTGGGAATATTTCCTTTATTGCTTGGTTGTGTATTTTGAAGAAAGCAAATCCACTGGCACTTGTGGAGGCTTAGAACATAAACCAACATTAGAAGTAACAAACACACAGTGAAAAGTTTTACTTTAATCACAAATTCACAACTAGAGATTTTATTTGCATATCTTAGAAAGCTAATAAGACACGCCACATTTTTAATCAATCAGCAAAAATATGTGCCACACGGATTTTTAATGATCATAATTTAGAATTTATCACATAAATACATTATAAATATATCCTTTATTTGTAAAATTATTATTCTTTTAACATTTCTTTCCAACACACCTGAAATTTGCATGAGTTTTAAGAAAAAAAAACCCTGCCCTATTTAAAAATATACTAATAAACTTCCATGTGTGAATAAACCAGTGCCACCAAACTGAAAAAGAAACATATTTCTGTGTTGGATATGTAGCTGTTACTACAAATAATGACAACACATGTCCTATACAATGATCATATACACGCTCTTGTTTCACTTTTCAGTCATTGTCAGAACCATTTGGAGGTAGGAAAACCAATGCATCATTGAAAATATGCCCAAATGCCCTAAGACGGTATACCCCATACATCATCACATGCATCTGATTAGGAGTCAGTCCATTAAAAGTAACAGCCATATCTGAACAACATCCTTCTACTACTTGGTTGGGTTGATTAGTCATTGCCTCTTTAATAAAAAGCCCAACAGATTTGGTATTAAATACATCTTTTCCTTCAGAATCTTCTGCATTTTCTGCAAATACTCCAGCATATTTCAGGCAGACTGCTAACTGCTTATCTTCAGATATCTTCCAAATCATCCCTCCCTGTTCAGGACACTTCTCTGGGACACTGAGAAGGCTGTTAAGTCTTTTCATCGATTCTATACTTAAGACAATTCCTCCTTCCACACTCACATATTCAAGGTCTCCAGATTTCACAGTGTGGCCTAGATAGAAAGGTTGTGATGGATCCTTTTTTAACAAAAAGTACTTTAAGTTTTCAATAATAGCAAATGTAGTAGGGCGTGCAAGGAAGAACCAGTTGTATTGGTCTCTATATTTATCAAAGGCGTATTTGTAAGCTTTTCTCATCATTAACCACATGTCATTTGTTTCCATGTTAATTGACTCAAACACTTTAACATTTTCAGAACTGAAGAACTCTGCTTTGTCACAGTGTTTGGTCCAAGTCTCCTTCACTGCAGCCCAGAGACTCACATCTTTGGGTTTTACAAGGATGATACAGTATACCTGAAAGCTCTTACTGAGCTCCATGCGTTCATCCTCTGAAATTTTCAAGATATCTTCTTTATTAGGAGCTTGCAGGTGATGATGCTCATGGTCGTGCATTCTATTTCCATGACCAATCTTAATGTGTCCTAGCATAGTGATCAAGGCACAGAAAATGCTTCCGAGCATTACACCCTTCAAAAACGAACTGCTTTCAGAAAGCATTTTCCCTATAAAGAAAAAAAGATCCTTAGGATACTTAATAGAAAAGGATTAGTCTAGTGATTTGATTTGGTATTCTTCGTATACTTACCTTTTGCTCTTAACATTAAAAAAAAAAAGGTTCCCAAGTTTGAAATCATATCAGTTGCAAATAGTATCAGGAAGTCTAAGAATTTTTTGCTTCCATTGGTATCTGATTACTGTTCAGTATAAACCGGAATTTTGCAGGAATACCTCTTTGCAGTAGAGTTTTCTGGGAGGCTATTTTTGCACTTCATCTATGGGGATTTAATTAACCAAGTACTAAATCAAAGCACTAAACCCAGAAACCAATGTTACAGAGGTTGTCCATCCATCATTCTCTTTAAAGGAATTTAGTTTCACAAGCTTGCATTATATTATGTAAATACCTCTGTGGCTATAAATGGAGTTTTACATCAAAACCTTAAACTGAATAGATAAAACCACCTACAACTGGCAAATCACCAGTGGTATCCGTACTGGCATTTGTTCTCAACTTTGCGCTTTATTTAACTGATGGCTGCTGTCCTCAGGTGTTCTGAGTACATCTAAAGCACGTTTCTTGAAATTGATACCATATACATTAATATTTACTCTTTTATCCCTAAGTCCAAATGGTTTCCAATACAGTATCCCAACTAACTGATGTAATAAAAGCCCATAATGAAAATGGTTAAATTATTTGGGTTAGAAATGAGTCAATATAAGCGTTATCTGGGGATCATTAATGAACATTTTTATTTCTTCCCAAGTCATTTTCTTAATCTCTGGGAAAGTAAAAAGGGGAAAGTCTACACTTTTATTTCAATTAGAAGTTAAAAGAAAAGCCAACATTAAATACAACTGCTGAGATTTTCCCAATCTCCCCTCTATTTCCACAAGGAATGGTCTACTGAGCTACTCAGATTTTCCCTTTGTCTCTTAAAGTTGAAAGGGGCCTTAGAAGTAACCAACTGTCATTTTTCCCATTTTACAGATAGGGAAACAGAAGGTCCACAATGATTAAATAACTGACCCAAAGTCACAGTCAGAGGTAGAACTGAACTAGAAGTCAGATATCCTGACATCAGTTTAATGCTTCTTGTATTACAGAATATGATCTCAACAGTGCTTCTACTCATATTATTAAGAATTTAATAAGTTACTGAATAACTTTGCTTTCCTATAAATGAAAAAGTGGGATCCGTTAACTATAAATAATATTTTGCACCCAACATCACCCTACTGCTACAAGGAAACCATCCTTGGGTTTTCTTTTAAAGGAAAGGGACTTTGACTTATACTAGAAGGACAAGGTGTGGAACAGCTTGACAGATGTAACTCCTGAGCGGGGATGGGAGGTGGGGAAAGAGGCAGGACGGCTTTCCTGTGTTACTCAGAGAACTTGGTCAACAAACAGCTCTAATAAGGAAAAGAGAATTGTCAGGAAACAAGCTTTGCTTAATATTACAATTATCAGATGCATTCTAAAATTAATTTAATTTATATAGGGCTTTGGCATTTCACATTACAGTTTTCATTATTTCTGGCCAATATATGATAATTGACCGGTGTCTCTTAGCTTGATAATAGCATATGTATGTCAGAGTTCTTCCTGATGGGGATATTACTTATGAATCATTTTCACAAATTATTCTAAGGAGTAGCTTTTTTTTTCCAGCAGGGAAGGCAAAAACAAACAAAAAGTAACATTACAGATGAACATGATAGGACATTTGGTGCAGAGGAGAGGGAAACTTAAAACCGCACAACAGCACAAACAAGGCAGAAACTACTGAAGTGGTTTTTGAGATGAATCTTTTTAGGTGAAGGTGGCTGGGGTGGAGTACGTAAAGGGAGGAGGATGAAATGGAGAACAGAGGTGAGGGGAAAAACGTGGTCACCTCTAGACCCCAAGGAGGGGCCGAGGGAGCGCCTCTAGGAAGGCGGCGCTCGGTCGTCCCCATTCACTGTTTCTCCCACTGCACCTGCCCGGGCACATCGCGTGGAGCATGCTGGGAGTGGGCCAGGACCCGGGGCCTCCCCGGGAGAGGGGCGGGGCCGGGCCGCTCGGGGGGCCGCTCCAGGTACGAGCCGATGCCCCAGCACTCACCCGCGTCTAGAACGGCTCAGGGGCGGGAAAGCGCAGCCGCGCACGGTTTTCCTCCCACGTTCGCGCGCCACTCGGTTACGTTCCTGTCAGGCTGCTCTAGATGCAGGCGGTGTCCTCTCGTTGGTCTCGCTGAAGGTGGGGAGGGCCAGGAAGTGGACGCCACGACGGCGCCGGCAGCGGGGCGGGGCAAAGGAGCCCTCCGCGGGGCGGAGCCGCCGGCCCGCGCCGACGTCAGAAGGACCCGCGCGTACGCAGCGCGCCCTTTCCCTCCGCCCCCTGCCGAGTTCAGAGAAGCGCGTCCTGCTGGCGTGACCCGCACGCTCGCCTGTACCCAATGGGACGCTCAGAGAGGCGTGCGTGCTTACAACTCGCTGACTCCTCCCACCTCTTCACCTTCCGGGCGCGGAAACAGAGTGCTAGGTAGAGCGTTGCACCTGGCCGCATTTGTGTCGGGTCTCTCAGTGGTTCCTCCCGGTACTCCTGGGCTGGGATTAAATGCAGGCCACTGAAATAGTCCTTAATTATAAGGGCAAGGATTCGCTACGGTTATTGGAATGGCATCTGAAGCCCCACGGTCTGGAATCCAATCCTGTCTTCACCGCGTCCCTTGGTATGCTGGGAAAGTTACTTCACCTCGCTATGCCTCAGTTCCCGCCTTTGTAAAGTTCTGAAAATACCACGGTAGTGCTATGTCATGCAAGATTAAATGAGATAGTGCTTTTGACTACATTAGCAAAAGACCAGGCATAGAGTAAGCATTCATTAACTGTTACCTATTATTATTATTATTCACTCCTGTATCACTTAACACTTAGCCAAATGCCAGCACGCAGTGGACAATACATACATATTTGTGGAATTAACCAATGTTAGAACTCCAGGTGAGGAACCACGACCAGAAAGGATAAGTACCTTCCTAAAGGCTACACAGTAATTAATAGCAAAGGTGGGACTAGAATTCGGGTCTAATTACAAGTGTAGAGCTCTCTTTCCACTATACATTAAAATTACATGTGATCTGTCTTTTAAAATTAACTCTTGTGACAGAAAGGTTTTTTTTTTTTCTTGCTAAAAAGCACAAAACACATTCTTACAGATTTTAAAAATGTACTGTCACCTGGTTCCATCCAAATAACTTGGTGACTTACTAGGGCCTGATTTCCTAAAGACATGTAGATTTGAGTATTGGCAACGACCCAGTTTAAGTGGACTGAAAATTTTAGGAAGCACTGAAACAAAGAACAGATAGACTTTAGGCAATTAGTATCCTGGCAGCTCTACCCTAAATTCTGGAGATATAGTGGTGAACAAAATTAGCCCGTTGCCTTCAAGGAGCTCTGTCTAGCAGGGAAGAAAGACATTAAACAGTTCATTACAAGTACAATAACTATAATGGTGATATGTTCTCCAGGGGGATACAAAAATGAATTTTAGAACTGGAAAAGAAGACTGCAGAGTATCTCCACTGTATTTTGTTAAATAATATATACTGTCAGTTGTCACATATATAAATATATGTGTATGAATATATATGTACATACATAGTTAAGAATTCAAGTTGCAGAATAATGTGTGTGGTATGATTATACACTGGTGAAAGCAAACAAAATTTTATATGTGTGCACATATGCTTGATATGTTGGTATGAGCAAGGGGAGTTGTGGAAGGCTCCTCAGCAAGCTGTTAATACTGATCACCTCAGGACGTCAAGGTGTGGGTGATTAGCTTTGTCTTTATACATCCTCATATTGCATTGTTTCACTGGTTTCACAAGCATTTATTTTTGAATTTGAAGAACAGCAAACAAAAAGATCTTGGACAAAAAGTGTAAGAGGAAAATATACCAATAAAAATACCTTTTAAAGAATGCAGAGAACCAGTCTCTCTTTGTAAAAAGAGACCAAGGAAAGACAGATAAACATGGCACTCAGAATTCAGACAGTGGCAAGGAGTCAATTAAAAATGCTGCAGCTTTCTAGTACAGGAAGGTATACCAAACTGGAAGTACTGATATAAGATGCTCTGAAATAGAGTAAACCATGGGATTTTCAACACCAAAAGCACTGTTAATGAGAGATTGTCTAAGAACCTAATTCTCTGCTTAAATACACTTAGCATTTGAAATGAGGTTAGTGAGATTGACTTGTAGGTAGGTGATTGCATTTTAAAAACACCATTCCACATTGTAGCCCTAATTTAAAAATACATGCAATTAGTTTCTGTTAAAATTAAGAATATTTGTAAATATTCTTTGGCTTGGCAAACCCACTTCTTAGAATCTCTCCCCTAGAAATTAAAGCACCAGAATGCAAGCTAAATGTATATGGTCAAATGCATTGTTGTTTATAATAGTGGAAAACATCCATCAATAAGCTAATGGTTGCATTAATTATGGTACATCTATATAGTGGAATATTAAGCATAAAATAAACAGCTTATCTCACCTGCACTAAACACTTCACCAGACATACTAACCTGCACCTTGTGGTGGGGAGGGTTGCTTTTAAATTTGGTTGCCTTCATGTACCCAGCAGGTAAGGCAAGACTGCATTCAAAATTGACAACACTGCATTTTTGGCAAAGCCTTTCTGCCAAGTGCATGCATTATTCAGCATGAGAAGTCATTAATTTTTAGTAATTGGTGATCACTTGCATGTAAGCACTCAAAATTTCAAAATCTGTTCAAAGGCCTTTGGGAAATTAATGTGACTTTCCACAACAATTCACTGGAATAATAAATATTGAAGAAAATCTAAGGTGGATTGTTTTCTGCATAACATCTTTTTGGAGGGTTAAAAATGTCTTTTGTGTTTATCAAATTAAGTACCTGTAATATATGTACCTCCTCTGCCCAGAATTTCACAACTGTTCATCTTCAATAAACAAATTCCCTCGTCTGAGCAAATTCATTATTGTTTCCATTAGAGTGTAGTTTAGTCCCTAAATGAATCTCATTTCTGTTTTCAGGCATATTCATGCTTGCAGTCTCATTTCAGAATTTTTCTATTTGATGGCCATCTGGAAGCTTTCTTTTTTTTTTAAATTAACAACCCCATTTGCCTGCCAACAAGTATGTATTAAGTGTTTACAGTAAGTCAGTCACTGTGTTAGGTATTGTTTTCTCAAAAACCTTTTTCATTATGGGAAAATTCAAACATACACAGAAATAGAAAAGTATAATGAAATCACATGTACTTTTTAGTGAAGCTGCAGCATCACCAGTTCAAAGCCAGTCTTGTTCTATCTATACCCCTTCCAGATTATTGTGAAGCACTTCTGGGACATCATGCCATTTCATCCACAAACATTTCAAAATGTATCTATAAGAGATAAGGCCTTCTTAAAAAAAAAAAACACCTCACAATACCACTAGAAAACTGAAAAATAAATAATTTCTTAGTATACTTAAATATTCAGTCTGTTCAAATTACCAATAGTATCGCAAATGTCATGATTTTTTAATAATCCGAATTAGAATCCAAATAGTCTACACATTGTGATTGGGCTTTGTGTCTCTTAAGTCTCTTTTTTAGTCTATAGGTTTCTCTCTCTCTCTCCCTTGATATTTCTTTGTTGAAGTCTGGTTGTTTGTCTTGTACATTTACCCACAGTCTGGTGCAGATAGCCTCATTCTGGTTCCTTTAATATGTTTTTCTTTCCTTTCTGTTCCTTATAAATGGGTAGTTGGAGCTAAAGTAGGGTTGCCAGATTTAGCAAAACAAAAAACAAAAAAACAAGGCACCCAGTTAAAACTGAATTTCAGAGAAACAATGAATACATTTTTAGTATAATTATGTCCCAGATATAACACCTGGAACATACTAAATATTGTATGGGACACTAAAAATTATTTGTTGTTTATCTGAAATTCACTTTTAACTGGGAATCCTGAAATTTATCTGGCAACCATAATCCTAATCTAAAAGCTTTGATTCAGGTTCAGTTTTTGGGAGGGGCGGAGGATGCAGTTACTTCATAGATGGTGGCGTGTGTTTCCTTCAGAAACATTATGTCTGGGTGTCTTTGTGATGATCGCTGCCATTGATGCCTAGATCCATAATTCATTAGGGTTGCAATATGGTGATCTCCTAATTTTCCAAGGCATATTTTTAAGAGGAAATTTGGTGTAGTGATTAAGTGGTCAGGCCCTGGCACAGGGAAGACTTGGTTTGCACTCTGGCTCAGCTGCTTTCCTAGCTGTGTGACCTAGGACAAGTTAGTTCACTTCTCTCAGCCTTAGCTTCCTCATCTGTAAAACAAGGCTAATAATAGTACCTATCTCATAAGTTTTTTTTTTTGAGAATCAAATGAGTTAAGTTGTGTGGAGGATTTAGAACAGTGCCCAGCACACAGTAGATGCTCATAAGAGCTGGCTATTATATCTAATGAGACTTTTGAAGATTTATGACCTTTCAAATTCAAGGTTTCCCAATATTAAAAACTTTAAATCCTCCACTCAGCAGTTAAGTTATATTTTCACATAATTAATAAAAATAACAATAAAGATGTATTGAATGAGCAGCCTCTTCTATTTGTCCAGTGCTTTTAGTGCTTTTCAGTTAACAAAGGCCTTCTTCATTTGATCCTCATAGTAGCCTGTTAACCAGAGGACTGGTCTTAATTTGTTTTTAAACCTGAAGAATCTTGGGCTTAAGGAGGTGACTTGCTCAACTTGCAACATAGCTAGTAGAGTAATGACTGAGTCCTAGCCCAAGACTCTTTTGATGGGAAGCATTACGTGAGGAAAATGGTGTGGTCCTCCCTCTGTGCAACACTTTCATTTCTTGGTTCCAATGACAACACTATCTTGTTTTCTTTTTCAGCTTTTTAACTTCTTGTTTCTTTCTCAAGCTGTTTCCTCCATGTCCTCCATTCTGGTCTCTTTCTCCTCTTCCCAGTGTAGTTGTTCCCCAAAGTTCTATCCTTGGGCCATATTTATTGTTATATTCTTCTCCTTTAATAGCTCCTCAATAGCTTTATCTATTCAAATAGCTTCAACCATTCCCTCTGGGAAGAGGATTTCCAAATCTATATATCTGGCCTCTCTTGAATTTGGGACCCCAGATTTCAATTGCCTGCTTGATATCTCCATATAGCTGCTTTAGACAGAATCCTGCATTCAATGGGTCTGCTTATCTGGATCCTGATTTTAACCAACTATATAAGTCAAACAAGGAGCCAGTTGAGGAAGTTTGAATACTTACTGATGACATCAAGTATTTGACGACATTAAAGACTTAATGTTAATTTTTTAGGTGAAATTATTTGTGGCTATGTTAAGAATATCTTTCAGAAATACATACTGAAGTGTTTACGGATGATACCATATGATGTCTGGGATTCACTTCAAAATAAGCCAGTTGGGGAGAGAAGAAATAGGTAAGGGTATTGATGAGAAACAAGATTGGCCATGAGCTGCTAATTGTTGAGCTAGGTAATTGGTATATGGGACTTCAATATCCTATTCTCTCTGTTTTTCTCTGTGTTTGGGAATCTGCATAATAAAATTTTTAAAAGCTTATATAGGCCCAAACCGAATTGATTAACCTTGTCTACATACACTGCCTGACAACCATTTCCTCTTATCTTTCCAGTCACTTAGTACAAAAACCCAAAGCTCTCAGTTTCCTCCTTCTCCCTGACCTATCCACCCAGTCAGTTGCTAAGTTAGGCTGACACTCCCTCCACAGTGAGTCCTGCTTCTATCCTTTCCTTCATGTTCAAACTGCCACCACTCTACTAAGTCCGTATTACTTCTTGCTTGCACTAGTGTAAGAACATTCATAAATTTCTCCCCATTTCCAGTCCCTCCTCACCTGGTGTATGTAAAGCTTCTAGCATAGTGCTTGGTACTTAGCCCCTTCCTTCCTCCTCAATTGTGAATTCATCTTCCTTACTGTTGCCTGCTTAGCCCTCTGATGGAATTTTCTCCCTCCCCTGAGACTGCTCCTCAGTCACTCCCTTTCAGAATTGCTTTCTTCCCTATCCCTTCTGGATCCTGCAGCCTCACTGCTGCCTCCACTTCACCCCAGCTGCTATGCTTTGTGGAGGAAGCTATGCTTTGTGTCTGAATAAAGACTGGTTTCTCAGTTCCAAAGTTAGAGCAGGATTTTTCTTAGCTGTAGATGAGCGGAGCCTTTACACAGAGACAAAACAGGCATACGGAGTGTGACTAAAAGAGAAGCAAGTTTTAAAGCTGCCTCTTGTCCCCTCAGCTCAGTTGGGAAGAAAAGGGAAGATCTCTAGTCCGGAGGGATCAGCTTCTAGATCCAGAGTAGAGTAAATGCTGCTGGCAAAGAAGGAGCTAGGTGGATATCATTCCAGCAAACTGGGGACTTCTTGAGGAAATACCTCTTGCCTAGTCTGGTTAAGGGAGGAAGAGCAAGAACCACCACCAGTGGGTCTCATAGGCATGACATCAGCAGTATGGATTGGGCGGAGGTCCTGTAGCTCAGGGCTGTCCCAGAGGAATGGCTATAAAACCCTTACTTTCGGTGGCCTGAATAGGTGTAGTTCTGTCCGTTATGGAGAGCAGCCAGGCATTCAGGGGCTGGGCTGACCAAGCACAAAGAAACCCCCTGTCTTTTAAAAAGAAAATGCTTTAAGTCAATCACATTCTTACATTTTAAGCATAACACTTGCAACTAAAACCAAACTGCTGTATTGTATTCAAGATGCATCCTCCTGTTTTATATTTAAGGCCCACAGGCTTCAACTAATTTAGGGGACCATCTGGTGAGAAAGAAAGTCTTATTACAAAGTGGAGTTTGTTTGCAGGCTCAGGCCTCATAAGGGATTGTCCTGGGGATCCCAACCGATTTTGCATGTCAGAGCCCAGTGCTCCTGACCCTACCAATTAGGTAGAAAGGTCTGGCGTCAGAGTCAGACATATGAGATTCAGTTCCTCCTCCAACATTCACAAACTGTGTCTTGAGCCACAGGACTTCAGAGGTTTGAATTTCCTCAGTTTCCTCACATGTAAAATGGGAATTAGATTATACCTGAAGTTGCTGGGACGATTAAAGGAGATAAAGTCTCCCAGAGGGAGCTTAGAAACATTACTTCTTTTTCATTGATCTAGAACTTAATCCTCCATTTTCTTCCCTGTGAGCTTTGCTCTTATTACCTTCTTTATCTGATATCTGCTTTCACTTGAATAGACATGGGCATGCTTTTACACAGATCTTTGAACAGAAGGTCTGAAAAATAAGTTTTAATTCTAATGCTGTTATTTGTTCACTTCTACAGAAGGTAAAGAGCTGAAATGGAATTGCACTGGAATACAGTGGTCAGAAGGCCGTTTTGCCCCTTCTGCAGTATGCTAAGCAAATCAATTCTCAGAGTCCTCCCGTAGTACATTTAAGTAGTTGAAAGGATTAGACCAGTTGGCTGGGACAAATGCCAGTTGCAGCTCAGGGGCAGGAGGAGAGGGAGTTAGAAAGCAGGTTGGTTAGAGATGAAAAATCTGGGAATGGGGATGCTTTTAGATTCTAACTAGATAACTGCTGCTTAGGTGACAGCTTTATTTCAAGTGAGAATGTGAACTTGGCTGTATTCCTAGTTAGAATCTGATGCTCAAAATTTCCTCTAAATCAGGAAACAAAATTAAAAAGTGATGATTGAGATTGGCAGAATGTAATTGCTAAAGCTGAGTAATGGATACCTGGAACTTCATTGTACTATTCTCTGTACTTCTGCATGTGTTTGAAAATATCCATAATTAGAAGTTTTTTGTTTATGTGACAATTATGGGACAATGGAGGTCACTCAAGAACTGGGGAGTTTAATGTCATGTCAGTAAAGCTGGTAGAAGATATTTGAACCAAAAGAACTCCTTAGAGGAAGTGTTATTTCTGTAAATCTTATCTAGCTAACTGGATTTATTTGAAGGATTAAATAGCATGCAGATAAGGCACTTGATGGATATAATATAAATTGAACTCAAAAAGGTTTTGACAAGATGTCATGACCTGTTTTTAAGGGAATTGCATCACTAAAGGACTGTGACCCTCTTTCCTCTAAGTTGATATCACCTTAGATTAGGAAACAAAGGTAGAGATCAAGGAGGTTAAGGATGTTACTCTGACATTTTGAAAGCAGGATTTCTTAGGGATGAGGGGGCTAGTTTTTTTTTTTAAATAAATGTTTACAAAAGATCCGAAGGAAGGAATGCACAGCGAAATCTCCAAGTGGACAATTACATGAAACTTCCTGACAGTACAAAGCTTAGTTGATGGGAATAAACCATGAGGACATCTCATGGGTATGGCATGGTTAGCTATAAAGATCAGCTTTAGGTATTGCTCTGAGTTGTTGCCAGACTACTTAGGGATGTTAAGAAAACCTTGCTTGGCAAGGCCCTAGGCATGAAGGCTCATTATTGAATGACCTAAAACAATAATTCACATATGTAAATGTGCACATATGCATTTGATTCTAGAGTAGTGGCTGGGATTGATTGTGGATCACAGGAGAACAGACTTTTCTCCCACTAGGATTGGCATTTTGGTAGGTAGATACTCTAATATGGACACCTGCAGTCCATCCTGCCAGGGGCTGGGAGAGAGTGAAAAGCTAAAATCTAGTAGGAAAGAAAAATAGTCTGCCTTCAGTGGCTTTCCCTTCCTTTCAGGGAGGGGATTGATAGGCCTGCTGACAGTGGGAAAAATGAGTCAAAAGCCTCCTTGTTGAGAGGTTTTACTCTTCTACTTGAAGGAACGAAAATGAGAGTAGCAAGTTCTCCCATGTGGTGGTCGTAGAGCCGCATGTTTCAGGATGAGAGCTGAAGACACAAGCTGTACTACTGACAGGACCAGCTACGTAATCTGCAGGACTCAGTGCAAAATGAAAATGTGGGGCTCCTTGTTCATGAATTATTCAGAATTTCAAAATAATGACAACAGAATATTAAACCAAACATGGGCTCTTGTAAACGTGGGACCCTGTGTGACAGCAGAGGTTGTATGTCCATCAAGCTGAACTTACTCCTGGGCAGCAGGAATAGTGATAGCAAAAATTCAGAAGGCGTATTAGAAAAGTATAAAGCAGAAAATCAAGATGATTTAAAATCCCACCACCTAGAAACAACCACTGTTATTTTGGTGTATATATCTCAGAGATTTTTCTGTGTACATATACATGTATAGACACATATTCATACAGTCTTTTATACTATGGAAATGGTATGTTAAAAAATAGACAAGAGGCCCCAAATGGAGTCCGTCACATGTGCTAAGCCCACATTACCAAACCGAGACTTAATACTTAACCTAACTGCAGTTTCAGCTTCTCCCAGGAATATAATCTTAACCAGTCAATCTGGAATTTCCTAGTCAGCACTAATGAGGTGATCTGCTTGAAAGACCCCTGCTGTGCCCTAGAGAAAGGTGACCTTGCCTAAAACAATCAGTTTTTTGCTAGAATAACTTACTTGTCCTGCCTCCTTCTACCTGTAAAAGTCTTCCATTTTGTACAGTTCCTCAGAGCTCCTTCCTATTTGCCAGATGGGATGCTGCCCGATTCGTGAGTTATTGAATTAAGTCAATAAGATCTTTAAAACTTGCTTGAATTTTATTATTTAATAGGTTTGGTGGCAGTAGTGGGACTGAAGGAGACTTCTGACAGTTTTGGGGACAACGAAAACACAGGCATGATAACTTCACAAACCACTTGAGTTCTCTGTCTTTCTCGCCGTTTCTGAGGGCTGTGGGTAAGTTCCTCTTGGTTCTAAACTCCACTTTCTTTGCATTGAGTTCCTGATCTAATTGGCCTTCTGCAGTTCCATGTTGGGAACTTCTGGTAGTTAGACCACAATTCCCTATTTGATTGGAAAACCTCAGCCCTTGGCCCAGTCCCTAGGTTTGATGTTGAGAACTGCTGGCAGTTCAGTCAGCAGTTCCCTATTTGTTTAGAATCCTGGTCTGCAGTCCTCATGTGTTGGGTCTGCTGGTTCAGTCCTTTCCCCAGTCCCAGGTTCCACATTGGGAACTGGTGATGGTGTGCACAGGGCCTTCTCTTGGGCAGGCTGCAGTAATACCTCTTCGTTACTGCTGGTGTGTTAAGGTGCACATGTTTGTCTTGTTTTATGTAGATAAAGGCTGTTGTTGATGGGAATCTCGAAAGCTAAGAGTCACAAAATTGGTGGGCATGGGTTGATCACTTAAAATCTGATGGAGCACTTGCCACTTAACTCTAAGACTCCCATATTAGGATAAATTGGTCATGGGATGGTTACCCACCAGCCTCAAGAAAATTTCCATGCAATGAGGTACACTGTAAAACACCACACAATCCCCGACCCAGCAGCACAACCCTCTTAGGTATTACAGTAGTCCCCTCATATCTGCAGTTTCACTTTCTGTAGTTTCTGTTACCCCTAGTCAACTGAGGTCTGAAAATATTACACGGAAAATTCTAGAATTAAATAATTCATAAGTTTTAAATTGCACACCATTCTGAGTAGTGTGATGAAACCTCGAGCCCTCTCACTCCATCCAGCACGGGATCCCCAACTATTGACTCTGTCTGCTCCTGACATCCAACCATGGACAACATCATGGCTTGATGATCCAGGATCACCCAAAGCAGATGATCCTCCTGACATGTTATCAGAAAGTCAGCAGTAGCCTAATGCTTTGTCACAATGCCTACGTCATTCACCTCACTTCATCTCATCACATAGGCATTTTATCATCTCATATCACAAGAAGGGTGAGTATAGTACAATAAGATATTTTGTGACAGACCACATTCACATAATTTTTATTACAATATATTTATATAATTGTTCTATTTTAGTATTAGTTATTGTAACTCTCTTACTGTGTCTAATTTCTAAATTAAACTTTATAATAGGTATATATGTATAGGAAAAATATAGTATATATATGGTTCAGTACTGTCCTTGGTTTCAGGTATCCACTGGGGATCTTTCTTGGAATACATACCCTATGATGAAAGAGGGAATACTGTAGTTTGGCTCTGAGAGACCCAAAAGGCTCAGCTAAAAGAAATAGAATCTTCAAATTCCAGAGTTGAACGCACCACCTCCTGACACACGTGCTTATTTTATGTCTAAGAACTGGGGTTCTGGAAGGTCTAAGTAACTACAAAAATGACAAAATCTTACTAAAATAACCCTAGAATTACAATGACTATTACGGGGAATGTTCCAACTGGACAAGGTCGTTCAGTTAAGAGGTGCATGAAAAAGCAAGGGTTCCAAAATCAAACAAACAGAATAGGATACCTACTTTAATTGATATATAGAAGCTTCCAAAAGGCTTCAAGATTCCAAAATAGCTTCAGTGTAAGTTTTGTTGCAGAAAGCTAATGGAAAATGAAAGACACAAAAGTTATCTAGAATAACACCTAGGCCTTCCGAAATATACCCTCCTAGGGGTCCATCATCAAAATGCTGGACCAGAGATTACTATCTGTTTTAATCAACTGGGATACTGGAAAAAAGACTGTCCTCAAAGGTCCTATGCAAATTCTTCAATATCAACTTAATGCTCCCATATTTACCTTTGAAGGAGGGGCCCTATATGGGTCTCTCCAGTGTTGATGAGACTCTGAGGGATTTTTCTAGTAAATTTCTACTTTATTCCCTTAAGCAGCCAAGGGGAAAGTAGTTAAAATGAATCAAAAACCTTACCAAATTTTGGTAGATACTAGAGCTACAATCTCTACTTTAAACCTTACTTGGAGCCTGCAGATGGGATCTTGGGAAAACTGGCAGAAGCTGGCTAAGGGTGAGAATTCTTACTAGAGTCAGCTGTCCTGGATCTCTGTTGTGTCTTGTAGAGAAAGGAAAATGAAATATCCTTTGCATCCTCTTTGGGGATGCCTCTTGAGTCCAAAGGATTACTCAGTACTGCCAGAAATATTTACTGTTTGTCCTGAATGAAACCTGGCAAGATATTTGAAAGGATTTTTTTTTTTTAAAGTAGCTCTGTGGTCAGAAGTTGGCCAAATTGGAAGCTGATATCCAGCCTGATGGGAACTTTTTTTTAAAGGCCTTCTCCCCCAAGCTAAAATGAAAACTATACACCCAGAGGGAAAGAAAAACCTTCTGAAGCCTTTGTGGAGGGATTTACTAAAACTTTCCAAAAGACAAGTAGTTCTATATCCAGAATATAGAAATATTTTGATTTCCATCTTAGTGGGAATCTTCTCCCTGATATAAAAAACCAAATTGAAGATAATGTGGTTAGTTGAGTGGAACAACCTGTGAGGCCATTTAAGTTGCAACCCAATTCCCTGAGAAATTAAAACAACTGTCCTTATTTTATGGATCTTTGCAGAACCAGAAATGTGACTCCAGAAACAATTCAGAGTCCACCTATCCTTTTTACCAATCCAAAAACCTTCCCTATTTATCTCAGGAGGCTTGTAAGTATTGTAAAAATTCTGTTCTTTAGGGGAACAAGTCCTTCTTGGAGGAACTTGCGTTCTTTCCCTGTGCCTTACCCAGTCTTTCTCTGGGAACTCTTATCTAGACCATTTCCAATTCCTGAGACTGAAAAACAAGTAGAGGGAAGGCTTTTAAAAAGTACAAACTGCTATAAAAGCTCTCTTGCCCAAAATCTGGTCCACAGCCTCCATAAGATTACTTATCACAGACAAACACAAATCTTAATTAAGTGTCTTCTCCACAAATATTAGTAGAAAAGGCTTTAGCCATGACCATCTGAGCAGATATACTTATTTCAACTGTTGTTTTATAAGCTGGTGAGTTTTACATTATCATATCTGTCTCATGGCTAAAATTTTAGAACAAAAACTATAAGGTCTCTGCATCTATCTGTATGCTTATGTATGTCTCTCTATATATGTTGCAGAAGTGTGGTGTTTTTTTTAACCTCCAGAATGTATTGCCAAAATTAATTTGTAAAAGAGTTCTATGTGATTGGCTTAAAGAAAATTAGACACTTATATGAATTAAGTATTTGTAAAATTCTCAAAAAATATAATAGTAACTAACCAAAAATGCCTTTCAGGATCATGTGATCCAGGAAAATATTTGGTACAAAGCTACTTTAAGGCTGTTGGTTTAATTAAGATAGACATGTCTTCAGTTATCAACACTGAATATAATGCAGATATTAGTTATATCAACACTGAATATAACTTTTAGTCTATCTATGTTTATTAGTCAAATAAGTTCATGATATCCCTGTAATAAAATTTGTCAGAAAGAAACTTGGCATGATGAAGTAATCTAAGCATAATTGTTGAAAACAAATTAATTAAATAGATTTAAGTGAGATAAGAGTTTTTAGGTGAACTTTTTAGCAGTAATTATATTTTACAGTATGTCTTCATAAACAATTTCCCCAAATCTTTTTGGTAACCTGAAACCTTAAAGTTTTGCTAAGTTAAATTAAATGATATATAGTCATTAAATATCTAGATAATTTCTAAATAAGATGAAATATTGAAACACTAACTAGTGAACGTAGGTTTATCCACTTTTGTTTTCCTTTTACAGAGGAACTAAAGACATTTGAGTTTATTAGTAAACATGTTTTGTCCCACACTGAAAAAAATCACTATGAGAAAACATGTTTTTAGAAGATATAAAGTGTATTTATAAATTTGCCACAAAATGCTGATATAAAAGACAGTTCACAATTGTTTATTTTCACTAGAAATTAAGTTTTCTACAGGTTAAAAATTATAACTATTAATTAAAACTATTAGAAATAATATTAGAAATAATTTAATAATAAATTATTAAAACTATTAGAAATAATAAGGGAAATATTTTTGTATATAAGGAAATTAGGATGTGTGTTTTCAGGAAAAGAAGATATGAGAAATAGAAATGCATTTTTATTGAGGGAGAGTAAAGTAGTTTTGTCCTAAAGCTGGTTATTTCAGAATGGAAGAGGGAAAACAGGACAAAATCTGAATGTAAAAAAGAACGTTGTAGAAGATTTGTGGAAAAGGAATCTTGGGAAAAGAATTTTATGCATGGTCAAGCTAGCTAAGATTACAATGAATTTATTTCAGTAAAAAATGAGTTTTATTATCAAAAATAGCTGGTGTAATATTAGAATTTGGTTTTCTCTCTGTTAAAATGACACTATTGGTCTGCTCTTGTAAGAGATTATAAAGAACTTTATCTTTTAAGTAATCTTCCTAGAAGACAAAGATTTTGTGTCTTATCAAAATAATTTCCTGTTGTCTTCATCAAGTCTTTGATTACTTAAGAAAACTGAATCTTCTCTATTAAAAGAGCTAAGGTGTTAAAAAAATTTTTTTTTACAATTATTTAACTTTCTGTATTCGCCTGTGAAGTCTTTAATTGTCACTATGGCTAAATAGATAACTAAGTATTGTTTCAGTGACCTATGATCCTGTTTTACCAAATGTTTTTAAAACCTTTTGATATTTTTGACAACCCCTCCAACACACACACAAATATCAAATTCTAAATGAAGTATTTTTGACCTGGAAGTAACTTTGGGATTTTTCCAGATGATCCCTGGAAAATCACAAAAGAATTACTCTCTCTCCTTAGAAAAAAGAGATGTTAATTAGGCATGTTTGTCTTGTTCAATTACATGGGAACCATTGTCAAATAAGAAATAGTACTAAACCTTCTTTATATTGTGTTTGCATAGATATATGTTATAAGTGTTTCGGAAATTTTATGAAATTCCTGGGAATTTCATATGTCCTGGTATAATGTTATCAGTGATAATTCCAGCTGTTATCTTAAAATGTTGTATGTCACAGAAATAACGAGATTTCCTCATCAATTACATTGTAATTAACTCTCACCAGATCTTTAACAATGAGCATTTTTAAGTCTTTTTACAGATATTGTTTTACACTGATACTTTTGCAAAAGTACTCCTGCAAATTACTTCATCTTCTAGGAGACTCACAGAAAGAACTTTGACAAGTACAAGTTTCTGATAACTTTAAGATCATAAAATTGAACTAAATAAAAATTTCCGGAACTAATGAAAAAAACTGGATTCAAGCAGAACAAGTATTAATTACATGAGACCGAATGTACTGAGGAGGATGATTATAATTTTTTTATGACTTTTTGGTTGAAACATTGCTGGTTCCTTAATGTTTTGTTTTTCCACATTTAAGGAAACCTTTTCTCTTAAGCTAGCTATGACATGCAGTAATTTGGTAAAGTATACTTTCGTAAAACAAAGATGAAACATTTACTTTTTCTCCCTACTTGATCCCTCCAGAATTTGGAAACTCTTGAGTATTCTTTTCATGGCAGTATAGTTAGTTATTTGCATAAATTCAATAATGATCTGTTCTCCTTGTAACAGGACACAATTAGAAACATTGGCTATATTACTAGAGCTTTGACTGGAATGTCATATTTCAGAGACATGTGCCTAGCCTCAGATATGACCAGACAGCTTTAAGGAACTAAGGTTGGCTTTATGGAGCCAATAAAACCCCTTGGAAGAATTGACCTGGTAACTTGCTTACTGGATTTCTGGCAGCCTTACCAGGTGAGTAGGGAAGGTCACTTCCTGGCAGGCCCAGAAAGCTCAGGATATTTTGGGGATCTCATGAAGAGAGGAATTCACAGAAACTATAGGCCAGATTTTAGCCAGGCTTCCTCAGAGGCTTTTAGTTCAAGCTGAGATTTCTTATGAAAAATTCCAGCAAAGCAGTCTTAAAAAGAACTTATATGGTCAATCACTATTCTTGCTGCACTTATGTAAAAGACATGGTGAAGTTTACTACAAATGAATTAGTTTTACTGTGATTATCTTGGTTTAAAAAAATGAGGGTGATTATAGAGAGAACAATTATGTTTGCACCTTTGCAGATACTAGATTTTAGTTCTGTTAACTGTCTTTGAAGTTTTGTTATATACCTGTAAACTGGACTGGATTTTGAATTCTTTTAGTTTCCTCAAATATCTGGCTACAACTCTCCATATCAGCTTTTCCAATTTTCTCCCACCCTTCTGATTTGAAATCACTAAGAACAAAAACAACCCTTAAACTTTCTTGAAAGGGACTATACCAGGTCTTTGTCACTCACCCAGAGGGCAACCAAACTTCAGAGACTCGAACCTTGGGTACATATATCACATCTAAGAAATCTCTGCCTGACATCTGATCCTGTGTAGACACCAAACCAAAGGAAGAGAAGCAGCTGGCATTGATGTAGACTGCCATGATGCCAGATCAAGACTTCATACTTTAACTAAACACGAAACCCTCTCTCCTTCTCTTTCTTCCCTTTACTCTGACATTGGCCTGGAAACATAACTGGGCAATGCCTCTTAGGTTATCTAACTGTGTCCCTAACTGTCCACAATCAAACTGAGACACTTCATTGGTCATCTCCCCTGAATTTATATTGTTAAGTTAGAAAAGACCTACTCAGAGGCATTCATGATTCAGAATTCACTTCCTTTGACTGGGTCCTACTTCCCTGGTTAGGAGTGAATACAAATTAGGCTATAATCAGGAACCACTCCTTAACTCTGGAAAATATTAGAGAATCCACTGCAAAAGCCATTAGCTGCCCAAGAAAAATCCTTAGACTCTCTGGCCAATTTTGCTCTTGATAATAGGATAGCCTTTGATTATCTTTTAGTTGAGCAAGAAGTTGTTTGTGCTGTGGCCAACCCACTTGCTGCAGCTGGCTTAACATTCTGAAGTTGAAACTCAGCTACATATGATCACTGAATAAGCCACTTGGCTTAAGTAATTCCTTCAGTGGGGTCTTTGTTTGATGTATTAGATTTTGATTAGTTTGGGTCTTAGGGACCATGACTTCGAAGTGCACTCCAGACTTTGGGAATTACCCTACTTATCATATCATAGTAGTCTCCCTGGTGTGCTGCATTCTCTCAAAAGCTTTAAGTGCATGGTTGCAGCTGCTCACCAGCAAGAAAATGTTCTCCTCAAAACTGGAATATCAAGAAAGGAACAAAGAGAATGACTGGCTAAAAAAACTGTAAATCTAAAGTCATGACCTGTGACTGCCACAGAGATCCAGCAAAAAAAAGTCACGACCTGTGAATACCACACAGAGGATCAGCAAAAACTTTGGGAACTTCAGAGTGGTAGCTGGAAGTGGCACTAAAGCCTTACATTTTGACCACATCTCCCTTAAGCTGAGAGTCTGATCAAAAGGAGGGGATTGTTAAAAAAGAGACAGTAGGCCCCAAGTAGAGTCACTTGTGCTAAGCCCACGTCACGAAGCTGAGGCTTAGTACCTAACCTAATTGTGGTTTTAGCCTCTCCTGGGAACGTAGTTGCAGTCAGTCTGGAATTTTCTGGTCAGCAACTAGTAAGGTAATCCACCTGATAGACCCCTGTTGTCCCCCAAAGGAAGATGACCTTGCCTGAAACAGTCCACTCTTTGCTGGTAACTTCCTTATCCCTCCTCCTTCTGCTTATCAAAGTCTTCTATTTTGTGCAGCTTCTTGGAGTTCCTTCCTATTTGCTAGATGGATTCATAAATTGTTGAATAAAGCCAATAAGAGCTCTAAAACTTACTCAGTTGAATTTTGTTATTTAATAGGTGTATTGTACATTTTCTTCTACATTTTAGAGAGTTTTCCATGTTAGTAAATATGTCATTTCAGTCCTATTGTATGGAGGTTTCATGTTCCATTTAACCAAACCTTATTGTTGGGTTTTTGAGGAGTCTTGAGTTTTTCATTATTACACATGATGCACATTGAATATCAATAAAGTTGAGTGAGAATTGAATAAGTCAGTCAGTATAGGACACTTCACAGGGTACTTGGCAAATAATAAGTTCTTTATAAATGTTTCTGTTATTTTTATATTGTCAAATTGCCCCATACAAAGATGAACTAATTTACATTCCCAACAGCAAGGTGAGAGGGCTTGGTTTCCCTAAATCCTTGCCAATTCTTTCAATTTTTGCCTTTTGGATTTCTTTTTCTGTGAATGGCCTGTTCATGTTCTTTTATGGTTCTCCTGTTGTATTCCTCATGTTTTAAAATTTTTAATTGATTTCTGTACTGGAGCTATCAATCCTTTGTAATATGAATAACAGGTACTTTTTCTTCTAGTGTTTTTGTTTGATGTTTGATTTTATTTGCTTTAACCACACAGATATTTTAAAGTTTAACACAGTTAAATCTGTCCATCTTTTCCTTTAGGATTTCTGTCTTTGCCATCCTCCTTTAGAAAATCTTTTGCCACAGAACAGGTTTGGAGTTCAATAGTGGTGAAACCTTTCTTCCCTTAGGTTAGGTCCACCAGATTCCCTCTGAGGCTTCACTCTTCTGGGATGTGGTGTTCTAAATTCTACAATGGAATTCACAACCTTAGGATACTTCAAACGCGTGGGAAGGGAATACTTTTATTTATTTTGGATCTACATGTGAGGACAAAAGACATATTAAGGGTGAGTGTTTTCTACCTTCTCTCAACCCGGAAAACACTTCTGCCTTTTCATATTTTCTCCTTTCCTTTGCTTTCTAAGGAGAGTTTTGTCTTCATCAGAGCTATTCTTTTGGGGATCCAACCAAAGAGAACTTGAGTTGCAGATACATTTATTTGAGCTTAGTGGGATATATTTATGTGATTTGCTGTCACTTCTGCATATAGTTAAGTTATTGCTGGCTGTATCAGTGTAGGAATGACTTGGAGAAACATTTCTGAAGTGGTAAATCTAAAGCCTATTTAAGATTAGTTATTACATGAAAAACTTGGCACACCCTAAAATCTTATCACTCACATGTAAAAGAAATGATAGAGGTTTTCCCAAATTTTACAATTCAGAAAATTTATGAGACATTAACCAGTGATGAATGGTGAAGCTGAAAAAGACTTTTCCAAACTCTCAGAAAAACTAAATTGTTTTTCTATTCTCTCTATAGAAATTGTACTACAAATAGTGTATTGGATGAAGAGGTGACCAAAGATATGCAGCCAAAAATATAGAAAAAAAAGTAGCATAGAAGTGTGTTTATTTAATTAGAGAATCAATTAAATGAAAAAATATTATTTTAAAAAATTTGTGATGTTCATGGTATTTGTCAGTTTTTAAAATATGTATTGCTAATGATTTCTTTCTTTTTTTTGTATATATATATTTTTATTGAAGTATAGTCAGTTTACAATGTTGTGTCAATTTCTGGCGTACAGCACAATGCTTCAGTCACACATGAACATACATATATTCATTTTCATATTTTTTCACCATAAGTTATTACAGATATCAAATATAGTTCCCTGCACTATACAACATGAACTTGTTGTTTATGTATTCTCTCTGTATATATATCAGTTAGTATCTGCAAATCTCTAACTTCCATTTTATCCCCTCCCACTCCCTTCCCATCCTGGTACCCACAAGTTTTTCCTCTATCTGAGAGTCTGTTTCTGTTTTACAAATACACTTGTCTGTCTTTTTTTTTTTAGATTCCACATATAAGTGATATCATATGGTATTTCTCTTCCTCTTTCTGGCTTATTTCACTTAGAATGACAATCTCCAGGTCCATCCATGTTGCTGCAAATGACATTATTTTATTATTTTTCATGGCTGAGTAGTATTCCATTGTACCACAGTTTCTTTATCCAGTCATCTGTCGATGGACATTTAGGTTGTTTCCATGTCTTGGCTATTGTAAACAGTGCTGCTATGAACATTGGGGTGCATGTATCTTTTTGTATTAAGGTTCTCTCTGGATATATGCCCAGGAGTGGGATTGCTGGATCATATGGTAAGTCTATTTTTAGTCTTTTGAGGAATCTCCATACTGTTTTCCATAATGCTACACCAAAGTACATTCCCACCAACAGTGTAGGAGGGTTCCCTTTTCTCCACAGCCTCTCCAGCATTTATTGTTCATGGACTTCTGAATGATGGCCATTCTGACTGGTGTGAGGTAATACTTCATTGTAGTTTTGATTTGCATTTCTCTGATAATTAGCAATATTGAGCATTTTTTCATGTACCTATTGGCCATTTGTATGTCTTCATTGGAGAATTGCTTGTTTAGGTCTTTTGCCCATTTTTGGATTGGGTTGTTTGTTTTTTCTTATTAAGTTGTATGAGGTGTTTATATAGTCTTGAAATTAAGCCCTTGTCAGTCTCATCTTTGCAAATATTTTCTCCCATTCCATAGGTTGTCCTTTTGTTTTGCTTATGGTTTCCTTTGCTGTGCAAAAGTTTATAAGTTTAATTAGGTCCCATTTGTTTATTTTTGCTTTTATTTTTATTGCCTGGGTAGACTGCCCTAGGAGAACATTGCTGAGATTTATTCTTGTGATTTATTTCTGAGTCTAGATAAATGTTTAGGATTGTACCTAATTTTGCACTTTAAGAAAATGGTATTTAACCCAAATTGTACAAACTTCAGGCCCCACAAAACCTGGATCTGCCACTGCTTGTGAGGTAACTATTGATAGTCATTTGAAGTGTCCCTTGTTATAGATAGTACTGGCTTGCCCAGGCTGGCATAGATAGTTAGTGGTAGAGCCAGGTTCCAACCCTGAGTCTGTCTGTCTTCAAAGCTTATGTTTGTTTTAATATCTACAACTGCCTTCTTTCAGATGACAATGTGTAGTAATCAACCCAAATTATAGTAATAATAATAATCTGAGTTTTTACTCAGTGTCAGGCATTGATATGTATTATTTCATTTAAACTGTACAGTAACCCTATTACGTAAGTAGTATTGTTCTCATTTATAGGTGGAAATACTAAGATCCAGAGAAGTGAATTAAAGTGTCCAGGCTCACACAGCTAATAAGTGGTAAAGCCAAGATTTGAATTCATGTCTTAACAAGTGCAAAGCCTCAACTATGTTATAAACTGCTAGGGAAGAAAACTCTGGAGTCATTCCAAAGGAAGACTCACTTAATAGTTCTTTCCATCAGCCTCCGGATGCGTACGGAAGAGCATAGATAATGCCTTCTCCAGTCCAGGTGTGAGCAGAGGGTCAAGTCCTTCCCCCACAAATTTTGGCACAACACTGGGATAATGCAGATGCCTCCTTCTGCGGATCCTAGACAGTGTTCTGTCATTCACTGCCTTTGCTCGTTCTCATCTCCTTTGATCTTGGCTGCTCAGTTGTGGTGTTCCTGATAGAGTGGAGGCCTGAATGTGACCAGTCAAGTTGCTTTCCAGCCTCTTCTTCAGGGCCACACTCACAGTTACCTCTGAGTGCCCAGTGAATGAACACTATAACAACATTGCTCTTCCTTGCTTGCTTTCATCAATCTTGCTTTTGGCAATACTGTCATTTTCTTTGACTATTTAGTTGATGTTACAAATGAGCTGCTATGGTCCCTTTTTCTTTGAGAAAGGTAGACCCCAGGCACACACCTGGATCCTGTCACTTCTCAGCTTGGAGGAGAACAGGGACCTCCAGGTCACAGCCTTTCCACATTCCAATATGAGAGTGCCCCTCTCTGTAGGGCAGGCAGAGGCTGAAACAAGCATTTTGAGGGCCTATGAGAAAGTATGAGGCAGATTTCACCTTCTCGAATTAGAGCTTCCTTGACTCAAGCAAGCTGAGGGAAAGCATTTTGCAGGTGTCTTCTAAATTCCAGAGACCCAGCCTGACATCCTTTACTCCTTCCTCCCCACTCACCCTATCCAGCCAGTAATTACACTCTCCAGCATAAAGGAGACGACCTTTCTTCAGTCAATCCAGGCCTATGGTCCTTGCCTTCCAGGGCACCAGGTACCCGAGGGTGTTGTCTGTAATTGTCCACTTTGTGCTACAAACTCAAATTTTTGAATTGGATCTCAAGTCTCACCAGCTGACAGACTCCACTTGGCAAAAAGCCATGGTCATCTTTGCCTCTGTGTCTTTATGACATAGCACAGATCCCAAGTCCTCAAAACTGGCATCGGTTTATAAAAAGCCTTGGTAGCAGTGAACAGCACATGCTACAGTGGAACCCTGAGCCAGGCAGCTGCCAGTCTCCAAAAGTTCAAGAGGAAGGGCCTGTGAGAGAAGTCTGCCCAGGTGAAAACTATTCTGTTTGCATTTTGGGGGTCCTCCCACAAGGGCAGCTTTATTTTGATATGCAACATAGTTGTGCCCCAAAGACGTCTTCCTGACTGACAGGCCCTTGGTGTTTTGTGCCCGCCTTCCCATCCTTCAACTTCGGGCTCCGATTCTCATCTCATGAGCCAACTCACTGAGGTGTTTTGTAATCTTTGAACAGTCCTTCAGCCAGCTCCTGTGGTGTCTACTGAATCCCCTCAATATTTTTAAATTTTGGGCCCTGGCCATTCAGTGATCTTTCCACAGTCTGTGCCCAGCCCCTGTTGTGATTTTATATGTCCAACATATCGATTGAGGTCTGGCAGGACTGGCATTTGTCAAGGGACAGTTTTCGGCTGTATTTCCCAGGCAATCCAGTAGTGTAAGGAGCCATTGTTCCTTGCCTCCAAAGCTCTGCCAAACATAATTATGCCATCTAAACCAATAAGCACCTCCAGGTAATTCATATCACTAGTTGCTTTTTCCGGCAAACTCCTCAAGGTGTCTGGGGCTCCAAAGATGTGTGAAGCAGCCTTTCAAATAAGTAAAACCCCACAGGGTAGATGAAAGCTGTCTTTTCTTTGCCCTAGTCAGCCACAGGGATTCAACAATAGCACTTCTTTAACACAGCACTGGAAATGACTGATTCTCTACCGTGCAGTCTAGAGATTAATCTGGGCACAGAACTGTCTATGTAAGGTGGAGAAGGATAAAGAACATCATTATCCACCCTTTGTCCTGAGTCTGTCCTCTCCTATCATGAGTGTTCCTTTTCCTTTACATATTTGTTTATTCAGCTAGATAGTAGTTCTCAACCCTGACTGCCTATTATAATCTATAGACTTTCTTATAAAACATCTATCACTGGGCCCCACTCACCCCTAGAGATCCAAACATTTTCTAAACACCTACTCTGTACAAGGCCCTGTGCCCTGCCCTAGGAGTAGAGACAGTTCAGTCATTGTCCCTGCCTCCATGAAGTTCCTAGTTGAAGGGCAGAGACAGATAAATTAAAAAGTGTAATTCAGCAAGAAAATACACTGTAACTCCATGTTCTTTTCTTAATCTAACTTGTTTCTCATAAAATGTGCCAGTATGGGTAAGGTAAACATAGATTTGTTCAACAAGTCCTAGTTTATAGGAGGAGGAGGCTTTCTTGGGTTCTTGAGTGACATAAATTGAGAATTAAAGAAAATAGTAAAATGTACATGAATGCCCATAGAAATTTTATTTGTAACAGCCAAAAACTAGAAACAGCCCACCTGCCATTCAACAGATGAATGGTTACACAAACTAGCACATCCATACCTTGGAATACTACTTAGCAAGAAAAAGGAATGAACTATGGATATGTGTGACAGCCCAGTTGAATCACCAAATTACTCTGAGTGAGCAAGGCTAATCTCAAAAGGTTACATCCTGTGTGATTTCATTTATATAACATGTTTGAAGGGACAAAATGATAGAGATGGCAGAATGTTTAGTGGTTGTTAGGGGTAAGGGAATTGACAAGGGAGGTAGGTGAGTGTGGCTATGAAAGAGCAACATGAAGGATCCTTATGGTGATGGAAATGTTCTGTATCTTGATTGTGGTGGTGCTTATGCAGAGCTGTACATGTGATAAAATTATATAGAGCTAAACACCCACCCGTACACACATTCAGGCACAAATGAGTACCTGTATAACTGGTGAAGTCTGAATAAGCACTGTGAATTGTGCCAATGTCAATTTCTGGTTTTGGTGTTGCATTATACTTGTATAAGTTGCTAACATTGGGGATATTGAGGAAAAGGGTGCATGGGACTTCCCTATACATTTCTTGCAACATTCTTTGAATGTACAATGATTTAAAAAGTAATAATACGAGAAGTTACTAACCAGAAATCAAAAGGCTTAAAAATGTTAGACACATTTATAAATGCAAAACCATAAATGACTACATTAGGAGAAGCTGGGATTTTAGCTACTCTTTGATGTTATAAGGAAGACAAACAGTCCTTCTCAGGGAATATTAAATGTAAAAAAATAGATAAGTTTTATTGTTTTTTTTTCAACTTAAAAAAGAATGTTTCTTCTGGAAAATTTAGAACATGTAACTCACAAAAGGTCATTAGTAATCTTATCACTTTGAGATAACCATTTTTTCAACATTTAGGGTATATATCTTTTCTTTTTTCTATGCATAAATTAAAACAAAAAATTCACACTCAGCAATAAACAAATTTTTCCTGTCTACAAACAGTCTTGTATTAATATGACTTTAATGCATATACAGATAGTATTCTATCGCATGGATGCAGAATGAGTTATATACCCAAACCTCTATTTTGGACAGATTGTTTTCAAGTTTTTGGTATTATAAATAATCAATCCTGCAATACACTTCATTGTGCTTGCATCTTTGTCTTTATCTCTGATTATTTCCTTAGTAAAAATTCTTAGGAGCAATGTTACTGGGTCAAGGATTATGTAAAATTTTATAACTTTTGCTATGTTTGGCTAAATTTTCTGCCAGAAAGGTTGTGTGAATGTCCCACCTCTGTTTTTTCCAGAGCACATTCTTTGTTGCTGATGTTAGCAACTGGGTAGTAGTCTGGATAGACCCATTCTGTCAGTTCTTCTGTTCCTTGGTACAGTGTTATAGGATCTAGCACAATGCTGGGTACACACTGAGCCCTCAACAATATTTGTTGATTTAATATCCTTCATAATGCATCCTTTGAAACTCTTATCTGGAGTTCATAGGAAACAAAATCATCAAAATATGAGTATGCTTTAACCCCGAATGCTATCACTGACATTAAATAAAGAGTAAGGACTTGAGGGAACAGATAGGTATGTTCTTTAAAAAAATATTTGGCGGGGTAGGTAATTAGATTTGTTTGTTTTTTTTTAATGGAGGTACTGGGGATTGAACCCAGTACCTCATGCATGCTAAGCATGCACTCTACCACTGAGCTATACCTCCCCCCACCCCCAGATAGGTACATTTTGATAGTGGGGAAGGACTTGGAGAAAGTCTGGAGGCTCTAAAGTGGGGAGCAGAAACCATCTGAGGTTTCTGGGAGCAGACTAAAGGGGGCCGAAAACCTGAGATTTGAGGTTTGCTGGGAGGGGTAGTTGTTCGGAAGGTTGGAGAGAGAAAGCTCTCGCCTATTACCTGCTTCCCACAACTCCACTCCTTTAAGCACTCAGGATGTTAATAGACCTGGTGGCCTTTATGTAAAACATTAGTGTGCAAACTTCTCCCAACAGAAGTCTGGGCATAGTTATACTGAATTGTATATTTTTTTATTTGGACTGGGGAGGGTACAGGTTTCATCTAAGTTTCCCTCTTTGTATCCTGCATGTGGCTATTATCCGTGAAGTGGGACCAGTGGCCAGAGGAATCCCATTATTGCTGCTCCTTCCACTCTCTGCCTGAACTATAGACAGGGTGGGCAAACTCACAGGCCCTGGGGCTCTCTGGGAAGAGCCCACCATGGTTTCAGAAAAGACTAGGACACAGCCAGTTCTATTTAATCACCAGATATGATTAAATAATAAAAATATGTAAGCATTTAAAACATTATACCAGACTCATCTTGAATGACCTTATGCCATCTCATTTAATCATTCTAACAATGTGGTAAGATAGATGCTTATTATCCTCATTTTACAGTTGAGGAAATAGACTTAATTAATTTACCTGGATCACCCAGCTAGTATGTTACAGATCTAGGCTTTAAAGTTAGATTTGAAATCCCATCTATTTGATTCTAAACATCTGCTCTTAACTGCAGCCTAATTTGTAGCACACAGGGCGATATGCTCCTTCTGAATCTATTTCCTACATTGCATGTCTTATTTTCTTAGATTCCATCATTTGAGATTCAATCCCTTCCTATCCAAAGATCCCTTTTAAAAGGTATTTATCTAAAGGAGCAGCAGTGGCTTAAGCACATTAGATAACATTGGATTGGAGGAAAATGGACCGTTAGCTAAGTCCCCCAAACAAAGGACATGGGCAATTAATTCAGTTTCCTCAAGGTAATCAGTTTTAGAGAATCAGGGACACAAAGGTCCAAAGAAGGATACATTAGCTCAAGTGTACATTTTATATTGGTACCCTCAGAGGTTTGCTACCATTTAGGAAGCTAACCCTTTGGGGCGTACTCCATTATTTCTGCATTCCAGATAATGTTACTAGCATATAAAGTAAACAATACATTTTAATTTTTGGAGGCCCTGACTCAACCTTCTGTAGCTTTTCTTGCCTCCTTCAAAGTTCCCTTTATTTCTCAAGGTTACAGGAAGTTTAAATCATGTTCATATATCATGAGAGAGTTTTTTCCCCAGCAGGCTGGGACAGCATGCTGTCACAGGCCCTTTGATATTCTTGTTTTGCTGTACTTTTTTTTTGGATTGAACCCAGGACCTCATGCATGCTAAGCATGCACTCTTCCAGTGAGCTATTACCCTCCCCCTTGCTGTACATTTTAATAGGTACTTGTTCAGATTAATCAGCGATCTGTAAGATGTAACAGTAACATTGCTGAGTACAAGTTGTATTCCAGACACTGTACTAAACACTTTCCATGCATGATCTCATTAAAGTTTCATGTGTCTGAGAATAAACTCTGTCCCAGAAAAGGCCAACTTGTTTAAAGTCACAAAGATAGTAGCAGAATGAGGACTTAGTCCTAGTCTGACTTCAGGGTCTCATAACGCTGCCTGTGGTAACTATAGTTAGATAATAATAATTGATCTAAATATACAGGGGCTCTGAAAAAAGGTGGTAGGATATTTACTGATCAACAACGTGGTGTGTGCCACTGTTTTGCTTAGAACTGCGTTAAAAAAGAGACAACAGGCCCAAAATGGAGTCACTATGCTAAGTCCCATGTTAGCAAACTGAGACTCAGTACCTAACCTAACTACAGTTTCAGCTTCTTCCAGGAATGTAACCTTTAACCAGTCAATCTGGAATTACCTGGTCAGCACTAGTGAGGTCATCCAACCAATAGACCCCTGCCACCCCCCTTAGGTATGTGACCTTGCCTGAAACAATCCACTCTCTTCTAATAACATCCTTTTCCTGCCTCCTTTCTGCCTTTAAAAGTCTTTCCTTTTCTACAGTTCTTTGGAGCTCCTTTTTATTTGCTAGATGGAATGCTACCTGATTCATGAATCATTGAATAAAGCCAATTTGATCTTTAAATTTACTCAGTTGAATTTTATTTTTTAACAGCTGGTTCCTGGAGGGATAGATATCAATGAAATAGTACATTAATAATAATAATATTTAATATAATTAATTAAATAAATAATTATTATTACTATTATTTTTATTTGTAGCAGTAGCTAACATTGCCATCATTCAATCAACAAGTTTTCAGTAAGTGCTTCCTATACGTCAAGCATTGGGCAAGGTTCTGGTGTTATGAAGATAGGGAAAAAATATGTATTCCTTGCTTTCTTTGTCCTTATAGTTTAGTGGCAGAAACAGATATTAAACAGCCACACTGATGACTATGTGATTACAGAGAATAAGTGATCAGAAGGGAAAGAATATAGTTCTTAGTGGGCAAATAACAAAGAACCTGAAATAGATGGTGGACTGGAATCAAGGAAGGCTTCCCTGAAGATGAGAAGGTTGGATGAGTTGGAATGAACTAGGTGAGTAGGGGATGGGAGACAGAGCTGAAATGCACATCTCAGGGAGGGAAACAGTATTAGCATATGTCTTAAGGATTTGATCTCCATCCCAAGAGCAATGAGAAGTCACTGACAGGTTTTAAGTAAAGGTATGTCATGATCAAATTTACATTTTAGTTAGATCACTCAAATTGCTGCAGGGAAAATGGAGTGGAGGGGGGCAAAAGTAGAAGTTAGGGGACCAGTTAGCAATAGTCCGGGCTAGAGATGGTGACTTAGACCACGGTGGCGACAGTGGAGATAGAAATGAAATTTGGAGGTGACAAATTTCTGGAAGATGATGCTGATAGAACTTGGTGATAGATTCAGTAAGGAGGTCCAGGATGGGAGTGGGCAGGCAGTCGTGCCCTTTAATCTTCACAGCTACTCTATGAAGGAGATGTACAATTTTCCCTCTTTTACAAATAAGGAGACAGACTTCTCATTGCCTTAGCATAAGGTCTGCAGGCTTCACAGGGCCCTCAAGACACTGTATAACCTAGGCTCTGTTGTCTTACAAGTCCTGGTCTCCCCTCTGCCATTATCCCTGTAGTTCTCTGTGTTCCAGCTACAGTAGCCTTTTAGTTCCTTGCTGTGCCAACTCCTTCTAGTCTTTGAGCCCTCTCCTTTCCTGTTCAGTTGCCCTGAAATGCATTTTTCCTCTTCTGTGCCTGGATCATCCTTCCCTGGGGAAACATCTGACCTGCCAGGCTGGATTCAGCCTTCAGGTTATCTGCTCTCATAGCACTCTGTACTTTTGCACCTGTTACAATTCTATCTAGTTTCTTGTGTGATTATTTCTGGACTGTCTCCCCTACAAAACTGTAAGCACTGTAGAAGGGACCTTGTGTATCTCACTTGTCTCTCTGTTCCCAATAACTGGCACAGGGCGTACGTACACTAGGGTGTTACATATGTATTTGTGGAATGAATGAGTGAAGCTTAGAGTCTAAGTTAACTTTCCTACTGTTAAACAGTAAGTGATGGATCCAATACATGAACTAGGTCTAGCTAACAGTAAAGCTCAAGCTCTAACCACCATGCATCACTGTTCATGTTTGCAACTGAAACATGTCAAAGGCCATACAGCAATTGCTAGAGGACTTAACAATCAGTTTTCTTTTTCCTCACCACCCTTCCCCTCCCCTCCACTCCCCTCCTCTTCCTTCTTTTCTTCCCCCCTCCTTTCTTACTTCCCTGCCTCTCTCCCTGCCTGCCTGCCTCCCAGTCTTCTGTCTCTTTCTTTTATAAGATTTGGAAGGGCTGTCAAAGGTCATCCTGTCCAACCTGCGCATTTCACAAACGACAAACTGAAGCTAGACCAAATTGCCTGCCCAAGGGCTACATTTGTTATTGGCAGATTTAATAGACAACTTTAGCTTTTATGATGGGCATCATTCTAGCAAAATCAATGGAGATCTAATTTATTTCAATCTTGCTTACCCACTATCTGTTTATTATAACCAGGTTAGTCTCATCACTGACCTGGGCACATGTTTTGTTCATTTCTACCTCAGTAGCATGACCCACACTGGTCCCTTTGCCTGGGATTTATTTTTTCTTTCCAACCTATCTATTTTATTCATCCTTCAAGCCCCAGTTCAGTTTTCACCCCCTCCATGCGGACTTTCCTGCCCATTCTGGCTCATTTGTGAAGTCATCCAGCAGTCCTTTATCACTCATTTGGCCTGTAATCACACATTAACGTGTATTTTCATTT